>NC_089763.1:40084468-40206968 GCF_040412425.1 Macrobrachium rosenbergii | reverse complement strand
AAATACTCAGTAAATCATCTGTGGACGGAAACGAGAGAGGGAGAGAGTGGGGAGGCCGGGGGTTGGGGGGCGCCGCTTAAATCACACCTGAGAATTATTAACTTGCAACTGAAAAATCTCTATTGAGATTTTCTTTGTTCAAAAATAACAGTTGGACAAAGTTCATGAAATTTTCACATTGCAAAAACACTATTCGTCAACGGTCATACAATGAAACTAACAAATTACAGTGCTTTTTCGTGTTCTCCTTGCTTTACGAGTGAAGGAAAAAACGACAAGTATCGAGTGAATTCATGCCGGAGTATTGATTTATGTAAGGCACTGGAGAGCGAAACTTAGCAAGGAATGGTTGACCTGCCTTGTCTCGTGTGCCTGCTTTGGCGTCCGTCCGATCCATTCGCATGCCTACGTAATGGGACTGCATAAATTAGCTGTTGGAGTTTAATTACATGCGTATGCAGATGCGATAGACAAATACTTTATTTGGTACATTTTAGTTGCCTTACCAAAATCTTACTAAAGTGCATGGAAATCATAAAGGGTTGTGTATACAGTATAACTTGACGAAGGATTCCGAGATAAGGAACCAGCGAATAATAATAATCTTACCAGGAACATATTTAGTGTCCGCATCATACTCTTGAATATTTACTATGTATGACTGAACTGAAAACCTTTGAGAAAAATCACAAAGTGGTTTCCGATCTGTCAGAGCATTTAACTCATATTCATATGTCAAAAGTGATTGAAAACCTCTATTAAGCATTGTTTATTACTGTTAACTACATATACCGCCTCTGTGACTAACAAACCTTGAACCGTGCATGATTCGTTCAACAAGAGTATTTCCTGGTCCAGGTAAGATCTGCTTGACTGACAGTAATATGAAATGAAGTACTAGGTTTAAGCGGTTGTGCATGCTAACAAATATTTGACAAGATGTGTTACCTTAACTGCCACGTTTACGTCTGAAATAGACCAAATACTAGTAGGTTCTTCAGCATAAATAGTTTTCTCTGGAATTAATACCTTTGAATCTGAACATTCTTCACGACAGTGTGCAGACTTGAAAAATTTTCCCCTTGGCCGTTACAGCTGGATTTACTGGTAACGCAAGAATCCCATCACAACAGGATAGGCAACATGTTAATACCATTAATAGCAGTGAAGTCACCAGAAAATATATTCTTATCTATTCGATACTGGATTTTCTGCCGTACCTACGGTATTCAGTTTTTTATTGCCAATACTTAGTAACTACACCAGGGTTTTCTCTATTGGAAATTCATTAAAGAGCAAATGGTGTGTCTTCACATCCATTGTGTTCCGTACCACTGTCCAGGAATAGTGAAAAACAAACATTAAGCTTATTGATGCCTTAAGAATAGGCAATTCACGAATATTTGGATGAAAATGATTGCAATAATACTGGGAGACATTATTTATAAGAGGCATTTGCTGAGACTGGAAATTATATTCACTCGTTGTGCTTTCCTTAGAATCCGTACAGTAGTCCTGTAATACCGAGAAACTGTTTGCTATTTCCTGATGTGGATCAGTGAAGATAGGCTTACCTTCAAAAAAGCCTGTTATTACGGTTTCATACCTGTCGTCTGAAAATCACCTCCAGTAACTGCATAGGTGGGTCAGTCATTTTCTTAGATGAGAAATGATACTCTGCTGTATTTATTCATGATTCTACCCCCTGCGTAAGAGGACCATTAACAAGCCCTTGAAAAGATACTTTAGCAGGACGCGTATTCACTAAAGTGACCTCATTTTCGCCATCGTCATTACTTCCACCCAGTTGCATAACACTTTTTATATGGATTGCGATTACGATTTCCTTCTTCTTGTTCTTTTGTCTTTGGATTAAAGAAATATATGATGGTAGGTGCTTTACAAAGGTTCCTAACGTTACAGTTTCAACTGTAGTTCATTTTATAGACCAATTTTATATATATATATATATATATATATATATATATATATATATATATATATATATATATATACATGTGTGTGTGTGTGTGTGTGTGTGTGTGTGTACGTATGTATATGTATGTACGTATGAATATGTGTGTATGTGGAACTGTCGTCTTATTCAAACCAATTTTTTTATATCTAGATGAAAAAATTCGTAGATAGAGGATCAGAATTGCAGATTGAACATCTCACCTAATTGAAAAAAATAAAAAAAAATTATTTTCTTTTGCAGATGATGGCCTGCTCCTAGCACACACTTAGGAAGATGTAACAACAAGAACTTGGAAAATAATGGTAGCAACTAGCAGGAACAGCGGATTAAATACATAAAAGCTATACGAATAAGGTTCATCTTCTGAATAATAATAATAATAATAATAATAATAATAATAATAATAATAATAATAATAATAAAAGCGACCCAATAATTTTCATCATGAATGAACACCCACAAGAAATAAGTTTTAGAAAAGTTACGATAATAACTAAAATATCTTTGTACTCTCAGAAACAAGAGATTTTGTTTTAAGACCCAAAACAAGACAATTGGTCGAAACCTATAAACTAGACAGCACCGCCCATTCAGTTCTAGCAAAGTCCTGTAACAAACTAACGATAGTGAAAACATACCGGGAGAGTTTGTCTTTACTATCACTTGTCTGCCAAAGAAATTCTTAATCTTATTGAAATGAATACAGAAAATTTCCCAAGGATACATTATAGTGTATGGAGACAGATTTTCAGAGCCCTTAAATGCGCCACGAAATGCATTTATATTAGAGGGTAAAATGGGCATCACTTATGAAAAGGAGAATAATAGACAGTAAATCACAATACTTGAAGCTCTGGAAGGAAGAAATAAATCTATGCCGAATTTTAGAATTAACTATTGGAAAAACTAATGAATATTTACGAGAAATGAAACAACATACAGCAAAATACGATTTTTCCATATATCGCGGTTACAGCAGCTACGCCAGAAAGAGGTAGTGTTATAACTGCTAATACTTTACAGTTTACAGGACTGTGTGGAGAACAAAAATGAAGCAACGGGAGAATTCATTAAAAGCATACAGAACCATAGGAAAATAAGACTGAACACGATCATAAGCACGTGGAGGGCGACGGGGAGCCGTTATAGGTCATCCATTTTACTACAACTACTACAACTAATAGCTTTGTTGGTTGTTGCTGATCTTGCTCACGTTTCTGTTTTGGATAAGCTTCTCGCCTTCTCGGTCGTTAGTTAGTATTTAACGATGAATACGTTAGCTATAGGATTACGTGCGTTAACAAGGAGCAGACTAGAACGAGGAATTCGTCGAGACCTTCACACTTCATCCATCATTTGCGGCATTCAAAAACTTCCAAGAGGCCATCACTCGATTCCAGAATCTCGAGAAAAGGCGAGTCCATTTCGGTAGCATGGGTTACAGTAAACTAGGCTAAACTCATTTCAGACTTAGACATTCTGCTCTCTCCTTACTTGAAAGGGCCCTACAGGCATGGCTTCTCACTGGGTTTTGTCCACTTCTTCAACAATTGGAGTGTGGTAGAGGTAGGCAAATAGCCTAGGTTGTCCAAGCATATACAATGGAAATGAATATCAAATTATGGTAAATTTTACTTTAAACGATAATACCATTCTTGAGTTGAAAATACAATTGTCCATTGTTTTAATGTAGGCCTATATTCTGTATGCTTTTGATGTTCATTTTGGTAGCAAGTTAGTAGTTTGGGCTTAGTTTTAGATAGGCTACTGGACCCCTTATATATTACAATATGGGGACCACAGGGGGAAGGCAGGGCTGTTGTGCTGGTGAAAGCAAGGATCTATTGAACCCAACCTAACATAGGCCACCATGTTCTCACCTGGCTGTTATCACTAACCTAATCAAAGGTGTCAGGTCCTTACCTAACTGGGGGCTTTTTTTGCCCCTTGACTTCTCACCTAACCTAACCTAGGGTGCCAGGGCCTTACCTTCCCCCACCCAACTGAAAGGAATGTCAGAAACATTTGAAATTCAAATTACTGAAGCTGGCTTTATCAAGCAGCGTCTAGACTCCAAAATCCCACTTAAATTTGTGAAGCTTAGAACAAAACTATCAAGCATCAGCATTGTGTATGTAGGCTACACACATTTCCAAATGAAAACAATATAGTTGGGGCTGTAGAGGATTTGGTGGGGACCGACTGGACAAAAGTACCAAAGTTTGAGGGTCAATTCTGTACACCATTTTAAACATTTCCAAGACCGGTGTCAAGAATTCTGATGAATTGTTTGGTGTCAGGTCACAGTTAACCTTTGTACTTGTGTGTGTTTAAGGTCTGGTCCAATGTCACGATATCCATCTATATTCGGAGCTTCTAGATTGTTTTTTTTTTTATAATTCGTTCAGTAAAGGGGAGTCCACACAACATAAGTACAGTCTCTGAAGTTGAAACCTTAATGTTCAAAGTCAAAGACACATAAAATTAACATACACCAAATGGGAGATTAAAAGAGGATGATGATGATACTTTTTTTTTTTTTTTTTTTGTTCAAAATTACATTACAAGAGATTATATAAAGATATATCAGAGCAGTGTCAACTTACACCAAACTATAAAATTATTAGCCACATTGCATTTGTCACATTTGCATGTGCAGAGGTGTGTACACTTCCACTGTTGTTTCTTACAAGCACATCTTCCACTACAACCCATTGGCAGCCATTGGTATTGTTGTTCATACTGGGTTCCAAGACTGGCTCTTTTTCTTCATTGTCCATCCCCAGCCTTCTGGAGAGGGTGCATACTGCAATGAAATGTCATAGGTGGCCCAGATTCCAATCTGATAAGCAGCACGCTTTGAGTGCTCCAAAAGTGCACTTTGTTTAGGCGGGATGGCTTCTATTGATTTGCTTCTCTGACAGCATTTCCTTCTGTGCCTCGTTGACTGAGGTCACTTGGCTAGTCTTGTCATACAACCACTGTGCACCATTCCAGAAGTCTGAAGCGTGAATCTTCTAGGTCTAGCTCACGAAATGGGGTCTCTGCCATTTGTTTGACGGCATCTTTCACCTCTGGAGAGCCCTTTCATGTCTCCCAAGCATGCCGTCTTCCTCTCCCAAAGAAGGAAGATACTGAGTCACAGTCTGTAAAGCTATGAAAAGCTAGTAAGGCAATGGGTTTGTCTTTTCCTAGAGCTTGGGTGAGTGTATTGATGTGGATGTAGTTGAACTTCCTTCCAACACCAAATGCAACCCAAACAACTGCTTGGCAAACAGTTCAAAATTGGTAGTACTTCCCAATGAGGATGACAATGACATCAGTGTACATACCAAACATGTGGTGTGGCCATTCTCTATGGCATCTTGCATATGATAAACCATTCTGGTGTCAGCCTCCTCATGGTCACAGTGAGGTATCTGATGATCTGATCCTCTTCACACGGCTGCATCATTGGATGTGATGATGACTTCTTTGCCAGAGGGAAACCCAGTGCTTGACCTCATTTGCAAGGAATGCAAATTGTTCTTTCTTACTGCCTGGATCATGTAGAAAGTCTTGCCATTTGCCAGGAATCTTATTGTGTGCCTCAACCTTTCTGCGTACTCCTTTCCCCTCCCTTTTTTCTCATTGTTTCTGTGATGCTGTTTTTCTTGTACGTGTCCCACACCATATCCAGGCGCTTGGCACTATTTAGTTGGTTTCTGATGAACGGGAGGAAAACCTTCTTAGCATAGTCTCTGAATGTTGCCATCCCTGCAGTTGGGAGAAAGTGAAGAACAACAGTTTCATCTAGAACTTTGACGTCAAATTTTCTTGGAGGTTCTGTCTCATTTGCTGTTTCTAATGAAGTGAGAACTTCTGGCTGCACATGAGGGACCTCTGCCACTTCATCTGCTTCCTCTGGGCACGCAGGCACATTCAGGTCTTCCAGTTCCTCTGTATCAGGGGCATTTAACATCTCTCTTTTTTACTTGATTGAAGCAGGTCAAGAGATCACTTTTTTTTTTTTTCCCAGGCGCAGTCTTCCTCTGCCAGCAATAGATGGAGGGTAGGGGTGATTTTCATGCATGAAGAAAGTGCTGATGTCTGATTCTCTGTGCAGTGCTGCAATGTACAATCATGAGAAAAGATCAACATCTGCTTTCAGGGTTGTGATCTTGTCAGCTTGTCTTGATTTGGCTCTGGTTGCTCACCCTTTGCTGTGTGGCATGGTTTGGTTGATGGGGAAGTTGTCGTCTTACTGTTGAAGAGGATGGTTTGGCAGATGGTCAGGCACTGTTGAGAGTCTCTGGAGTTTTGCTGTTTCAACCCAGTGCCATTCAATAACATGGCAACTAACATCTTGCGTGTTGTAGGAACTGATGCTTCAACCCAGTGCCATTCAATAACATGGCAACTAACATCTTGCTTGTTGTAGGAACTGACTGTTCCTGGCATGCGGGAGGAAAGGAACCATCGTAATTAAGTCATGCTTACTTAAAAATGTCCTCCTGGGAAATCTTTGCAGCTTTGGCGAGGATACTAACATGTCCTTCATTAATCACATTTTGGAGCAGCTTTGATCAGTGCATTCCCTCTGGAAACACCAGTACTTCGTTTTTTCCGTCAGTCTGCACTTGCGCCTCTGGAAAATACTGTAGAATTTGCTCTTTAAATTGAGCTTTGTTTTACTTCAATAATTGCCACTCCAAGTTCTTGCAGTCGATGGTCATAAAGCTGCCGCAGTTCAGCAAAGCGAAAGTAAAAGGTTCCATCTTCAACAGAGTTATCATTGTGCATTGTCAGTTCAATGAGTGCTTTTACTCTATTCTTTTGTCTCTGACTTTCGGCTTCACAAGACTGCTGACCCTGCTGTCTGCCTAGAGAGCGGTGGCGGTTTCTGAATTCAAACAAGCAAGGCAATTGATATTTGGCTCTTATGGCTATCAAGTCTCCACCTGTACTTCTAGCTAGCAGTGCAGTATCTTGCAAATTAGTACCCATGCATCGAGCATTTCATCTGCATGCAATATCATGAAGTCATGAAGATGGCCATCTGCTCTCGCACAGAAAATACAGATGTTATTTGGCCGAGTTGGATGGTTTCGGATTCGCTTCCTGACAGTGTCTTCAGAACTGGCTGGCTTGTCTGCTTCCTCAGCATCTCTTTTTCTTTGTGCCCTTCCGAGTCTAGTGTTGCTGAACTTAGACAAGCACGATTTGTGCCGCTGTGCCCTGTGTAAATTTAAGTCTTTAGCTGTTAATATGCTCACCAAAATTCAGTTCTACTGGTAACCTGCCTAGCTATCTAAATGCCTTCACATTGTCTATGAACTGTTTGTGAGCTTGTGATTTGTCACCACCGAAAGCATTCAGAGTGTACCTCAGTTTTCCATTTGTATTGGTCTGGCATATCATGTATGCAACCCAGTCCATCTAAATCTTCAGTCACACCTGTTAATAGAATTTTAGTTTAACACCAGGACGGTCAGTCATTCATTCACCTTTCCCAGCTAAAATGACTGACAAAATGTATGCCAAGAAAATTCCCACAACAGCATAATGTAGTATAGCCTATATGTTTTAGCAATGGTGGATTTTTTTTTTTTTTTTTTTTTTTTTTTTTTTTGAAATTCAAAGTTGGCCATCTCACATTTCACATTTTAAATAAAATGTTCTACCTTTTTTATTACAGAACCTAAACAATGTGAATAGGCTAATATAAAGATGTTAATAGTCATTGGATCTGCCTCAGGCAATGATATCAGTAGGGTTTCACCGTGTACGTTTTCGATAAACGTCACGAATATGTGTGGGAAAAAAAAGGGTGTTCCGTTGGATAAATTTCATGGTACTGGTTTCAGATCAGAAGTAGGTGGTCTAAAGATTACATGCACAAAAATTCATGCTTTTGTCCAGTCGGTCCCCATCTCGTTTAAATCTTCCCTTTATAGCCCCCACTAATAAGAGATGTTCCAAATATGCTGGACAAACAAAATCCAATTGGGAGCCCACTCACATAATTGTCAAAACATAAAGAACTTTAAAAATATCCAGGTGGATAACAATTTCTTTCAGTAATTACCTCGGTAACAGTGAATTTGTGAGTGAGTTTACATATTAAGGAGACTTATGGGCAAAGCAAAATACTCCAATATCGAGAATTGGTATTAAAGTAGAATAATTAATGCATTTGTCAGTGTTTCATCAAGAGCTGACATAAAAACCAAATTTTGCCAGTTTTAGAATGATTGGTATTGTTGTACTTTCAAAGAACCTGCTTCACAACTTTGGATAGGCTATATTGTTTCAGAGCTTTGAGGTTGGAGATATAGTAACAACTGTTCATAAACTTAACTAAAGAATAACTGCATATCAAATTGAAATGGAAGCTTCATGACACCACCATTAACACACAAATGATCAAACAACATAAAGTAGCCTACTAGCCTAAAGACATCATGAGTTACACCTAATGGTACAGACAGAAAGAGCAGCGATTTTATATGATAATATAGTGTAAACAAAGTAAGAACTGTTATTAAACCACAACTGATCATGTCTGTTACTGGCAATTTCTGAAGATTATTGCAAAGAAAATGTCTCTCAAACTTCATAGAAAAACATTAAAATATGTGTGATTGCTTTAAGTTATGATGAAACACAGTATACAGCATGAATATTTGTTCCTACAGAAATACAAACCGTCGCCTTTTGTGTATGAATATCCCTTGTTAGCTGGAATACCTCCCTTGCTCAAACTTGCTGCCGCCAAGTACTTTTTCTTTGATCACCATCTGGTGAAGACATTTTTTGTCTTTCTTCCACTACCTTTTCCAATATTTTCACATCATTCTCAAGGAGTCCTATTCCTCTGTAATTTCCGCATCTCATTGTATCCCCTTCTTTATACTATTATTGTAAGGTTCTGTTTCTACTCTTCTGGTCCTATCGATGTTCTTATTAGGTTTTTGTATATTCTGGTAAGCTCATGGATAACTGGCTCTCCTGCTACTGTTATGAAGTTGCGCATTATTCCAGATGGTGTCTGTAATTTTAATGATAATGGTCATTTTGTGTTTCAGCTTCTCTACTCTTGTATGTCATCAACTTCTCTTTGTATGTTATCAGCTTTTCTCTTGGTTTCTTAAACATTGTGGTCATCGACTTCAAACCTTGGCTTTAGCAAAACTCAGTATGTCACAGTACTTCCTCCTGATTTTTCTGATAGGCTTTATCAACTTATAAAATCCTCAAAACCAGCTCTGTTACCCTGTGGCCATTGAGGTCTTGATTTATCAGTGCCCCATTTACCTGTAGTACTTCAGTTCGTGCATCTGATAGCCTTTCCCAGAATTTTGGCTTTTCCTTTGGTCTTCTCATTGCTATTAAATAAACCAAAACACAAGGATTACTGTCTTTTCTAAGACCATCTTAATCTTTACTTTCTCATTGATATGCCCTTCTTTTACCACACTCGTAGCCAATTCATCCTTGACCAGCTTGCCTACTTCTTTTCTTTCTAGTTTCACCACTGTTCCGCCAGAATTTGTATTTCTCTGTGTCACCACTGATGGACTTTTCTGTCTAGTTTCACCACTGTTCCACCAGAATTTATATTTCTCTGTGTCACTACTGATGGACAATGGGGCAGCTCCTTTATAGTCCACTTCCTGAACAAAAAATGGTTTTATATATGTAACTTACCCAGTAATTACTTAGTTAAGAGTTTCTAGAGTTTCTACTTGAACGGCAGTTAGAATTCTGAATTCCGCGGTAGCGATTCTTTTGTTTGTATAGGTGACTATGCCCTGCCCACTTTCAGGGTACGAAAGAGGAACAACACCGCCAACATGACAGTTTGTTTCTGCCACTTGTAGCATCAACACCTGGTGTTGTTACAGCAGTTCAGAGTTTTGGTATTCATATTTTCTTCTTTGGTGAAGTATTTGTAGCCGTTTCGGCATTTTTTCCTTTTGACTTTTCATGGATTTGACTTTTTTTGACTAGTTAGGAAATGTCCAACATTAGTAGTTCTAGTTTCCAGTATTGCAGTAAGGGCTGCAATACACGGATGACAAAAGCGACCTACGACTCTTATGCCCTGTGTTCAGGTTGCAGAGGTCAGGTTTGTTCGATTGATTTGACTTGTGACGAATGCAGAGATTGGGGGGAACAGAAATGGAAGACCTTAAATTCTCATTTAGCGAAGCTAGAAAGATAGGAAGAGGAAAGAAGCCGCTAAAGCTAGCGGAAAAGTAGCTAGTCAGGCTTTAACTCCCAGATCAGATAAGGCTGATTATCTATTAGTTCTCCAACTGTAAACCCTTCCCCCACCTGCATCAATTAATTATCCTAAACCACTTACTCCTTCTCCTGGCTCCATCACTTCCAAACCTGATCGCTTCGCCAGCCTTGAAAATAAATTTGAGCAACGATTAAATCTTGTTGCAAGTACAGTGGCCCAATTAGGGGCATCAATGCGTGTCCTGATGGACAAATTTGAAAATAGTGCAAAAGGTGAAGTGTCAGTAGAGGAGGCAGTTGTTCGTCCCACTGATTCTCCTAGGCGGAGGTCCCTGCCATACTCCCTGCTACCTGGGAGGAGGCATACCGGTAGCCCAAGGGAGGTCAGTGGGGTCTGCCCATGACCAGTCGTCCCTGAGCCCAACCTGTTGCATCCCAGGTTGCAGCTAGAGACAGCTGCTGGAAAAGCATCTTCCTTTAGCCCTCAGCCGTTGTGCAGCAAGTGGGACACTCCGGAACGTTTCTCCTTTCCTCTGCGCCAGGAACGAGGTTCTAGCCCGATACACCTCTCAGGCGAGCAGCGTCAGTCTTTAAGTTAGCGCCCTGTTCCCTCAGCTCGTTTAGTATCAATGGAACGTCCTGTTGAGCGCCAGGAAACAGACAAGCGCCCTGTTGCAGCTAGGCGCCCTGAGGTAGTCGGACGTTCTGTTTCGTCGGAGCGCCCCAAAACTGCCGATCTTCCCAAAGCACTCAAAACCCCTCAAGTCTCCAAGTGCCCTGCAGCTTCCGATAAGCCTTCTCCTCCATTGGACCTGGCTCTTGAACCATTGCAACGCAAGGTGGATAACATACTTAATCTTTTACAGAAGCCTGCAGCTCAGGCTGCCCCTGATTTAGTTGCGATGACTTCTCTGATCTCTTTGGCGGATGAAGAGGACCAGGATACGTCTTCGACACTGTATGCGTCACTCCTCAAGTGCCTTCTTCAGTATTTCCCAAAATTTTTCTCTCCGTCTTCTCCAGGTTCGTTTTATTTGATGAGCTCTCAGGCTGTGGATTTGTCTCAACTGCCAAAGATGGTTCTCTCCAAATCTTCGAAGAAAGCTCTTTCCCAAGTGGAGGACTGGTTTTCCGAGAAGAGAGTTCAAGGGAGAGCTTGTTTTAGTGTTCCTCCTTCTCACCTCTCACGTATGAGGTATTTGTCGTACGCAACGGGGAGCAGCTCCTTTCCTGGGAGTGGCTGCCTCCTTCCAGGGGGACTTCTCTGCGCTCATTGACACGGCTCGGAGATCGGCTCTCGCGTCGGCAAAAACCTTCTTCTCGGCACAGGAGTTGGCCCTGTGCGGATCATCTTTTGGAGTATTTTTAAGGCCTTTGAAGTGTTGAGTTTTCTCGACTGGTGTTTAGGAGCACTTGCCAAGAAACTTCAAGAACCAGCTCTCTTGTGTGATAAACTCGCAGACCTGGATGGTTTTCTGTCTTGCGCAGATAAAGCCGTTAGAGATGGCTCACATGAATTGGCTGCACTGTATGCCATGGGCGTCTTAAATAAGCGTGAACTCTGGGTCTCATTCACATTGAAGGGTGTGACGGCCTCACAGAAATCGGCTCTACTGTTTTCCCCCTGGATAAATAGCATTTGTTTACTCAGTCCACCATAAATGAGATTGCAGTGAGCCTGCACCAAAAGTCAACGCAGGATTTGTTGACTCGGCCAACGAAGCACCAGAAGGATCAACCTGCATACTCGGCTAAACCATCATCTCTGCTCAAACATCCTAAGCCATTTCGTGGAGGAAATCAGAGAGCGCGCCCCAGGTCCCGAGGTTTGGTTAGATTTGCTCTACGAGCGATCAAGAAATCTTCAGCAAGATCATCCTCTCGCAAGTGAGGATTTAGCCCTTCATGCTCCAGTAGGGGCCAAGCTTCGTCTCTTTTGGGAGAGATGGAGCAGAAGAGGAGCGGATCAGTGGGTAGTAAAAGTTTTAAAGGAGGGATACTCTATCCCCTTCAAGGAGAATCCGCCATTGACCGACACTCCCGTCATATTGACAGCTTACTCCATCGGATCAGAGAAGTATTCGGCCTTGTCAAAGGAAGTGTCCTCTCTTCTGAACAAAAAGGCAACAGAAGTTGTGAGAAAGGTAAATACGAAAGGATTTTACAATTGCCTTTCTGTAGTTCCCAAAGCTTCAGGAGGTTGGAGACCGGTGCTCGATGTAAGTGCCTTGAATGTCTTCGTAGAGAAAACGAAATTCAACATGGAAACCATCCACCCAGTTCTGGCTTCCATCCATCGGGGGATTGGATGATTTCCCTGGATGTGAAGGACGCTTATTTCCATATTCCGATTCATCTGGATTTGAGGAAATACCTATGTTTCGTTTTCAAGGACCAGGTTTTTCAATTTCGAGCACTTTGTTTCGGTCTCTCTACGGCCCCACAAGTTTTCACTCGAGTGTTGTTTTTGTACCTAGACGATTGGCTAATTCATTCACCCACGAAGTTACAATGCATGAAGGACTTACAGAAGACTCCTCTTGACCCAGGATTTAGGACTAACACTCAACTTCGAGAAATCACAAATGACTCCCTCTCAGAAGACTATTTGGAAGTTCTGATAGACTCTCTGAGTTTTCAGGCTTTTCCATCACCCAGGAGAGTAGAAGACTGTCTGAGGAAAGTAGACCTCTTCCTCTCGCTTTGTTCGTGCCCTGCCACCCAGTGAATGAGTCTTTTGAGGATGTCGGCTTCTCTAGAACAATTCGTGAGACTAGGAAGACTTCACATGAGACCCCTCCAGTTCTATTTAAGGACTTGCTGGGATTGAAAAGTTCATCAGGACCGCCACACCTTTCCAATAACCCCAGAGATAAAGGAGGATCTGCGATGGTGGAGGTCCACAGACAGACTTTCAGAAGGGAAGTCACTTGCTCTGCTTTTCCAACGCGTCGGATGTAAGTTGAGAAGCGCTCCTGGGGAACCTGGAAGTCTTGGGGAAGTGGTTGGAGGAGGAAAAAGAGCTGCATATCCACGTGAGAGAGTTGAAGGCTATACATCTAGGTCTGCAACATTTTGCAACGCAGGTACACAGCAAGACTGTAGCGGTACATGTGGACAATACCACAGCCCTGGTGTACATCAAACATCAGGGGGGACACACTCTTTTTCTCTCTGTGAAGTGGCGAGAAATCTGCTATGTTAGGCGGATCGGAACTAGACACGTTTAGTCACCCGGTTCATACAGGGCAAGTGCAATGCCTGGCAGACGAGCTGAGCTGTCGCAAGCAAATTGTACCCACGGAGTGGATGTTAGATCTTCGAGTCTGTGCTAGCCTTTGGAGACTATGGGGTCAACCGAGCATAGACCCATTTGCAACTTCCAGGAATTACTGTCTTCTTCTGTTTTGTTCCCCGTTCTCAGAGCCTCTAGCTTGGATTTTCCGAGGCTCCTTCCCGAAATTCCAAGTCTTCTCAGACAGCCCCATGTCAGGAGGTTTCATCAAGGACTATCCTCTCTGGCCCTAACAGGATTTCGACTGTCTACAGACTCATTAGAGCAAAAGGTTTTTTTAGAGGAGCAGCAGAGGCTATCGCCAAATGTAGACGTTTTTCCTCCAATAACGTCTACCAAGCTAAGTGGGCACGCTTTAGGAGTTGGTGCAGGAGAAATAAAGTCTTGTCCTCGAAAACTTTTATCACTCAAATAGCAGACTTCCTTTTCTATTTGAAATCCTCGAAAGGGTTGTCAGTCGCAACTATAAAGGGTTACAGAGCGATGCTAAACTCCGTTTTTCATCATAGAGGCCTAGACATCTCGAACAACCAAGACTTGTCTGATCTGATTAAGTCTTTTAATATCTTCAAGTCCAAGAAAGAGGCTTCCTTCTCTTGGAATCTTGGTGTGGTCTTTAATTGGCTTTCTGACCCTCGATTTGAACCAATGCGCTCTTCCTCTCTAAGGTATTTGACTCAGAAAACTCTCTTTCTGGTGGCCTTAGCAACGGCTAAGGGAGTAAGTGAACTGCAAGCTATAAGCAAAAGAATCGGTTTTTCGCAAGGTAATGCAGTCTGCTCCCGTTTGCTTGGTTTTTTAGCTAAAAATGTGAACCCGTCACATCCCTGGCCCCGTTCTTTTTCAAATCTGAGTTTATCAGATATCCTAGACACAGAAGAAGAGAGACAGCCGTGTCCTGTTCGTGCCCTCTGATATCATTTACATCGAACGGAGAAGATTAAGAGGCCATTTTAGTAATCTCTGGTGTTCGGTTAAAAACCCTTCTTGACCTCTTTCAAAGAACGCCATTTTGTTTTTCTTGAGGGCTCTCATAGTTGAGGCACTCTCTCAATTAGCGGAAACGGACTTAACGCTTTTGAAAGTTAAAGCGCACAAGGTTAGAGCAGTTGCTACTTCGGTAGTGTTCAAACATAGTCTTTCGCTCTCAGCCATCCTGGAGGCAACACATTGGAAGTGCAAGTCGTTGTTCGCAATACACTATTTGCGGGACGTCGAGACAATTTATGATAACTGCAGTACCCTAAGACCTGTGTCTGTAGCTGGCATAATGATGGGTGAGGAAGTGTAGGAAGTCTCCCTTCCTTTCCTTTCCTCTTCGCCTTGAAAATGGTGTTGAGTTCTTGGGGAGCCTAGGAGGGTACGATGTACCTGGAGTGCTCACTAGTTTTTTGTGTTGGGTAGTGGTCTTGCTTTTATATTTAATCATTGTTTAATTATGGTATAGGTGACTTTGTTGTTCTGTTTTGTTATTGCTGTGGTACTGTGCCCAGGGCAAATTAAGTATATCTTAGTTTAACCAGACCACTGAGCTGATTAACAGCTCTCCTAGGGCTGGCCCGAAGGATTAGACTTATTTTACGTGGCTAAGAACCAACTGGTTACCTAGCAACAGGACCTACAGCTTATTGTGGAATCCGAACCACATTATGACGAGAAATGAATTTCTATCACCAGAAATAAATTCCTCTAATTCTTCATTGGCCGGTCGGAAAGTCGAACACTGGGCGTGCCCAGGGCAGGGGCAATTATTTATGCTTTCGCAGCCTTCAGTGTACACCTTCGTCACAAAGCTTAACCTTATACTTCGTCAGCCATCGGAGTACTCCATTGCGAAGTGTCCCACTTAAGTAGAGGTGCTTCTGGCCATGCTGCCACGCCGCTGCAGGTGAGATGAGCGCCACCAGAGGCAGTATCTACCTGCAGCAGCTCTTTCATCAGGTAAGGAACAACTATCTTATTATTTTTAAAGTAAGATTTTGTCCATGATTCCCCTCCTCCTTTCAATGTGGAATCAGCTAAGTAATTACTGGGTAAGTTACATATATAAAATGACATTTTTATAATAAAATAAAGTTTTATATATACTTACCCAGTAATTACGGATGGAGCCCACCCTCCTCCCCGCACATGGACTCTTTTTTGCATAAACAAATTGTTGTGTTGGCGGTGTTGTTCCTCTCGTACCCCGAAAGTGGGTGGGGCATAGTCACCTATACAAACAAAAGAATTGCTACCGTGGAATTCAGAATTCTAACTGCCGTTCGAGTAGAAACTCTGAGCTAAGTAATTACTGGTTAAGTATATATAAAACCTTATTTTATTATAAAAATATCATTTTTATTACTCCAAGCATGTTTATTTTATTAACTTTATTCTATTTCTTTTTATGAAACTCATAAGATGTATGTCTTATCTTTATATTTTTTCTCTCCAGTAAGCATACTCAGTGCCCTATTGCTTGCACAAATTGATTATCCAATTAGTTATAATCCCTGGCATAAATAATGTATGAAAAAATCTGTACGGAAGCACTCTGGTATTTCAAAAAAATATATTCAATTAGGTTCAAGAAAGTATTGTCAGATTTTAACTGAACTTATTTTATTTAAACTTTTAAAAGCCATGCACTTACTCTCACAAGCATTGTGATTTTCTTGCCTTCATTTTTCAGGTTGAAATATCTGTAGCAGAATGGCCTTTTGTAGAGCGTGTTTTGCCATTGACAAAAATCCCTACTCCTACGGCTAAGCCAGGTGAGTCATAATATCTTTTGCAGGGGTGTACAGTATTGTTTGTGTCTACTTCTCCAAATGAGTATTTTGGGTTACTGTCTCTGTCCATCTTCCTTCTAGGTCATCAGATTTCTGAAAAAGAGGGCTGCATCTGAGAGTGGCTGTCAGTCCTGAGAGACTGTGACCAACTTTCAGCAAGATTTCTAATTTAGATATAGTACTGAAGGCTTCAGGTTTTCTATTAGTCTCAGAGAACCTGAAACACTGCTGGGTTCTACCTGAAGCATTGTTTTGATCATCATGTGTGTGGTTCTTTCCTACCTAATTATCACGGGTCCTTTTCATTCTCTAGAAAAGTTGGGCAACAGGGAAGAGTCTCTCTCTCTCTCTCTCTCTCTCTCTCTCTCTCTCTCTCTCTCTCTCTCTCTCTCTCTCTCTCTCTCTCTCTCTCTCTCTCCAAATGCTTGACACATCCCCTAGGGTCAGCTTCATCCTGGACACACTGCACTTTACCTGAGAGTACAGGTGTCCTTTGTACTTTACTACCAAGGTACTGTTGGCACAGGAGTCAGGATCCCCTTCCACCCTAGGATTTGTGGTTGTAGGACACTCAACAAATTTTACAGGACAGAGAAGAATTGACTTTTTAGTTGGTGCAGTGAAAATGGTGTTGATCCAGTCAACACTGTTGTAGTGTTTATGGATTTCCCCTTTTTTTTCCACTGCCTACACAAGGAAGTAGTCTATTGCTGCCATCAAGGGATATAGGCACCCCCTGCAAGTTATTGGACATATGAAGCCCAGATTTAGGTTCTTTGGTAGAGTTGAAGAGGCTCATCTAGTACCTCAGAAAAGAATGTTCCCCATGAGTTGCTTACATTTGATTGGGACATCCTCAAGAGTCTTCTGATGCTTCCATGCAAACCACTTCAAAAAGCACCTTTGCTTCTTTGGTCTTTCACTGAGGAGTAGATAGAAGTCCAAGTACCTTCTTCAGGGACCAAGTAATTGGGAGTCTTTCGGGAGCAGGTCTTTGTAGAGCAAAAGACCGTAAAAGGGAAGTAACGACTTCTGTGCTGGAGTCAATCCCGAATCCATAAAGCAAGGGTTCTGATAATGCTGTCTTGTATGACATGATTGTTGTAACCACAAGACATTTGTCTTCACAAAGATATATCATAAAATTTAAGTGTTTCTATAGAAATTTCAACTGGGCTCTCAGTATGGATATAATATAACCATATCTTCCATACGGACTGATTTTGTTGGATAGATGACGTCCGTAACTTTTGCACTAGGTACCTAGCAATGTTGGGCGAGTAGTTTTCACGGTAGATAATGTTAAAAAAATCCACACGTGAAGGTCTCGGCTCAGAAAGGAGGATGTGTAAATAATTTTCTCTCCTACTTTCTGGGATAGTACAGCAGACGACAGTGGAATTGATCTTTTCGCCCGCTGTTGAAGTGATAGGAACCAATGTCTGTTTGGCCAATTTGGGGCTATTAAGTAAGCTGTTCCTTTGAAGGTTAGGAGTTTGCTCAAAACCTTCGAAATCTAGGACAATGGTGGAAAAAGATATATCGTCTTCCAATTGTTCCAGTCTTGTAGGAAGGCATCTCTTGCTATTGCTTGATTGTCCAAGTTCGGAGATACATATACTGGAAGTTTGTGGTTCTCGTATGTGGCGAACAGGTCCACTTCCGGTTGTGGAAGCCTGTTGGCTATTGTTTGGAAAGAGTGGTTGTCCAACATCCACTCCATTGAGGCTGTCGTTTTCCTCGATAGAGAGTCTGCTATTACATTGAGAGACCCTGTGAGGTTAATTGCAGACAGGTGCCACTTCTTTACTTGTGCCATCCAAAGAATGGCAAGCATTACCATGTTGAGAGGAGGTGAACGTGATCCCGATCTCTTGATGCAGGACATTGCAGTCGTGTTGTCTAGAACCAACAGAATGTGTGTCTCTTCTGGAGGTTTGAGTTTTTTGAGAGACAAAAAGACAGCCATCAGTTCCAGGAAATTGATATGACACTTCCTCAGAGAAACTGACCACCTCCCTGCCACCTGACGATCCTCCCAATGTCCTCCCCAACCTGTCAATGAAGCATCTGTGTGTATTGTCACTCTTACAGATGGAGGAGTCAGGGTGACCTGTTTCGCCAGAGATTCCATCCGGGTCCAAGGCCGAAGTATCTCCCTGACTTTTTTCTTTTAGTTTCCTGTTTACCAAAATCTAGGATCCTTGGTGTAAACTGGGTTGTTGCCTAGTTCCATAAAAGAATATGTTTTAAAAGGTTCTTACTTACCAATTTAAACCTTAAATTGGGTTACTATCTAACCCAGATTATTTAAATAACCTTTAGGATATGTAATTCTAGGATATAGGCTATGGACAACATCTACTACGTTTACATTATTCTGACTGAATTTGTTAGGCTACCGTCTCATGTAGGCTACCGCCTAGGCTATTGTGGACACCGTTATCTGAAAGGATTATCTAAATTAATACTAAATTGTGGAACATTTCTTTAGTTACACATTATAAACTGAATGATCAAAACATCAAATTTGCAGAGCTTTCGCAAATAACAAAGATCATGAGAGGGCACCAGCCATGTGCTCTGAAGACACCGACCATGTGCTCTGAAAACAAAGTTCAGTTTTCAGGATTCCATACACAAAAACATTTGTTCCACAGTTAAAACTAACAATTTTTAGAACTCGAGTTTAAAAATAAGCACTTAACTTTCATGTTTGGATGTTTCCATAATACTTGCTGCTTTACACTCTTGAAAACAGTAAGGAGCACTGACGGGTTAAGTGTACACTTGCGCTAGCAGAGGGTAATGAAACTGGTCTTTTTGCCTGCCCGGTCGTAAACAAGATGGCAGACGCGCATTTGCAATAGTCACTTCTTGCAGTTTTGACGTAGGAAAAACTGGGTTCAGCTTCGCTGAAGATAAGGGAAAATGCCCTCTTATCTTTGAGTCCATTATACTCTATCACGTGTCATAGTGTTTTCATTACGACACAATACCCAGCTATAAGACCAGGCTAGAAAAATATTTCTTTGATACTAGTCTAGTCACCATGGGAGCACTGGCACACCAGGGGGGTTAACTCTTTTGAGGACTCAATAGCGACTACCAAAAATAGGTTTTTCCTACGTCAAAACCTGTTTTTTAAGAAAGGTCTGTGAGACCAAACACTGTCATGGAAAGCAGTAGACTTTTTGGGGTTGGACATAGGTGGGATTCTCATTTGCACCTGAATATGTAGCAAAGGCCCAAATGGCACGTAGCCAGGATTAAACCACAGAACCCTTCACTATCTTTTGTCACAAAGTAATGAAGATGAACTTCTGCCTAGTGATGGCTGTTAAACACCGACTGCCAGATTGCATAAGTAAACTACGATTTGTATTTATGAGATGTAAATTACTTTTAAATACTGCACTTTTGGGAGGGAGATTTTATTAGCAAACAGTTAGTCAAGTGGAATCCATCTCTTGGTCTGTCACCCCTAACCAGTTGTTCCATGTGTAATGGCATTGGTAAAATTGATAGTTTAATATCAGTAAAACATAGGTGATAATTTATTTGATTCTATAATAACAGTAGCATCTACAAAAAAACCAGCTTAAACTGAAAAAATTCCATTAAACCAGTACAGTACAGTATACTGAAATCATATTGAAGTTTATAAACCACACTAGTCCTTTATCTTTAATAAACAGTTTATATTCTTTTTCAGTTAAAGCAAACCCTACAAAAATCAGCTCTGTGTATCTTGATGTCCAACCACTCCAACTCCTTTTCACATTGTATGCACTGAATGACTGAAAGTGCCCAGTGCTTGGCTGTACTGTATAGCCTAATTTTCATTACTCCAATCAGTATTACTGTATAAAGAGAACAAAATCTTACTTATTTTTGCAATAAAAAAAAAAAAAAAGGCTGTATTAGTGTATCCATTTTGAGTACTGTCATGTCATTTCCAAAAGCATCATGAATTCCATCTGTGTAAAAAATAAAGTACTGGAGTATAAATGGTAAATGGTGTTTCCTTTTACAGGAGAGGTTATGCCATCAGGATGGGTTGCACCATCTGCGAAACCTGGCGACTGTTCATACTACATTAATCGAAATGCCAACCACATGTTGCCAGTATATATCATTCACCAGCCAATAATGTCCAGGTAAGATGAAATTTGGTACATACTGCATACCTCATCTACTGTTCTCTTGTAAAAATCACCCTTTAAAAATTGTTTATTTAGTTGTGCATTTTTTTCCATTAATGTCAAGGAAGTACTGTAGTAGACTAGAATGTAAAACAGGAAAAATTCATCAGAAACCTACAACTGTGAAGGTTTTCAAGATTTTTGCAGCATTGCTTTTTATTTCATGAAATGAATTCAACTTCCTGGTGTCTGTATCAGCTTTCCATAACCTGAACTGCTGTTAGTTGAAAAATATGTGGCACATTCAGTCTTTGCTTTCTAAAGATCTTGTCTTGTCAGGGGCTGCTGTTGATGATCAGTTATTATAATTGTCATTATTATACCTCAGCCATACCAAATTTTCAAAATTTTTATTATAAGTAGTATTGTTTAAGTTTCTGTTGTTCATAGTTGATGGATACAAAATATAAACCCTTTTGGTTAATAGTTTTTAAGACTTCTAACAAAGGAATGATAATGAGGTCTGTCAGTTTAGAACTTGAAACTGTTCATTTCTTGATTCTTCTGAGTAATGCTACCTACATATAATATAGGCCTATGGGAAGGTGAGAGAGCCTTCATTCTTTTGCAGGCACTTGTCATGTTTGTGATTTTTCTGCAATTTTTAGACTTCAGTTTTATGTGCAGCTTTCAGTATTTAAGGTGTGTAGATTAGGCAGTTTTTTGTGGTCGACGGAATTTTTTTTTTTTTTTCTACTTGAATAGGTTTGTTGATGGATAAATTTTCTTAGTAATTGTGCTCCTTGCTAGATGTGGTTTGTGCAGTTAATTGAGTTTCAGGATATTCCACAAAGGATGACTTACATCTCATGTGTTCTTTGCCTTGGAAAATCTTAAATGCCTTATTGCAATACACTCCCTGAACACCTGAATTAGCCCTTAATCCCACTACCTCGAACACTCTCAATAGCCCATCCCACTATAGTGGGAATTTTAACAGCCAGCATTACTAATGCTGCAGGTAAAATCTTGTCACTTGAGCTACCATAACAAGCGGTTGGCAACGCTGACACAGGTGTGCGCCGACACGCCCCATTTTCATCAATTGCTTTTTGTTTGCGCTGCTGGAAGGTTGTTTCCTTCTGCAGTGCGAGGTTTTAATCCTATTGCCCGACTTCTCTTTGTATTTTGGACTTGTGGTGAAGACCTGGATTGTGTTTAACAGTTTTTCTCCTGGATATTCTGGATATCTTCGACGTGGAACGTCTTTTGGATTTGGACTCGCTGGTTCCCGGTCTCGATTGTGCATCACGGACTTTTCCCCTTCTACTACCATGCCATCGGCTTTGACGTCGGCCTCGACTGCCTACAACGGTGGACGCTGGCACTCATCGCTCCTTCTTTCTGCATAGATGGATGAGTACCTTGAGACATGATAGACATTCTGTCAGGTATGTAGGAAGGTTAAATGTGATGTCCAGACTCATTGCGATGAATGTTCCCATTGGAAGGCACAAGAGAGGGATGATTACATTCGTCATCGCAAGTCTTTGGCTAGTAAGGGCGGCAGACGTCGGTCAGATTCTCGTTACCTCAAGTGCCTCAGACTTCGGCTACAGATCAGTTGATGGATTTAGCGAGTTCAAAGGTAGACAAACAGATAGAGGATAGGATTGCAATTAGTAAGGAAAGTTCAGTAGCTAGTCTTCAACATTTCTCAGATAGGGATAATTGTAGTATTAGGATGTCTAATTCTTCTTCCTTTTCAGCTCCCCTGCCTGTTCCAGAGCCAGCCCTAACGGGTGCTGAGGGTAATGCCAGAACCGCAAGCCTCTGAGTGGGTAGGGTCTGCCGGCCCCCTCGGCGCGGAGCAGGCAGTGAAGGATTCCCCCCCAACCCCCTTGTAGTATTGATAAATTTAATGTTGATAATGTTAGGATCAAGATCTAGGTGTGATAAAGGAGGTTAGGTTTGGGTTTGGTAGTGAGGAGAAGGTATTAACAGTGCAGTGTCGTTCTCCTGAACGGGTTCCGGTTTCGGGTTCGAGTGGTTTTTGTGCTCTGACAAGTTTTTCTCCTTCATCTCTTCTTTCAATCTGGCTCAGTCTCAAGTCAATGTTTCAGTTACGGTGGGGCAGAATCCTTCTGCTTTCGCTTCTATCTCAATTCCTACTGTTTTTTAAATCTCCTACTGTAGTTTTCCCCCTTCCCTGTATTTTTTTTTTACTCCTCCATCTAGTAAGGCAGATTATGGTGTGTCCTTTCGGCTTCTAAAGTAATTTGCGGGACCTGCAATTGGATGTGACAAGTTATAAGACAGATGGCGGGGTTTTTCGACGGGTATAGACCTAGGGCGAGAGGTTATATTTTTTCTCGAATGTTTTCTCTAACATTAGAGAGTATGGGACACAGTAGTGTCCAGAATTCATGTCAGATATGTTTTCAGGATTATTGAGGGGGGCCAGATTTGGTGTACCTTCTTTCCTTTTTGTTCTAAGTTTTCTTCTGGGTTATCTGTCGCTTCATCTCCTGCTCCCACATTCTCTGTTACTCCCTTTTCAGTCTCCTCTTCGGCCTTTTCTTCTTCTGCTCCGGTATTTCCTGCGGCTTCCGCATCTTCCGTTTCCCCTCCTTCTTCGATTTTGGTTTTCCTCCTCTCAGGTAACTTCTTTTTATGCGTCTGCTATTCCTATGCCTCCTGCTTTTTCCTTCATCAGTACAGTCTTCTCCTGTAGGAGGAGCTTCCGGACAGGCGAAAACCCAGTTTCGGCAGATTTTGGCCGCAAGGGTCTCTCGTTCCATCCCTTCGGGTATGCGCAACCCCTTGCTTCCGCTTCATGCGGCTGTTCCGATAGTATCAGGTATTTCACAGGGTTTTCCTGTCGATTCCAGTTCGGGTTTGCGCTCCGCAGTTTTGGCAGGGCATGCGGTACCTTCTTCGAGCGGTCCACGGCTTTCATCGCCTGCATTTTCCGCGCCGGTAACTCAGGGTAGCTTCTACCTCTTTCATTCTCCCTCCTTCATCTTCTTCCGTCCCTCTGCAGCGGTTTCGTTTGCGCATCCTCCCCCATTTTTAACGATGTGGGTTTGGCTACTCTCACTCGTCTTCCCCTTGGTAATGGGGAATCGGCTCCAGGTTTTTATCGGTTCAGCCTTCTCTTCCCAGCGGGTCCAACTATACGGATTCAGCTCCGGGTACCCAATTAGGTGCGGGTGCACAGGATTCTGGTTAGGTTGGTCCGATTGCGAACTCTTCATCGTTGTCCGGGGCTTCGTTCAGTGTCTCCTCCTTTGTCGGTCTTAGACCGTTCAGACATTGCGGAACAAGATTCTTATTTGTAGGTGCAGGAGATTCTGATGGACTTAGAATGTCCTCTTGCCAGCAGTAACGATTACGGACACAGGCTTGAGTATGTTACTTCTTCGTACCCTCAAGCAAGAGCTCCGGACCTCCCAATTTTTTAATTTTTTTTATAACACTAAGCTAGCTCCTGCCTCTTTATCATGTTGGCTGGTTTGGTTCGATCAGGTTAGCCAGGCATTGGAGGAGGAGGCGGACGTTCAAGTAGCATCGGTAGTTGCTTCTAATAGACAGCACTCTTCTCTTCTCTCTCCGAGTAGGACAATTTATGCAGTTCAAGGTAATCCTTCGACAGGTGTCAGGTTGCCCCTCAACGAATTGGTTGAGGCAATCCTGTTTAAGTCTCTGGCGACATCTCGGCTCATAGGCACTTCTCTTAGGGAAGCAGGTGCTTGGAGTATGTGTTGCACAATCAGACTGGGGCTCTTGCGCATTCTTTCTGGATGCGGTCAAGTTATTGTAAGGCGGGTTCTAAAGAGTGATGGCTATGTCCCTTCGGATCCATGGCTGTTGGCAGCCTAATAAATTTATCTCGGGGTTTCTGGCTCACCAGGCAAAAGCTTTGGCTTTGTCCACAACATTTGGAGCAGGAAAGTCGAAATTTCTATCTTGGTCATCTTCCCCCTCAGTATCCGGACGTTCATAAAAGGGATTGCTTAGAACACCATTAGCCTTAGTTATTATTGTTCAAGGATGATGACGTAGCCAGTTTGACAAACATGGTTTCTTCTAACTCACGTCTCCGGTGTCGGCAATTATGTATCGTTGAGGATACAGTGTTTTGAGGCATCTAGACGATTGTTTGATCCTGGCCTCCTCTCTAGAGGAGCTAGTAAGAGTGAGGGAATTCTATGGAATTCTTAACATATTCGGATAAGAGGATTCTCTCTTCCTCTGAGGGTTTTCACAACCCTCGAGAGAGTTTAATCAGTCCTTCAACAGATAGAAGGGTTCCCGTCCAGCAGGGAACGGCCAGTACCAGCTCGGAGAAGCCTCTTAGGAGAGAGTCAGTCTCTCTCTCTCTCTCTCTCTCTCTCTCTCTCTCTTCAGGTATGTCTCAGGAATTGCTGGGACTTCCACAACGAGAATGCAGTTATAGTCGGGAGCAATTCTTGCCTGTTGGATCGTTCGTGGTAGGCAGAAGTGCATCTGACAGGGGAAAGGTCTATCGACTCCCCTCTTCCTGACGTTCATCTGTACACGGATGCCTCAGATCACGGTTGGGAAACAACCTTGGAGGAATCCAGGCCTCGGAAACGAGAGTGGTCAATAAATCTTCAAGATAATCAATGCTGTAAGGAAGCCCTCAGTTGTTCTCAGTCTTAGTGCGCAACAGAGTAGTGGCTATGTTTAGCAACAGCGTAACTGCTGTGTCGTATGTGAAGAACTCGGATGGGGAACAGGCTCAACAGAACTCAATACCATAGCACATAGTCCTGAGAGGGTGCGAAGAACGAAAAGTGTCTCTTCTTCCCCAATTTATATTGGGAGTCTCAAAGTACGGGCAGATTCGCTAAGTCGCTCCCGTTCAGGTATTTGGGGGGGGAGAGTGGACTTTGTGGCGGGATTTCACAACCACACACTCACACTAACAAAAAAACAGCACATACACTCACCTCGTACTAGGCTAGGCCTACGAATTCCGGACGGGAAGTTTTGCCAAGCAGAAGGGAGGTCTGTTGGAGTCACCACAACCGCCGATAATGCCAACGCTCACCACACAACAACAGTCCACAACTAAGAAAACAACAACCCAACCAGTACACACACACGACCCAAAACAAGACTCAAAAAGACTCAACCACAAAGACTCAAACTCAACTCACTCGGAACACAGCAGAAAAAAAACAACCAGGCTATCACACGACACCAATCATTTTCCAAACCAACACAGCACAAAACCCAAAACACGCCCAAGTACAAACACTCCAACCACAAAGCCTCCAAATACCAAATCACACAAACTGAAACAAAAACGCAGCAAAACTCTGATCAACTACCGGAAAAACCGTCCTTTCAGCACAATATCTCTGTCAAGACTCCCGCTATCCGGTCACAATCATCCAAAAAAAAAACACAGTTCCGTGCACTCCCAAAACAACGAAACACGAAACCTCACGGACAATCAAAACGTAAACAAAAGAAAACCACACACTCTAACGACATCATTCAACAATTACGTGTAAGATTGTTCGTTCTCTCTCTCTCTCTACACACACAAGACGTCGTCAAATGCAATAACCTCATTCCTCCATATTACTCCCCCACTACATTTGACGACGTCTTCTCACACACACACTACCCAGATTTTATATAGCCTTAGGCAGGACCCACGGATGCTCCGGAACAGGCCCCCTGGATCTTGTTCGAGGGCCCTCATGCATTCTCTCTGTCTCTACTCCCTTCTCAGCACCATTTTCACTCAACCCCTCCAGTCCACCCCATTCCAGACGGTTTTTACCCTCCTCATCACTATCCTGACCTATCTCACCCACCACTTCATCCACACCCTCCAATTCTGCCCCAAATATCTCTCCAAATTCTGCCACTAACCCATTCAACTCATTCATAGTTTTTGTTCAGCTCTACTTAAAGACTCATCCATACTACCAATCACCTGCCTACTAGTAGGTTCCTTTCCCACCGAAATTTCACTCACCCCAGTCAACTAAAACCCACACACACTGTATGTATCATTCATGCTATCCTCAGTATTGCATGCCCTATCAATCATTCTCACCCCCGCAAGCACACCCTTATCACACAACTTACGCTTCTTCCGTTCACTTACTTCCTCCAACTTCCTACGCTTTCTTCCATACTCAACCAACACCAACTGGCGGTCCTCCAGACCCATTTGCTCACCGAAACTCGGCTTGCATTTATTCGTCCTCAACCAATCACTCATTGCATTCTCCCGAACATATTGCGGCACCTCTCTCCACCTACGCAACTGGCTATGATGAGCCCTTATCTCATTCACACTTCCATCCAATTGTAGTTTTCCTAAAACGTAACTCAATCCACTTGGCCCCACCTCCAAAATCTTATATGGTCCATCAAATTTCTCTCTCATCTTACTTACATTCATTCTCCCTCTCTCAATCACCTCTCTCAATACTCTATCTCCAACCCCAAAACTTTCAAATCTTTCACTCGCCCTCTTCCACAACCCACGGTCATCCTCCGTTAACCCCAACCTTGGTCTAACCACCCTCTTAAAATTTAACACATATTTCGAAGGAGACATACCCAAGCTCTTCTGCAACGTGGAGTTATACACCCACACTGCACATCCAACATGTACATCCCAATCGTCATCACATTTACTCATCATTCTGCTAAAATCTCTGTCATCGTTCTCACAGTTCTCTCAGCCAAACCATTCTTTTCGGCATATCACGGAGTGGCATACACATGCACAATACCCCACTGCCTCAACATTTCCTCAAACTGCCACCCCACAAACTCAGGCCCATTGTCACTCAACATTCTCACAGGCCTACATACACACATCGGCAATATTACTTGCCCTACCATTCACGCAACAGTTTCACTCCTTTTATCCTTGATGGGGACCGCATATACAAATTTACTCATGCGATCCACCATCACAATCATTCCCACTTGCCCTCTTGCAGTCCGTGGTAATGACACGCAATCAATCACAACCATCTCAAACAATTCTTTCATCTGCAGTCGTAAGACTGGCGGATTTGCTTGCACACTCTGATGTTTCCCTCTCTGACAATCTTCACATGTGACAGCTACATCCGCACAAATCTTGCTCAACCCAGGCACATACAATCTCTCTCTCATACACCCCCACAACTTATTCTTTCCTAAATGCCCAAAACGATCATGTACCAACAGACACATACTCACGGCTGCATGGAAGGAAAACACCGGTATATACACCCCTTCATTACACAACCCCTCCTGATGCAAAAAGTACACCACATTCCTACACACCACAAACCGTCCAGCAACCCTCCTGTACACATCCAACTCAGAGGGCCAATCCTCCACTCTCACCCCCACAATACACACCGCCGTAATATACTGACCCCCTCACTCTGATCCTGCATTTGCTCAACCTCTTCCTCACTTAACAAATCATTCTCACCCCCAGCAATATCAATCATTCCGACGAAATTCGCTACAACCATGTCACCGTCCTGCATCCTAATTATTTCTCTGCCCCCCTTCCTAAGAACCCCTTCCCTACATCTACACTCACATCATGCACTCTCAGAAAATCTACCCCCAACAAAAAACAAGTTGGCATATCATCCTTTGCCATGATTATGAAATCATGAACCATTTCTAAACCCCCTAACTTGATCTTTAATTGTATTTCTTCCCAAACCAAAACACTTCCTTGCCCTAACCCATGTATCCTCACACCTGCAGACTGCTTTTTCAATCTCCAGTTACACCCCCCAAGTTCACTCACCACCAAATCACTCACCAAAGAAACCTGTGCGCCCGTATCAACCAAGCCACAATACTCACCATCATTTACCCCCACAAATGTTACCATTTTCCCTTGCGTGTCATGCATGCACACTCTCAAAACCCCTACGCAATCTCCCTCACGTATACCCCTCGCTTGTTTTTTTCTCACGCTCGGCAATGAAGTCATGAACACCCGGGGATTCTCCATATCCAAGACCCCATCATACACACACACACATTTGCCCTCACTAATTTACTCACATCCACACCCTCAACCACATATTCACACTCATCACTGTTGGCTATCCCAAGACCATCTGGCCATGCAACCCTTACACTCACAACCTCACCCACCTCCCGTGGCACCTTCACCCTCTCTCTTGCCACCAGTGGTACGCCCTTCCACAATTTGTGCTCTACTCTTCCATCGTCACCCAAATACAAAACCCCACGTACACCCCCCTTCATATGCAACTCTATAACACTCTCACTCGGACGGACCACCATCCCACACCCCTTCAAAAATCTATATCCTAACAACATATCGTATTTATCATTAGCCCCCTCAATCACACAAAAATCACTCTCGTCCATCACTACCCCACCAATTTCTATCTTTTCACACATCATCCCTACTATAGGTACCCCTAAATTTCCTATCCCACGGACCTCACCCTTACAATTCCTTATCTCACACTCACCCCGTAACTTATCGTACCCATTTTTAAACAACACATTTACACTACACCCAGTATCAATCAGAGCAATCAAACACACACCCTTACAAATCACTTGCACGCTCATACACTCGTGCGTTTTACCCCCAAACCCTTTCTCATGCATCAACCCTTCATGCACATGCATTACCCTCACCGTCTGGATTCTGGAGGATCCACCCAACTGAACCCCCTCACTAATTAGTTTCCCGAACTGGTACTCTGCCCCACTCTCATTCGCCTACACACACTCACCACATGACCTTCCACCCCACATTCGGTACACTTTGCTCTCACTTCCTTACACATCCTGGCATAATGCCCATTTTGCCCACAGTTACCACAAATTATGCCCCCATGGGTACCCCGACAGCTACTGGCTATATGTCCTATCTGCCCACACCTATAACACTTGATACCCCTAACCTTCTTACATTCACTCACCAAATGCCCCGTTTCTCCACACCCAAAACAAGCTCCCAATGCCCACCAACATTCATTTTTCTAATGCCCCACTTTCCCACACCTATAACATTTCTGGCCTAGATCATAACTAACTAACCCTACCCTTCCAATACTACTACTTCTATCTCTCTGTGGCCCCTTGATATTTGCATTATTTACGTTTACACTTCTATCAACTACTTGCTCTGCCATCCACCTCGGTCCTGCCAAAACTGCTTCCCTATAGCTCCTAAATTCTGGTACCTCTGCCCTAACGCTAACACTCCTACTCTTTCGCGCATCTGTCAACCTCATGGTCTTCAACCAGATCCAAAATTTCATTCCACCTCAACCTTTCATTCGTCCACTTCATCTATTCCTTGTGCTTCCTATCTATGAACTCATACACACCCTCGGGTACCGTCGCCAACAACTTTCGTACTAACTCTTTGCACTCATTTATTCCCTCATCACCAAATTTCCTTCTGGCTAATGTTTCCAACCGACAGACGTACATATCCAAAGATTCACCATCATTCATTCTTGCCTCATCGAAATCATGTTTCCTCTTATACTTAACACTATTTTTTGTCCTTCTTGCCTGTTCTATAATCCTACTTTTAATACTTTCATAGGACACATGACCTACACTCATTACCACCCCATACATACTCAGCAAAAACCCTGTTAAGAAACCCCCTAACTCTCGTGCCCATACCCTCTTATTCTCTCCATATTTAGCCATGCAATAACCTTCATACTCCCTGAAAAAATCCCGTATATCCCTACTTCCATACTCCTCATACTTCTCACACCGTGGCACTTCTCTCACATACATAGCCTTCCGTACTTCTTTCTCACTCTCACTGTCGCTGCTGCTAGTTTCACTCTGACTTTTCTTACACTCTTCCGAATACAGTGAATCCAGTTCCACACTAACATCCATCCTCCCAACTGCGCTTTTCTTACCCTTCTTCTTAACTACCCTTATCCAATCTTCACTATCCAACTCATCTTGTTCCTTACTCTTTTCCAATTTCCCAATATCAACTTTCTTCTCATCCTTCCTAAGCCCCTTTCCTTTTTTCTTTTCCTCACCCCCTTTCTTAACCTTGTCCTCCCGTTTACCTTTAGCCAGCATCTCTCCCTTCTTTTCCTTCTTTACTGCACCTAAATCACTTCCATCACTCTCATCTCCACTCTTCTCTACCTTCTGCAACCCTTCTAGCCCATCCCAAGACCCAGGGGAACCTCCTCCTACAGCTCCTTCTCCAAAGAACTCCTTAAGCATTCCCTTCATCATTTCCTGCATCCTGCTTACTGCAGACTCTAACTTCTTATCCACTCTTTCTTCAGACTCTTTCATCTCCTCTTTCATTTCTTCTTTTGCACTCTTTAGCATTCCCCCCATCTCCAACTGACTCCTCAACTCCTCATTCTCACTCCTCAGCCTCCCATTCTCCTCCTCCAGCCTACCCTGGAGTTCCCTAGCCACCCGGAGTTCCTCTCTCAGTTTCTCTATCTCACTCATCCTGACCTCTTACTCTCACTCTACCCACCACAAAACAATCCTAACAGTAAATACACAACAGCCCCACGTTGGGCGCCAAATAATGTGGCGGGATTTCACAACCACACACTCACACTAACAAAAAAACAGCACATACACTCACTTCTTACTAGGCTAGGCCTACGAATTCCGGACGGGAAGTTTTGCCAAGCAGAAGGAGGTCACGGGGTCACCACAACCGCCGATAATGCCAACGCTTACCACACAACAACAGTCCACAACCAAGAAAACAACAACCCAACCAGTACACAAACACGACCCAAAACAAGACTCAAAAAGACTCAACCACGAAGACTCAAACTCAACTCACTCGGAACACAGCAGAAAAAAAACAACCAGGCTATCACACGACACCAATCACGCAACCAACACAGCACAAAACCCAAAACACGCCCAAGTACAAACACTCCAACCACAAAGCCTCCAAATAGCAAGTCACACAAACTGAAACAAAAAAACGCAACCAAAACTCCGATCAACTACCGGAAAAACCGTCCTTTCAGCACAATATCTCTGTCAAGACTCCCGCTATCCGGTCACGATCATCCGAAAAAAAACACAGTTCCGTGCACTCCCAAAACAACGAAACACGAAACCTCACGGACAATCAAAACGTAAACAAAAGAAAACCACACTCTAACGACATCATTCAACAATTACGTACGCCGTTGTCTCTCTCTCTCTCTCTCTCTCTCTCACACAAGACGTCGTCAAATGCAATAACCTCATTCCTCCATACTTTGACTCTAGAAGTAATATGTCAGGTTCTCCAGAAATGGTAGAAGTAATATGTCAGGTTCTCCAGAAGTGGCCAGCGACTGTCGACTTATTCACGACATGATTAAACCATCATCTTCTGGATTATTTCTCTCTAATGGTGTCCCCATGTCAATAGTCACCATGGTGACGTTACAAGTTGGAATCACATGCAACTGTATGCCTTTCCTCCATCCGGTCTCATTAATCAGGTAATAGAGAAATTGCGGGAGTGTCAAGACGACCTTGACTCTAATAGCTCCCTGCTCGCCATAACACACTTGGTTTCCGGAACTCCTAGAGCTCCCTACGGAAATTCCGATGTCCCTACCAATGCGAAGCTTCTTCTCAGACAACCGCATTCATACTATTATTATCCAAACCCTCGCGTGCTGGACCTAGTTGCAGGGCAACTGTAGAGAGAGCCGCTAAACAGTCCGGACTCCATAAAGCTGTGTCTAAATAGTTTTCTTATAGATTGAGTAAGTCAACCCGTAGGCCTTACCAGGTTCAGCTAGATACGGTATAGACGTTAGTGTTGTAAGGAAGGTCATTCTATCTCTAGACCTTCCATAGCCAAAAGAGCGGATTTTCTTTTATTCCTTCGGAAAGTCGAGAGTCTTTCTTATTCGGCTATTGCCGACTACCGCTCAACGATTAGCGGTATATTTAGTTTCCACATTCCTGAAGTTTCAAGTAGTAAGATAATCTATGATTAAGTTCTTTAAAGACTGAACGTGATCTTTAAAGACTGAACGTCCTGTTTTGCCGACTCGGGTCCCCTTCGTGGGACTTACTGGAAGTATTTCAATATTTATCTTGCTTTCCCCTGCCTTTGAACCTATTGAAGCCATAACGTTAAGACACTAAGAAGTTGCCTTTTCTTACAGCTTTAGCTTCAGCTAAAGGGTTGGGCGAGCTTCAGGCAGTTTCTAGGTTGGGTTCCTATGCGGGAATGATACATATTTGTCTGTCTTCCGGAATTTGCGGCGAAGACAGAGTCGGAGGTTAAAACTCTGCCTCGTTCGTTTAAAGTTCTTTATCTGCAAGTGTTCATTAATGGTGATCCAGCGGAGATATCTTTATGTCCAGTGCGAGCATTAAAGTCTATTTATCAAAGGTTGCGAAACTCCTTCCGCTTCCGCACACACTTGTATCTCCGCGAATCCTTCCCTCCGCTGTCAGAGAATGTGATTAGTTACTTTCGGAGGGACGAGATTTCCCAGGCTTCTCAGGGTGGTTGTTCATTGTCTTCAGCTCTGTATTTTCCCTACCACACAGTATTCGGAGTATGTCCAATTATCTTCCTTTCCCGGAATTATTTACTGCCGTCTATTCTGGAAGCAGCTGCTTGGAAGTCCGTCTCAGTGTTTACTCATTTTACTTAGAGATGTTCGATTTGCCTCACGGCGTTTAGCGGCGAAGTCTATTATGTAGGGTGCGTTCATTTAGCCAAGATGGTATTAACCCTTAAACGCCGAGCCTCTATTTACAAAAACGTCTCCCGTATGCTGACGGCGTTCGGTGAGTTAGCGCCGAAGCGGAAAAAAAGTTTTTCAAAAATCACAGCACGCTTAGTTTTTAAGATTAAGAGTTCATTTTGGCTCATTTTTTTGTCATTGCCTGAAGTTTAGTATGCAACCATCAGAAAAGGAAAAAATATAATTATCATATATAAATATTGAAATATATGATTGCAAAAAAATTTTTTATATATAATTTTATACAAATCGCGCTGAGCAAAACGGTTAAAGCTAACGGGTTATTTTGTTTTTCTTTGTATTGTACACTAAATTGCAATGATTTTGGTGTATAACAAATTGTAAAACGATCAAAGCAACACAGAGAAAATATTATCAAAAAATGATGCATGAATTGTAAGTAGTGGACATAAAAATGTTTTTTCAATAATTCACCATAAATCGAAATATTGTGCTAGAGACTTCCCGTTTGTTGAAAACTGAAGCTGATTGATTGAATATTACTAGGCTGTAAGTGTTTTAGCTTACAATTGCAGTTTTCGACCATTTCGGTCAAGTTAAGGTTGACCGAAAGTCGAATTTTTTCTATTTATCGTGATTTATATGAAAATATTTCAAAACTGATAAAAGCTACAACCATGAGTTATTTTCTGTTGTATTGTACATGAAATTGCGCACATTTTCATATATAAAACTTTATGTAACAACTAATATAAAACTGTGCAAATATTACGACAACGTGTGAAAAGAATTTCTGAGATGTTCGCCAAGTTAGCGCAGATGTAAGGAAAATGTTTTTTCAAAAATTCACCATAAATCGAAATATTGTGCTAGAGACTTCCAATTTATTGCAAAATGAAGGTAAACGATTGAATATTACTAGAATGTAAGAGTTTTAGCTTACAATTTCGTTTTTTACCATTTGGGATGAGTTAAAGTTGACCGAAGGTTGAAATTTTGGCAGTTATCGTGATTTATGTGAAAATATTTCAAAACTGATAAAAGCTACAACCATGAGCTATTTTCAGTTGTATTCTACATGAAATTGCACACATTTTCATATATAAAAGTTTATGTAACGACTAATGTAAATGATGCAAACATTACGACAACGTGACGAAAGAATTTCTGAGATGTTCGCCGAGTTTTAGGCAGACGTAAGGAAAAATTTTTTTTTTTTTTTTCAGAAATTCACCGTAAATCAAAATATTGTGCTAGAGACTTCCAGTTTGTTGCAAAATGAAGGTACATGATTGAATATTACTGGAATGTAAGAGTTTTAGCTTATAATTGCGTTTTTACCATTTCGGTCGAGTTAAAGTTGACCAAGGTTGAAATTTTTGGCAGTTATCGTGATTTATATGAAAATATTTCAAAACTGATAAAAGCTACAACCATGAGTTATTTTCTGTTGTATTCTACATGAAATTGCGCACATTTCCATATATAAAACTTTATGTAACGAGTAATATAAAATGGTGCAAACATTATGACAACGTGATTTAAAGAATTTCTGGGGACGTAAGGAAAAAGTTTTTTCAAAAATTCACCATAAATCGAAATATTGTGCTAGAGACTTCCAATTGGTTGCAAAATGAAGGTAAATGATTGAATATTACTAGAATGTAAGAGTTTTAGCTTACAATTGCTTTTTTTTTTTACCATTTCGGTCGAGTCAAAGTTGACCGAAGGTTGAAATTTTGGCAGTTATCGTGGTTTATATGAAAATATTTCCAAACTGATAAAAGCTACAACCATGGGTTGTATTTTGTTGTATTTACATGAAATTGCACACATTTTCATATATAAAACTTTATGTAACGGCTAATATAGAATAGTGCAAAAATTACGACAAAATGACGAAAAGAATTTCTGAAATTTTCGCCGAGTTACCGCACGGGCGTAAGAAAAAGTTTTTTCAAAATTCACCATAAATCGAAATATTTTGCTAGATTGAATATTACTAGAATGTAAGGGTTTTAGCTTACAATTGCGTTTTTCGACCATTTCGGTCGAGTCAAAGTTGACCGAAGGTTGAAATTTTTTGTAGTCGACGTACGGTACGTCCACTTGGCACCCAACAGATACGTCCAGTAGGCGTTTATGGGTTAATGTGGAGGTTCAGGAGATTATTCTTTTAGTCCACGTGTAGTGGCGAAGTCTATTATCTAGGGCGATCAAAGTACTCTCCAACATGTCTCATCACCAAAAGCAACAATTGATAAGGTGAGTGTTAGCTAGATAGGTATCCTAGCCGAGAGTACTAACCTGACTGTCGATCAAAGTACTTTCCAACATGTCTCCACTGAAACCATTGATTGATATGGTGAGTGTTTGGCTAAATGGATATCTTATGCAGAGCAGATTGGTGAGCTACCATCTCTGCGGTTGTCAAAGGGGCGTGCAGTAGAATTGATCCCTCCTCCTCTAAATGTTGTTAATCGGGCTAATTCAGGTGTTCATATTGCAATATGAAGTTTTCATAATAAAACTAATATTGTAATACTTACCTGAACACCTACCTGAACACCTGAATGATTCCCACCCTCCTTTCCCCACATCAATTTTGACCTTGAATAAAGCAATTGACGAAAATGGGGCGTGTCGGCGCACACCTGTGTCAGCGTTGCCAACCGCTTGTTATGGTAGCTCAAGTGATAAGATTTTACCTGCAGCGTTGGTAACACTGGCTGTTAAAATTCCCACTATAGTGGGATGGGTAATTGAGTGTTCGGGCTAGTGGGATTAAGGGCTAATTCAGGTGTTCAGGTAAGTATTACAATATTAGTTTTATTATGAAAACTTCATTTTTATGTCACAGCCCTTGTTTTAAGCCTGCTTCATGGTCATAGAAACATTTCTTACCAGAGTGCATTTAGCTGACAGCTTTACAATGTGGCAAATCACCCACTATGCATCTCCCCTACTTATGCCATTGTGGTCAAATTGCTAAACACTAAGGAGTGGCCAGTCAGGTCAACCTCAGAATTTTTGCAGGACCAGTAACACTGCCTCCATCTCCAAGAAGTGCCAGTGAAGGTTGTCTCTTGTCCACAAACCCAAAGTAATTAGGTCCTATAAGTGTGCCCCACCCCCTTTGAGGCATCCGAGATCAGAAGCATCTCCGGAAGTAGAGTTCAGTGGAATTCTTACAGGGAGGTTCCTGTCATCTAACCATAAGGCTAGATTGTCCGTAACTTCATGGCTTTAAGTGGTACCTGTTGCTGCAGGTACCACTGAAGTGAATGCCGGTGGAGACACGCAGGCAGAATAAGCATCTCTTAAGCAGAGCAAAGTTGGGTATTCCTCCTAAGTTTGCTAATATGAGTGTCAGATAGACTGACCCCACATACTTCTGCTTACTGCTGGAGACAAGATAAGCCTAATACAGTGGTGTGGTTAAACAATATATGTTAATAGTTGTAATAATAATGTTATAGAAATGCTATGAGACTGTGCCATCAAGCAACTGTGCCTTTGAGGATGCCAGGATTAGCCAATCCTTGAGATAGCACAGGAGACGTGCCCTATGAAAAAGGAACCCAAGCTAACACCAACATGAACATTTGTGAGAAGCCATCCCCACGTAAAAGCACAGGGCTTTGAAATAATAAACTACCGATTCACAAAGCTGCGCTACCTGGGTGCCAAATGGATAAGTACTTGGAAATACACATCCTTCATGTCCATACAGGGCATGAAGTCACCCTCTCTACTAGACATTTTTCAGTGGTGGCAGGATCTCTGGTCACTTAGTAGGAATTCCATCAGTCCCTTTCTCCATGGAGTTATTCATGTTCCCTAACATTTCATTTTGGTTGGAAGCACACCTACTAGGTCAGGCAACTTGAACATTACAGGAGAGGAGGCAGCCAATCAACTTTTGAATTAAAAGACATCTTCTTAGACCTCCCAGCTCAACTTTCTGAAGGAACACTAATAAGTTTGATGGCCAACAGCTCTGTGATGGTGGCTTTCTTGAAAAATCAGAGGAACACAACTTCTTCCCATGGCATTTTTCCATTGTACAGCACCACAACTTCTTTCACATGGCATAGTTCCAATGTTCATTTCAGGAAGACACAACTTGTTAGCAGTTAGTCTCAGCCAGGAAAGAATGTCCTACTGTCATAGTGGTCATTGCAGCTGGAGGTTGGTAAGGCTGCTTGGCATTTATGGGGTATACCACTGTTACATATGTTTGCAACAAGCCTGAACTGCAAACATCAGAATTCATGTTTCAGCCCAGCAGTATGGGAGATAGACGCAACTCTTCACTTTTCTTTTTGCCATGGTCTGAGACAGATGTCTTTCACATCCATAACTCAAGTCTTGGGCTTACAACTCCCATTGTTCTGACTGATTCGTCAGATCAACAGTGTAGGACATTTCTTTTCTAAGGACCTTAAGACTTAGCAAGTGCCCAAAAGGCCTTTGTGTTACCATTTAGGACTTTACCTCCAAAATAAGTGCTAACAGCTCGTTTTTGGTTCCAACTCAGCCAAGAAGTGGTCTCTAGGAGCTCCATTTCTATGACTTTATGTATGATCAAATGGACGTACTCCTCAACTGACATGGTGGGCAACAATACGTTCCGGACGAAATTTAACATTCAAGAAGAACTAAGGACGGAAATGCAGTAATAACAAACCACATTCGCCTCCTTTTTACCATCAGAACATTGCCCATAGATCCTCGAACTCTTTTTCCTTAGGTTCTGTGGTGGCTGTTCAACAATCATCTAGGTTACCCAGCTTGTGAAGAAGGTAGCTTGCCGAAGGTATACAGCTGCAAATAGGTGTGTGGGGGACAGGCCTCCTACGTTCTCTTTTATACCCGTCTAAAGGATGGTTAGTAAACTGTCACATGCTGGACATGCTTGCATGGAGGTGTTCTACTGAGTATCTGTCTATAATCTGCTCTTTTTTAGACTAATAGATGCAACTCCTACCCTCTGTCTAGCAAGCAGAGAGAGGGACTGACAATGAACAGACCTGTTGGATATCTTCAGCTTTATTGTCCCCTGACAATATACTGTAGGTTCATCCAAGTCTATCTTTGAATCAATGATGTTACCTTCCATTTATTTGAAGGCCAAGAAGTCTGGCAGGTGAACATCACACGTTCAATAGATCAGAGGCATAGGTCTCCTTCCTTTGATTTTACATGACCAGGAAAAGAGGCTCCAGGCAAGATGAACAGTTTAGAGATTTGCCCAGAATCCTCCCTCTGTTTGTATACAAACCTGAGGTCTTTACATAAATGGCCTACCTCTAGCCGTCCCTCATTCTCTTACCTGGGCCAAAAGGTCAAGTAAATGGATACCATCTGGATGGGAGGGATATCCTTCGGGCCAGCCCTAGGAGAGCTGTTAATCAGCTCAGTGGTCTGGTAAAACTAAGCTATACTTACTTTTTTCCTCCCCTTCTGTTGGTAGCCAACTACCAACATTCAGCTTTATGTAAACAAATGAGCGGCTCTAGCTTTCGCTGAAAGTAAATCCCATATGTAACGACCTCAGGTTTCTATTAGGAAAAATACAAATTACTTTAAAAATGTCATTTTTTGCTTGATGCAGTCTAAAGGCTACATATCCAGTCAACTAGTCAAGTAATTTAAGGATTTTTTTTTTTTTATTTGGCGGTGCAGGAAGTTTACCCCCCTCTCTGCTATTAAAGGTTATAGGTACACCCTTCAGCAGGTATTTAAGGTATGTGGAGAACATACTCTGGTGGTGATGAGACTTATCCAGTACTTCAAAAAAAAGGACTGGATAAACAAGGTTCAAGAGTAGCTTAAACGTGAGTGGGACATTGCATGGTTCTCAAGTCTTATAAGCAGACCATTTCAAGAAGTGCCTTTGTGGATCACATACTTGAGAATTTTTTTTTATATCCAATACTTCAGAAAAGGTTCCTCAAGAGTGGCTTAAACCTGATTGAGATCAAATGCATGATCCTCAGCAGTCTTATCTTGGGCAACCCACTTCAAGAAACGCTTACATGGATACACACAGATTTTTTTTTTTTTTTTTGCTGGCATTTGCACCCGAGACTAGTCATTAGGGTCATATGCTGTCCAGAGAAGCAATACACACCTGTGGCAGGACTCTCTTTTGCACCTGAATGTGTAACAAACTCCTAAATGACTTACAGCCAGTATTATACCATAGCACCCTTCACTCTCTTGGCTCAAGCAATAAAGAGGATTTGTTGTGTTCAGTGAAAGCTATAAAGAACTATGTGCCATTTGCACAAGTAAAATATAATTTGTACTTGCCATATGCACAAGTAAAATAAGTAAAATATAATTTGTACTTAGAGATCTAATTTAATTCTTTTGCATTATTGGTAGAGGTGTCATGATCAAAAACTCCCAAAACTAAAAAGCTACTTATACGTAAAGAGAAAAGTGGGCCGACTAGCATTGCCACTTTGCTTTCTTATCATTCTAATGCCGACACTGACTGTAGCATCTGTTTTGGGGCGAAAGACTATTTTTTTTTTTTTTGCAAATCGAGGTCAAAATTGACAAAAAATATTTTTTTTGGGGAGGAGAAAAGGCAATTTTTTTTTGACTTAAAATAGATTTCAAACCATTGTTTCATATTCTTGTGTATTTAAAAATATTTTTAGCATCTGTTTTGGGGGAGAAGATTTTTCTTACCAAAAAAGTCAAACCATTGTTTCACAAAAAAATATTTTTTTTGGGAGGGGAGGAGAAAAAGGCAATGGTTTGTTGAAACTTGACTTAAAATAGATTTACATTAGTTACATTCATAGCTAATGTCTTTGCCATATTCTTGTGTATTTAATTTTGTAAAGTATGAAACGGGTTATAATTTTGTCACTGGCATTATTCTGTTAACCTCCTCTTGTCCCAAGTTTTTCTCTGCTTTCTTTTAATATTTACTTATGTCACATGTAATTTTGCCACTGAATTTTTCTTAATACACAGACAGGTCAGACTGATTACAACTTACAACAAAAAATTTATTGTAGTTACGGTCAGACTGATTACAACTTACAACAAAAAATTTATTGTAGTTATAAGTTTCAAACAAAATTTTGCAAGTCTTCAACAATGTCAATTTACCCTACAATTTTAGTTTGAATGAAGGTGCAATGTTTGTGAAAATACATGACTTCATTGGTAAAGAGGTGCCAATGTTGTGCATGGTAGGTGGATTGATTGATTAATTATGAAGACTAAGCGCCAGAACCCATCAGGATTATTCAGCGCCATAATGAACGCAAAATATATGAATTAATGATTTGATTGATATTTGAATGATGACATATACTAGTAAAGTTGTTAAAATATGTACGTAAAAATGTATAAATTGATAGAACCAACAAAAACAAATATAAATTTTATATTCAAAATATGTATTTAGTATATAAAACAAACTTGCTAAATTAAACATGCAAAGATATATCAAAATATCCAGATTCTTTCAGATTAAGGTTATCTACCACATCATCATGGGTCAGGACAATTTTTTTTTTTTTTTAACTAATATTGCTGTGCAGCATCTAATCAGAATCTGGAACATTTGCAACTAGAATTCTAATCGATTACAGTAACAAAATTATTTCAACCTTACTCTTTATGAACTTCTCTTGATTATTTATGATAATTTTAACCTTACTCCATGAACTTCTCTTGCAGATTTTTTACGATAATCAGACATGTTGAGGGAGATATATTTGCTCTTGGGGAAGAAGTGCGAAAAGTAGTCTCTGAAACTAATCCTCAAAAGCACGCCGTTCTTCAAGTAAACGAGTCCCAGAGGTGGATTAAAGTGAAAGGCAACCATTATCAAGCTCTTAAAGATTTTCTGCTTTCAAGGGGATTCTAAAAATTGTGATTATAGTGTACAAAGTTAATAGATGTTTTAAGACGACTATTAATTACTTGCCCTTGATACCCACATGGAATATCAGTGATTAATCAGCCTTATCTTTGCTTGTAACTTGTGTTTTTCAATGCTTCTTGAACTGGTACTCTTCAGAATTGAAATAAAATCCTAGATGATACCAGAGGCAGGAGGCCTACCTGCATAGTAAATGAGAACATGACATTTCTGGCAATTTTCCAATTTCATTTTAAAGATACATGAATCTCATGGTAATGAGGGTAGACTGCAATCTTGGCACTAACCTCAGCAGTACCAGGAATAAATTACAATTTTCCAATTTCATTTTAAAGAGACATGAATCTCACGGTAATGAGGGTAGACTGCAATCTTGGCACTAACCTCAGCAGTACCAGGTATAAATTACATGTCTTCTCATACCACCTCTTAACCATTCATTTTCGTTCAACACTCTCCGAGACCAGTAATTCACTGATAATTGTTAGCTTGAGAAAGGGTTTTTAATTTTGCTGGTGGAAACCATCAAAACATTACTAATGGTATTTGGAAAAAATAAAATGGAAGTAGCACTGTAATAATTTATTAAAGGATTGACAGTCAAATCTGACCAAGTCAATATTTTACATTCCACATTACTTCCCATAACCAAGCCTACATACAACATGATTAATAATTCATACAGATTAACACAATTCATAGTTCACAATACTTACCACAATATATCCATCACTCACAATTTTGACATCTGCAATGAGAAAAGCTTACCATTAACATCTTTGTACCATACCATAAATGTAGTATTATGTTTGCATTAGTCAGTCCTATCATTGAAATATCACTTTATATCATCCACTTTGGCTCTAATGTATCATCAATACAGTTCTACACAAATGTCACTTTCAATCCCCTATTCTTCCAACTACATAACCCTTACCTAGAAAATGCCAACTTTCAGCAAACACAGGTGCACGTAGGTATTCGACTGAAAATAGGAATACAGTTATCAATAAAGGCCTTAATGGCAACCACACTATAATGTGCAACAACTGCTCAGTCCTATCATTTATGAATCACGTTTAGATCATTTGATTCGGCTCTATTGTATCATCAAAAACATGGTATGACTATATGAACATTTGCCTATCAAAGACTTAATATCAAATATGTGAACTAGCAATCAAAATTTACAGGCATTATTTAGTAGTTTAACCATTTAGTTAATGAGTATAAATTAAATAATATACCTTTAACACTGCAACTGGTTCATAATTGCACTTCCACATGGTGCTGAAACCACTGAAACCAGAAAAATAACTTATTACTGATTTATCATCACTGATAATTGCCTTCAAACTATTAACTATGACAAAAAACAAATAAAAATTAACCCAATTTACTTATTCATAAGCAATTTTAGCTCGGATAATAACAGACTTGCTTCATGGGAACCACATTACAGAAGGGATCAATGTCATAAGTAATTAACACTGTCAGAGGTTTCTTGGCACAATCATTCAATTAAAAATGACTGCTTCCTACAAGACATGGCATTATCATCTGAAATAATTCAGAGTAGCACAGCATCAGAAAGGGGCTGTGTTCTAGAGATACAAAAAGCCAACTACATGTTACCTTTCATGACCTCCACTAGAATCAAATGGCTGCTCAGTAAATATCAATCATGGGACATTGCCACTTGACAATTTTAGCTCAAAATTTAGAAAATACATTAGAGAACTAAGCTGATCAGAGATGCATGCAACAGAAGAACTGCTTATATCAACAAAAGCTGTAGGTTTAGCTAGCCATGAGCCAAGCGCCCACATTATGTATCAGAACTGTCTTGTAGATTCAATGAACAAAGGCTTCACTACGTTAAAATTTACACACTTCATAAGGACTATAAAGCAATCTGTACACAAAAAGGTAATGTGAAGACCATGCATTATGAAAAAAGGTCCCTACTACTATTTTTTAAACTATTTACAAACAGAAGAAATTTTACTACTCACCCAATTTATAACCAGAAGTAGGTTACCACCCACAATATAATCAAAGATCAGCACCATACCATATTTTCTAAAACCAGATCAGATACCTCTCAACATTCATATGGTACCCAAGGCTTAAACCTGCAAGAACAAGGAACAACAACTATTTACATGCTTTGTAGTCTAAAAAGAGTAAACATAGGTTGTTTGATTTCAAATATATTTAGGCCTTTAAAAACATTGTCAGAACCAGCTTGGCACAATCATTCATATCGAATGCTTGCTTCCTAAGAACTGTTTGCTCTGTCCCCTAAAATGGCACTAACCCCGAAATAATCCAGGGTAGCATGGCGTCCAAAGGGGATACATATTCTACAACCCCACCCAATCAAATTGACACATGTCACTTGCTATTACTTAAGACTGATCTTGCATTTGTTTCCCTATAAAATGTACGAAATTTACAACGAACCATGAGGGGGGAAAAAAAACTTCGAAAAACTTGTGGCAAGGGAGAACATTCCAAGTACAAAAGGAAAAAAATTTATTCAGCTCACCCAGCATAACTTGGTGTATATCCTATTTTCTACATTGAAAAGGCTGCTTAATGCAGTTATGAGTATGTCATACTTCCATGTAAGGTATAGCAATGTACTCCTTGCACACTAAGCTGTGGAAATAAGTCCTCCCAACAATTGATTAAACCAAACTAGCACCAACTGATCAAGTTGATCTGGGATGTATGGTGCTGGACAACTACAGAACATATTAGTCGACCTAGGAATTAGCAACACAGCAATAATTTTGAAGACAGTATCCATAACACACTTGAGACATCCATTCATGCTACAACACTAACCCATAGATCCTTCAGGATAAGCCACACATTGCAATTCACAAATTAGGGAGGAAATCAATATAAAAAAATTTGAGCTTTTAAATGCTTCATAATCCATTATTTACCGTAATGTACTTCATTTCCAACAGATAACCTACACGTAGAATGCAACTATTACTACCTTATTCCAACTAACATTAAAATACAACTAAATATATACAGCAAAAATAGCATATGCATCATTATAAGACGAAGTTGTACATACCTTAGAATTGTCACTGTATTCTGCTTGCCTTGACACTTTGCATGGTGTATAACTGAAAAAGGAAAAACACCAGATTTAGTAAAATGCCTAACATTCCCAAGACTGCTCACAATTCTGCATTATAATTTGTCAATTATTTGAAAGATATATCAAAGTGCTCCTTGGTAACTGCCCACTAGGGACTCCAAAGAGCCATGGAATATACATCCTCCCAATCCCCACCCAGCCCAAAAAGGTATTAGGGGACTAAGCTGATCTGTGATGCATGACACTCAACAACATTGGAAGTTGCATAAGTCAATCTGCAGGATGGCCAGCGTGATCCCGCGAGTAAATGGAGACACTTCAAATTTATAATGATGCCAGCAAATTCATGTTGAGGGCATCAGAGTAATAGGCGATTTGAAATCTGAATGTATCTGGAGGTCTTTGTTCTACTAGGATGTTTACTGTAAGTTAGCCTCTAAACTATCTCATCCAAACCCTTGCATGATCAAATTATTACTAATATCAAATTACTTGAAAGAACTTCCTTTAGAATTTTCACAGGCTGCATAATCTTTGTATTACTGTTAGACTGTTACAATGAATAGCACCCCAAATACATTTTTTAATCTGGAATCCCCCTGGTGGATTTATGTTACAATTAAATTCCATATTCCTCAAGTAGTCAACCAATTATCTAGCATCTTACATTCTATAACTTGATTTTTATGTATACAGTTAATTCCATATTCCCCGAGTCAACCAACTACTTATACCATATATTTCCACTCTATACTAGTGATCTGCAGATATAGTTTTCCAGCTCCAAGAAACAAGTATGAACTACAATTGGAGCAACAAATATAAAAATATGGAACCAATTGGGTTGTATTTCTCAAGTAATCATTAGAACTGCACAAATTTACACAAAGAAAAAAAAATTTGAACTTACAAGTTATGAAATTAATGGCAATTATGCTTCTGGTCAAATATACCCCATGGCACTGAGGTAGCCCTCAAATATAGAAGTCACATTACACAAACTAAATGAAGCCCTATTTTCAAGCTAACACTAACATTAAATGTCACATGTAATTAAAGGTGTTAGAACTCTCATAGCAGAATTATAGGAGAGTTATCAAATTTTCTTCAAATATGCTCAATATTCAAGCTTAGTTTGCTGTGTAAGATATATCACCGTGCTTCCTGGTAATTGCCCACTAGACTCCAGGGAGCCATGGAATATACATCCTCCCAATCCTCACCTAGACCTTATGGGCACTAGGGGACTAAGTTAGTCTGTGATGCATGACACTGGACAACTACATAAGGTAGTTGCATAAGTCAACAAGTGGAATGGCCGGCGTGAGCCAGCTACCCACATCACATCACATTAAATCAGTTATCAAAAAATTTAAAACATGCAGGTGTCAGGTCTACAATTTACATTACACAAGGACATTCCACATTAAAAATATAAAAAAATTTAACTTACAATTATGTAGTCATTGGCATTTTTCCTTCCTCCCAAATACATCCAAGATCTGAAAGAGCCCAGAAATACACTTAGATAAAACTGTAAACAGGTATTCACAATAAACACAGGATTTGATTTTAAAGCCATTAAATACTCAGCTTTTTCACCAACCAAATATTCTAATACATAATATACCACTTAAAAAGATGATTAAGACCAACATATCACAATTTCAACTTTGTTAGAACTTTCATGGCACAACCATCCAAATTGTGAACAATTGCTTCCTATGAACTGTTTATCTGTCCCCTACAATGGCACTTCATCTGAAATACACCAGTGCAGTGTGGCGTGTAAGGGACATCTTAAAACTTGGGATCTAACAAGACACACTATGTCTATTAAGAAAAAGAGCAATATTACAAAATTTGCAAGTACATTTGTAAAACATACCTCTGCATGTTACAATGGCTCCCATTCTGGCATGGTAAGAATGATGGACCTGAAAGAAAGAATAAAAAATATATATATATATCAATTAAACTGCCACACAATGCTCTCCAAAAATTATACTGCTCTCATATTCAACTTAATTTGCTGCGAGTAAGATATATCACCATGCTTCCTGGTAATTGGCCACTAGGGACTCCAGGGAGCCATGGAATATATATCATCTCAATCCTCACCCAGACCTTATCGGCACTAGGGGACTAAGTTAATCTGTGATGCATGACACTGGACAACTATATAAACTAGTTGCAGAAGTCAACAAGTGGGATGGCTGGCATGAACCAGCTACCCACATCACTTCAGATCAAGATATCAAATAAAATTATGAAGCAACCATCTTCACAAACAAAACATACATGCGTCAAGTCTACAATTTACATTGCATAAAATGGCATTTTTTCCTTCCTTCCAAGTACATTCAAGACCTGAAATAGCCCAGAATTACACTAACTTTTAGATAAACCTGTATACTGGTATTCACAAATAACACAGGATTTGATTTTAAAGCCATTAAATATATTGAGCTATATTTCACCAATCTGATATTCTAATACCTCATCCCATTTAAAAAGATGACTAATTTCAACTTTGTTAGAACTTTCATGGCACAACCATCCAAATTGTGAACAATTGCTTCCTATGAACTGTTTATCTGTCCCCTACAATGGCACTTCATCTGAAATATACCAGTGCAGTGTGGCGTGTAAGGGACATCTTTAAACTTGGGATCTAACAAAACACACTATTTAAGAAAAAGAGCAATATTACAAAATTTACAAGTACATTGGTAAAACATACCTCTGCATGTTACACTGGCTCCATTCTGCCACGGCAAGAATGATGGACCTGAATGGAAAAAAAAAAAAAAAAAAAAATCAATTAAACTGTCACAGAATGCTCTCCAAAAATTATACTGATCTCATATTCAAACTTAATTTGCTGTGTGTAAGATATATCGCCGTACTTCCTGGTAATTGCCCACTAGGGACTCCAGGGAGCCATGGAATATACATCCTCCCAATCCTCACCCAGACCTTATCGGCACTAGGGGACTAAGTTAATCTGTGATGCATGACACTGGACAGCTACATAAAGTAGTTGCATAAGTCAACAAGTGGGATGGCCGGCGTGAACCAGCTACCCACATCACATCAGATCAAGATATCAAATACAATTCTGAAGCAACCATCTTTACATAAATAAATTACGGAGACTGAACAATGAAAATACAAAAAAAAAATTAACTTACAAATATGCAGTCAATGGCACTTTTTCCTTCCTTCCAAGTACATTCAAGACCTGAAATTGCCAAGAAATACACTAACTTTTAGATAAACCTGTATACTGATATTCACAACTAACACAGGATTTGATTTTAAAGCCATTAAATATATTCAGCTATATTTCACCAATCTGATATTCTGATACCTCACACCATTTAAAAAGATGACTAAGGCCAACATATCACAATTTCAACTTTGTTAGAACTTTCATGGCACAACCATCCAATTTGTGAACAATTGCTTCCTATGTACTGTTTATCTGTCCCCTACAATGGCACTTCATCTGAAATATACCAGTGCAGTGTGGCGTGTAAGGGACATCTTTAAACTTGGGATCTAACAAAACACACTATGTCCATTGAGAAAAAGAGCAATATTACAAAATTTACAAGTACATTTGTAAAACATACCTCTGCATATTACACTGGCTCCATTCTGCCACAGCAAGAATGATGGACCTGAATGAAAAAAAAAAAAAAAAAAAAAAAAAAAAAAAAAAAAAAAAAAAAATCAATTAACCTGTCACAGAATGCTCTCCAAAAATTATATTGCTATCATATTCAAACTTAATTTACTGTGTGTAAGATATATCGCCGTACTTCCTGGTAATTGCCCACTAGGGACTCCAGGGAGCCATGGAATATACATCCTCCCAATCCTCACCCAGACCTTATCGGCACTAGGGGACTAAGTTAATCTGTGATGCATGACACTGGACAACTACATATAGTAGTTGCATAAGTCAACAAGTGGGATGGCCGGCGTGAACCAGCTACCCACATCACATCAGATCAAGATATCAAATACAATTCTGAAGCAACCATCTTTACATAAATAAATAAAGGACACTGAACAATGATAATACATAAAAAGAAAATTAACTTACAAATATGTAGTCAATGGCATTTTTTCCTTCCAAGTACATTCAAGACCTGAAATAGCCAAAAAAATTCCCCTAACTTTTAGATAAATCTGTATACTGATATTCACAACTAACACAGGATATGATTTTAAAGCCATTAAATACTCAGCTTTTTCACCAATCTGATATTCTAATACCTAATATACCACTTAAAAAGATGATTAAGACCAACATATCACAATTTCAACTTTGTTAGAACTTTCATGGCACAACCATCCAAATTGTGAACAATTGCTTCCTATGAACTGTTTATCTGTCCCCTACAATGGCACTTCATCTGAAATACACCAGTGCAGTGTGGCGTGTAAGGGACATCTTTAAACTTGGGATCTAACAAGACACACTATGTCTATTAAGAAAAAGAGCAATATTACAAAATTTGCAAGTACATTTGAAAAACATACCTCTGCATGTTACAATGGCTCCCATTCTGGCATGGTAAGAATGATGGACCTGAAAGAAAGAAAAAAAAAATATATATATATATATATCAAACTGCCACACAATGCTCTCCAAAAATTATACTGCTCTCATATTCAAACTTAATTTGCTGCGAGTAAGATATATCACCATGCTTCCTGGTAATTGGCCACTAGGGAATCCAGGGAGCCATGTGAATATATATCATCTCAATCCTCACCCAGACCTTATCGGCACTATACCCTTTCCAAAATGTATAGATCTCTCTAGCGTGGTTGTCTGGGTCTTCGCAGGTAAGGCATATATGCCAAATGTATAACAGCAGCAGCGAGATAAAATCATTTCTCCCATTACAGATATCAAATAAAACCTTTTTCGTTACGCAGAATTCCAAGTCTATTACATAGGTTCACGATTGATAATGTTTTTTTAAGCAATTACAAGAAACGGAATCAGAGTTTCTATCAATATGGCATCTCATTTTGGTGGTGTTGCCAGTACCTCACACACGGATCCACGTGCTTATGTTTAAATCCACGGGTAAGCAACTTAGATTTTCTCTAGGGAGCACTTTCGGTGGTCACGGTCATCACGGTATTATTATGTCTGGAGGCATTTCTCGTTTCTACATATACCTTGATTTCTTAACATCGTAGGTAAAGAATAAATTGGTAAGCAAGGAAATATGAAATAAAGCATAACAGTAAGTTTGGCAAGAGAGAATAAACATTCGTATAAAGACAGATCTCTGTCTCTCTCTCTCTTTAAGAAGGTTGATGGGCGCAAATTTCTCTTGGAAAGGCAAGATGTAACTGTAGCTCGGTCAAGATTTTTGAGAGAGATGAAGCTGCGCAAGGATTCAGGGCAGAAATTCGTGTATCTCGCCGAAACTTGGGTCAATCAAAATTACACTGGGCTCAAGTGAAGTCTTATATGGCGAAAAAGAATACGTTCAAACTGGCAGACCTTAAAATTTGAGTGCAAGAAGCATCGAACAATGTCACGGCGGAAAACTGGAAGAATGCAGCGAGCACGTAGAGAAAATTCAAAAGAGGATGCCCGGCAAGATGTGGCTGTAGACAAGTTGGTTGACAGTTTTGTCATCAACATAGCTGATAGCTCTGATGACTAGTTTTCTGAATAAATTATATATAAAAAGAGAGGATTAGGCCTACAGGGGAAACTCTCTCGAAAAACAAAACGCACCTTGACTTTTACCTCAGTGGTGGTATGGAAAAAAAGTTTGATTGAAAAAAGTAGTCTTTTAAAACTTAAGATGATCGTTACTCCTCGTTATAGATAATATATAGGCGACAAAGAAGTTTATTTTAATTCGTATTTAAAAATGAACAAGAAATATATCCCCTATTTCTATAGCATTAATTAAATACTTTTAAGTATCTAATTGTGTAATAATGATAAATGTACATCTATCTACAAGTACTGACAAAATAGATAAGGTGATCATATGTATAAAAAAAAAAAAAAAAAGCCGTAAGATTTAGAAAAGAGAGAGAGAGCAGGGCGGAGTAGGAAGGAGATTAAAGTACCTGGAAATCAAAAGCCCCAAAAATCTTATAAGTATAGCCTCAGGGTTTGTCTCGAAGACATTTAAAGGTCTGTCACACACGTGTCAGTAGCCTGTTTTCGTAAAACTGGCAACGGCAGATCTTTAAAAGCCTCGCCAGAGAGATCTATTCGTCGTGGCAAGAGTATAGGGGACTAAGTTAATCTGTGATGCATGACACTGGACAACTATATAAACTAGTTGCAGAAGTCAACAAGTGGGATGGCTGGCGTGAACCAGCTACCCACATCACTTCAGATCAAGATATCAAATAAAATTCTGAAGCAACCATCTTCACAAACAAAACATACATGTGCCAAGTCTACAATTTACATTACATACAATGGCATTTTTTCCTTCCTTCCAAGTATATTCAAGACCTGAAATAGCCCAGAATTACACTAACTTTTAGATAAACCTGTATACTGGTATTCACAACTAACACAGGATTTGATTTTAAAGCCATTAAATATATTCAGCTATATTTCACCAATCTGATATTCTAATACCTCATACCATTTAAAAAAAGATGACTAATTTCAACTTTGTTAGAACTTTCATGGCACAACCATCCAAATTGTGAACAATTGCTTCCTATGAACTGTTTATCTGTCCCCTACAATGGCACTTCATCTGAAATATACCAGTGCAGTGTGGCGTGTAAGGGACATCTTTAAACTTGGGATCTAACAAAACACTATTAAGAAAAAGAGCAATATTACAAAATTTGCAAGTACATTGGTAAAACATACCTCTGCATGTTACACTGGCTCCATTCTGCCACGGCAAGAATGATGGACCTGAATGGAAAGAACAAAAGATCAATTAAACTGTCACAGAATGCTCTCCAAAAATTATACTGATCTCATATTCAAACTTAATTTGCTGTGTGTAAGATATATCGCCGTACTTCCTGGTAATTGCCCACTAGGGACTCCAGGGAGCCATGGAATATACATCCTCCCAATCCTCACCCAGACCTTATCGGCACTAGGGGACTAAGTTAATCTGTGATGCATGACACTGGACAACTACATATAGTAGTTGCATAAGTCAACAAGTGGGATGGCCGGCGTGAACCAGCTACCCACATCACATCAGATCAAGATATCAAATACAATTCTGAAGCAACCATCTTTACATAAATAAATTAAGGACACTGAACAATGAAAATACATAAAAAAAAATTAACTTACAAATATGTAGTCAATGGCATTTTTTCCTTCCTTCCAAGTACATTCAAGACCTGAAATTGCCAACAAAAACACTAACTTTTAGATAAACCTGTATACTGATATTCACAACTAACACAGGATTTGATTTTAAAGCCATTAAATATATTCAGCTCTATTTCACCAATCTGATATTCTGATACCTCACACCATTTACAAAGATGACTAAGGCCAACATATCACAATTTCAACTTTGTTAGAACTTTCATGGCACAACCATCCAATTTGTGAACAATTGCTTCCTATGAACTGTTTCTCTGTCCCCTACAATGGCACTTCATCTGAAATATACCAGTGCAGTGTGGCGTGTAAGGGACATCTTTAAACTTGGGATCTAACGAAACACACTATGTCCATTAAGAAAAAGAGCAATATTACAAAATTTGCAAGTACATTTGTAAAACATACCTCTGCATGTTACACTGGCTCCATTCTGCCACGGCAAGAATGATGGACCTGAATGAAAAAGAAAGAAAAAAAAAAAATCAATTAATCTGCCACAGATTGCTCTCCAAAAATTATACTGCACTCATATTCAAACTTAATTTGCTGTTTGTAAGATATATCGCCGTACTTCCTGGTAATTGCCCACTAGGGACTCCAGGGAGCCATGGAATATACATCCTCCCAATCCTCACCCAGACCTTATTGGCACTAGGGGACTAAGTTAATCTATGATGCTTGACACTGGACAACTACATAAAGTAGTTGCATAAGTCAACAAGTGGGATGGCCGGCGTGAACCAGCTACCCACATCGCATCAGAATCAGATCAAGATATCAAATAACACTCTGAAGCAACCATCTTCACAAACAAAACACACATGTCAAGTCTACAATTTACATTACATAAATAAATTAAGGACATTGAACAATGAAAATACATAAAAAAAAAATTAACTTACAATTATATAGTAAATGGCATTTTTTCCTTCCTTCCTAGTACATTCAAGACCTGAACTAGCCCAGAAATATATTAACTTATACTGGTATTCACAACTAACACAGGATTTGATTTTAAAGTCATTAAATATATTCAGCTTTTTCACCAATCTGATATTCTAATACCTCATACCAATTAGAAAGATGACTAAGGCCAACGTATCACAATTTCAACTTGTTAGAACTTTCAGGGCACAACCATCCAATATTTGAAAAATTGCTTCCTATGAACTGTTTACCTGTCCCCTACAATGGCACTTCATCTGAAATATACCAGTGCAGTGTAAGGGACATCTTTTTACTTGTGATCTAACAAAATACACTATTTCTATGAAGAAAAAATGCAATATTACAAATATTCCAAGCACATTTTTAAACATACCTCTGCATGTTACACTGGCTCCATTCTGTCATGTGAAGAATGATGCACCTATAAGAAATAAAGATCAATTCAACTACCACAGAATACTCTCCAAAATTATACTGCACTTAATAAACTTAATTTGCTGCATGTAAGATATGTCTCCATGCTCCTTAGTTAACTGCCCAATAGAGACTCTAGCCATGGAATATACCTCCCATCCTCACCTATGCATGAAACTGGACACCCACACGTGCAGGTTGCATAAGTAACACTGCAAGTCAGCCAGCGTGAGCCAGCTACCCACATTACATTGTAAGACATCTGTATTAAATCATCTGAACTGCTTTTGCTACTTAGGATGCTATGAAAAATACATTTTGTTTCTTAAGCCAAGTCATATTAGTTTCATTACCTGTTATATGATGACATCCAGTAACAGTTAAATGATTCTTCTTCCTAATTCTCCGCTCTTCACCTTGTAGTTCCTATGGAGAGCAGACATCACAACCCTGATAAAAAGAAAATGTTAACAGCAAACAAACTACCATAACTGCAATATTTTTCTTCCAACACTAATTCATATCAAACAAACTTGTCAGGCCATTAGGACATGGACATCGTCATTGGAAGCCCTCTTTCCATAGTCTTATTTATCTGGCCCTTAATTAGGAGCGATACATTACCGTCTTGGTAAAAAACGCGAAGGCATCAAGGGCTAAAATACAAGCTTCAAATTGATGCTTATCATGGAACGAAGTCAACTGGGCTTTCTATCTTCGGCATTTTTCCCTCACAAACTGCTGTAAGTTGTAAAGCTACATGAACTCAAATCCTTTCCTTAAGCATAAATACTTCAACACTTGCCAGTAAATACTACCCTAACCTTAGAATAATACTCAAGGCAGAAATTTACAACTCTCTTGCATTTATCAGGATAAACAAGATCCAGAGGCAATACTCATCCTTATTACAACCTATTTGTAACTTAATCAGTTGCTTACCTGCAAAACTGAAGAGTAAAATCACGTCTTGGTACAATCATTGTAACAGTGGTCTTGGATTTTCCCTTCATCACATGACTGCACCATAAGTTCCTGCAACAAAACTCATAAAAATAAGTTGCATTCAAAATGCATCATGCAAATCAGTTTTGCACATGAGCACTGCATATTTTTCAAATGCTAAAATTTTCAGTCAACTTTTTTCCAATTTCACCAAAAAAAGTTTCGCAAATTCACTTACCTTGTGTACTGACATGGCTTCATAATCTTTAACTTTCTCTAGTAGCACCAGGCCACAACTCAGGGCACCACAAAAATATAACACTCAAAACTTGGCAGGATGGTCTACATCCAATGAATAAATTGATGTATCTTATAATGACAACACTTCATTCCTACAGGATACATCAGCAAACAATTTTATTATATATTAGCAACAAGGGAAAATAAAATAAACTTCATCAGAACAAGATTTTTATTGGAAAATCTCTTTACTTCTTCAGCTTCTCCTTGTCTTTCTTGAGAGGACCCATATTGGCCCGCTTTTCGGCCTTTGTCTGGAAGCGACCATGACCAAACTTGCTGGAAGTATCGATGAAATGAAGGGCAACCTTTTCCAAAGCCACACGTTTGGTCTGCATGTACAGGGACTGTAAAGGAAGAACACTGCCATTAAGTGACAACCCTTACTAAGCACAATCATTCACCATGCACTAACACTGCGTTTTATAATACAATGTGCTGGTGAAAATTCCCACTTTACACCTTCATAAACTACAGAAAACTAAACCAGCTACTATACTTAAGATGGTACCTCATGAATCAAGGGAAAAAAAAATTAACGATTAACTATCTGCCACACAAATTCCTGAAGATAAACCAGAATTTAAATACTTAAATTGATGACCAGTACAAGCTTACCTTCCTAAGACACACCAATCGCTTCTTCTTGCCAGCACATGAGCCCTTAATCATAACAAAATCTTGCCTTACACCACCATAATGGGGGAAACCACCCATTGGAGTAATGGATTTTTCAGTCAAGTCATATTCAGTTGAAGCATTGTTCCTTACAACCTGGAAAAAGAAAATGCCTTTTGTTTTCAAAACCAGAGATGCTCAGATTCTTTACATTCAATTTACAAATATATTATACGACAATTTCTCAAGTTCTGGACTTCACAGTCTCACCTTTCCATCAACAGTATGGATTCCTTTGCCAATTCGGTAAATCTTCTTGTTCATCTCTGTACGATGGTGATAACCCTTTTGACCAGCACGAGCAACTGTGAACTGCACACGACTGGGATGCCAAGCACCAATACAAGCTACCTTACGCAAACCCTTGTGAGTCTTGCGGGGCAGTTTCTTGGTGTGCCACCTGGATGTCACACCTAAAATGAAGTAGTCATTAACAAAAGAGAACAAGTTTTTTGTATGAGACTTTTCATCAAAATATCAGAAGGAAGGCAGCATAGGTCTCAACAAATTTAATTTAGACTTGAGCTAATCATCATAACAGTATGGGTATCAAAAGAATAATAATTATTCAATAATTACCTTTCATTCCTCTACCCTTGGTCACACCAATAACATCAATCATTTCATCTTGACCAAAGACAGAACTGACTGGGATCTGTTTCTCCAAGTGTTGGACAGCCCAATCTACTTTTGCTGCGATATCACCACCGTTCAGCTGAATTTCCATCAAATGGGCCTTCTTTTGCCTCTTCCTTAAAAGCTTAATCTGCAGTAAAAAAAAAAGGGGGGGGGATTACACATGCTTTTGAAATTTCAAGACAGATTTTCAAAATTAATAATTCTCCATAGAATGAATGGGGTCAATTCCACTTAATGTTACAAACAATGGTGACGACGATAGATAATCACACACCTGAGTATGAGCAATAACCCTGATTGAGGTGCAGTACTTCTTCATCTTCTTGATGTCCCTGGCAATAACTTTCTTGCCAACTGGATCCTGCCATTTCTTGGTAGCATTAGTAAAGGCCCTCTTCTTTGACTTGTGCCTGTGAAAAGATCTGTGTGAGGGCCTCTGTCACAAGCAAATAATGCTTGGAAGAAGAGACACACCACACTCGCACACAGCTCTGGCACGTTTTCACACTCAGAGCATTTTGCGCGCTACCCTACTCATCTCAGATGCTACCTGGGTTCAAGGATTTGTCTTACTGCAAAATCAATCCAGACAATTTCACAATTACATAACAAACCCTTCAAGCCAGGCACCAAACTGGAGTGGAGTACAGAGAACAGCAATTACTGCCAAGGGGCTTTAAACCAGATGGCAACTGGACTCTGATGGGGGCATTAAGATTAACTGTATCTCCTAAACAAACCATATAGTCAAGTTTTTATGTCATCAAATCACATAACCACTCTCAACAATTTCTTACCAGTTCTTGTAGAATCGCCTTCTGCACTCTTCACTAAGATGCTCAGCCCAAATAGTCTTGAAACCCTTGGGGCCCTTTGGGGTGTCAATGTAGCCAATAAAGCCCACACACACCATTGGAGGTGTTTCTATAATTGTTACACCTTCCACCACCTCCTTTTTGTTAATTTCTGTATAAAAAAAATCCTATCAATACCTGCATAAGATCCAGATTTTACACACTACAATCTATAACATACTGCTTAGCAAAACCCCTAACAGAAAACTGTACTAATAAACATCAATCAACTTGAAAAGAATGAACTATTTCAAATAAATCTCTGCAAGAGAAAGTCAACTACTTGAAAATAATTCATGGTCATAAAGCTATTTAAAATCAATGCAACAGTGAAATGATCCAACACAGGTTTCTACTGACTCTATCCACCAGTTAAAGTAATAATCTGCCTCCTTAATACACACACTATGTAATAACTTGGGTAAAACTTTTTAGTTGCCTGGCCTGGTTCCCACCAGTCGCTGACTGGGACAGGTTACCAACTTTTTATGGATGCGGAACCTGTCCTGGTCGGTGTCTGGCAGCAATCAGGCCACGCTACTAAACTCAAGTTTTGCCAATAACTTTTTCAATTACTATATGTAATGTACTGTATATTTAATCTAAAGATACTCACTGGACCCTGGTTTATCTGCCACTCGGACGATGTGAGTCATACCAGCCTTATATCCAAGAAAGGCTGTAAGATGAACAGGCTTGTCCTTGTCATCTTTGGGGAATGCTTTCACTCGAGGACGGTAGCGACATGATCGCTTTTTGGGGTAGAATGCCATAGACCCATGGCGGGGCGCACTAAACTTGCGGTGAGACTGGAGAGAGAGAGAAAAAGAGGGATACATTAATTTTTGTGGGGGAAATACACATGTGAAACCTTGCCCCACTTTAAACAAGGTAACTTAATCATCACCACTTACTGACATCATTTGTGATTTGTGCACAAAATTCAAAGATGAATGGGAATGAAAGTTCTATACATTTCTTTTCATAAAAATTTTTTGAACAAGTTCAAGTGAACAGTAGCCACAGACCAATCTATTATCCCTCGTTTTCTCACTTGGGCTGTAATTGGGTTTTTAATTTGAATTGAAAATTTTACCTAAAACACTGTTATTGTAGGAACACTTTAGCTAACAACATTTGGATTTTTGTACATAGGGTTTTCACGTAACCTGTACAGATCATCCCTGGTCAAGCTCTATAAATTAGTTTAAGAATTAACTATGTCCATTAGATCTAAGGCATGAACTTACCCACTTTCTGCCCCACACAATGATGCACAGGAGACAAGCAAAGGCGCTACATATAAACTATCTTCATCTAGAATTTGGCCAAATGAGTGACTAAGCTAAAACAATGGCATATTTTTCATTATGAAAATGAATCAAGTACTCAGCCTCAAAAAAAAAAAAAAAAAAAAAAAAAAAAAAGGCTTCCTTAATAATACAGCCTACTCTGCATGTGCCATATATAACGCAAGCAGTATGCATCACCATTAACAACATTACACCAGAGAATGAATAAGGGAAGACAAGATTTTTGCATGTTAGTAAGGCAAGGAAGGAGTGTGGTATAGATCGGTTTTCTTTTTTAAAGGTGTCAGTCCAAGTGGTCCAGAGGCAAGGCTACATGAGGTCATTCGAGGATGGAGACCCCTTGCTAAGTGAGAATGGTATATTCAACTTAAATTGTCAAAGACTTCAGACATTGCCACTTCTATCCCATGAACTAAATCTCACTTGACATCTGGTCAGCAGTTTCATACTGTTCCATGTTCCATACACCCAACTGTGAGTATTTAAATTGGAGAGCTTTCCATGCCACTGATTTAATGGTCAGGCTTGTGAAAATTTTCAAGTCCAATACTTAAATGGGAGAATTTTAAGCCTGGCCAGTAATAACTAATGTCAACCTTGGTCATTCCCTAACCCTGTGATTTTTAATCCAACCAATCACAGCAATATGATTAGTATGACCTTTTTTCCCAAAAGAGCTCATTCTTCCACTAGCAACTATCACAATGCAAGCATGCACAAAATTTGACTTGTCACTGACACAATGAATTTAATACCAGTGCAAACTTACTTTCATTTAAACTTTACACAACTGAATTCCTGTACTAGACATAGATTGAGGGATTTCTTCCAATAGTGCAAAACTGCAGTTGGGATTTTAGCATTTACAAAGGATGGGGCCACTGTCCACACTGACAAAACCACATTTTTCTAATATTACAATTTGTCAGCAAAAACTTTTCATACTTTTAAAAAGGTTAGCATGGTAGCTGACCATTTTTCTTTTTACAGTTCTGGGGTGGCCTAGGCCTGTCAATGTGTTCAAACAAACTTACATTGCAATCTTGGGTCTGCATTTGCACTTAATTTGGGGTGGGAAGTTAGGGGGGGGGAGGGAGGCCAAGGCGAATGTCCAATGTGCTTTTTTGTACTGAGTTGTAACCAAGGCGAGGCAGCATGCAAACAAACTTACTGTATTGAACTGCATTCACTTGCTATGGTCAAATCTGTAAAAATGGATAGTCAGGATTTTTACAGATAAGTTGCAGCCAAGGACTGTCATTCCACTGTGTTAAAATGGATAATTAGCCCATCAACTGTTGTACTTTTGCTATCCTCAAGTTTGTAGATAAGGAAAAAATACAGAAACTATCTCAACTTCAAAACATACCCATTACTAAGCAAAAAGTACAATGCCACATTTTTCCCGGGCTTTTCGAGTCCCAACATCCTGCACCTACATCTCAAGTATGAGGTGGAACTGTTATCGTAAAGGCAATCTCAAGTATGAAGGTGAACGGTCATTGTAAAGGCAAAGTCTCAGCCATGAACTTTCAAGATTCTTTAGCTCCCATTTCAAAGACAAAATCTTGAAGTAACCCTTATGGTGAAATACAGATTTACACGGGCTGGACAAGCACTGAGCAAGACAGGCTACACTATCCATACCCATGTTTCTTTTGGTTGGAAGAGAACATTAGAATGGTTTCGTGTATAACAGAAGTGTCATCCAAGGTCAATGCTCGTGGTTTAAATGTTTAATGATCCAGGATAACTCTCCAATATGGTCAATGTTCTAGTTTATGTAAGTGTCACTTTGAAAAGAAACAAATAACTCTCTTCATATCAAAAGATTTCTAACTAGCAATGTACCGGGAAGTGTGCATTTCCTTGGGATGACATAGCCTTTATCACGCTGGTGAAACTAGCACTTTGAAGTACTTCTCCATTTCTGGAGTATAAAACAAAAACACATTTTTCTTCAAACACCACTTTGGTTGCCATTACAGAAACATACTAAAGAGGAAAACTGATGAAACACTGTCGTATTCAATATATAATGTAGGTGGCAACATCAAATGCTAAGACTGAATATTCAAACTGCCTGAACACCAATGGGGAAATATCGATTGTCAGCTGTATATTAAAGACTTGTCTTGTCGCCTTCAAACGCTGATGAAAAAAGAGTTTCAGCAACCATGTGACAAGGAACTGGATGTAGTTGGAAATTGTATAATCCAATATCTAATAGGCCTATAAAAGAAAGAGATGTACCAAATGCAGAATAAGGGGACTAGCCTATGGCAAAATGCAGAATGATAAGTGGACTAGCCTATGGCACGTGTCAAGGTGCCACTGGAAAGGCAATATCCTCTGCCTGACAGAACTAAACTAAGGACAATTACAGTAGAAATGGGGGCATTAAGTCCTTTGACAGATCACTATCTCTCGAGTACCTCAACTAATTTTTTTCCCGTCTGAATTAAAAAAAAAAAAAAAAACCTAGCACCCTTACTTTTGGTTAGCCTTGTAAAAATAAGCGATGTACAAATGCCAATTAGCATTTCAAATGGCAAGAGCCAGTAGCATCATAGAATTTGGGTTCATGCACTAGGGTACTTTCAGGCATTCACTAGTAAAAGAGGGTAACAGTGCAATGGAAGGAGTACACTGCAAAGTATGGTGAATCTGGGAAAAACCCTTAGTACACCAAACAGTTAATTAGTTATGCAGCTAGGAACCATGATGGGAAAAGAAGCAAGAGTGAGGTAACAACAAAGGCTAGCAGGAGGGTGTACCAATAAAAGTGCAGAAGTTACACACACTGGGGCTATTTCCACGGCCCATGGCTTGCTTAAAATCAAATTTCATCAAGGATTAATCCAAACCTAACCTTCCTTTAACTTAGGCTAGAGTGCATGGAACCCCTTTTGAGTGAGTGAGTGCTGAGTGTAGAACAACGGGACAAGTTCCAGATATAAACAAACCTAACCTTTCCTACTCTGCCTGGTCCTGACCTAACCAGAGCCTACCTAACATCACTTAAGAGAACCATTCCCTGACCTGGCCAAGGGGGGGAGGGGGTTTGTGGATAAAAGTAGATAAACAAATTTAACAAATTGTAAGTCGGGCAAGAGACCATTTTGTACACTGCACACAGACTATACACCAAAATACCACCTGAAATGAAGAGCATACAAGAAGCATGTAAATTTAAAAGGAACTAGACTGTCCTATCCTGCAGGAGCTACGATACCGACGAGAAAACACAGACAAATATAAAATATAAGAAACCCCTTTTGAAAACGTACATGGGCCCGCTAGAGGGAACTACCCCTGTGGAGGGCTGTACATAAAACAAACCAACCAAGAGTAAAAGTTAAGTCAAAACCAAAGGGGATAAACCCAGTCAGCGACTGATGGTAACCGGACCACAGTAGGATATTACTATTGTTTCACCTCCACTACAGCAAGATCTTATGGAGCAAATGCAGCACTAAGGGGTCAAGGTTACTGTAGGCATTTCAATGACCCAACCACACCTTTGTATAACCTATCCTAAGATGCCATGTCCTAGCCTAACCTGGCCCTGAACTAAACAGCCCGCGCCCCCGGGGGCAAAATGTAATTCGTGACCCCCTACAAACATTTCCCAGATTTTACAAGCCCAATGTTCTAAAATCTATCCAACCCTAACTTATCAAAAGGGTGCTATATCATTAAATAGAACTAATAGGATGGGGATAATCAAGCCAAATTACTGCTGGTATTGATTAAATAACTGGTCACGTGGCCATGGTGCTATATTTTCCCACTGAATTGTTCACGCACATTTTCAAGTTTGGAAGGTTCAAAACAGTAATTATAAATAATAGTGATACGATGGACAGTTCCAAAGTCCAACAGTCAGCATATGCCAGTGACTAGTATGGCGGTACCTCATTGGGACAATAATAATATATCTTCACATGTTTCCAGTACCTGCTACATTTAAAGTCCTGGACAGTAATTATTAATGGTATGGTCAATGGATAACTGTTGGCATTTGTGCAAAACAGCATGGCGTACCAGGCTACCAGGGAAGGGTGGCCACGTGTGAGCATATCTTCGTTATAAATTACCCTTTTAAACAAATATAATCTACATATAAACAAATGAAAATTAATCTGCACCACTTATTTAAATAAATTCTCCATTATGCGATCAAATACGATACAAAAACACCACTATACACAAGAATATCGACTTCGGCAATTCGCACCACCACTCACCATCTTGCCCCACTTGCACGAGAAGATCTAACATGGCGCCTGCGCAGCTATTTATATGTCGGTCGCCGCGCAGGTATTGCCATAACGAGATTTTCATTAGATTTTCTCAATTCATCAATAGTCCGGTAACTGTGCTAGGTAAATCTTAACGCAGCTTCTATTTTAAGTATTATATTTTCGTAAGTTTTATATTTAGATATACATAACCTCATTCTTTAATATATTTTTTTCCTTTAAAAATTCCTTATACTCCAACTACCGTTAATTCTTCTTCTACTATTTTTCGCCAAGTTCTATGACACACGTATATGGAACCTACCTATCTAGCTAATTCATATACTTCCATTGAGAATTATGTCAGTATATTTCTTAAAACTTCTAATTGCAACATTCATTCTAAATCTGTTAGTTTCTTTAATATTACATGCAAGGCATGGCCGTTTCTCGATCTTACTGTTTGTTTCTTGACGGCAAGTATTTTGATCGTTCCATCCACTTACTTTCACCAAACAAACACCTAATTAACTATACTTTCCTTTATATACAGTATAGCGATGTTTCTTTTTCATGCTGAAGTGATTACAGCAAACATCTCATTCGCTTAATTCCAAATGTAAATTTCCTCTCCCATATAGAAGTTATAGATAACTACAGTATTCCGACTGAACAGGCATAGATACCTTTTAAATCAAAAAAGTCCTTGAACATTTTGTTAGCCTGCAAAGCCAAGCTTGAACTGTCAGTTAAAAATATTTCAAATAATGTGATGGCGACAGAAACCAATAAGATTTTTGTAGCCACGAAATAAAAGAATGTCGGTTAACAAGAAAGACTTGTGAACCACTTCGAAACAATTAATTTGTGCCATAGGTACCTTGTCTGATTCAGAATGTACAGAATCTCTGTATGGTTTAACCTTATGATCGACATTTCCCAAATATTAATCTAAATGTTGAGATTATTATCATCGTAAATCATATAAACTTTTCCCTTCACGTGATTGGACATGAAATGAGTTCTTTACTCTGCTTCTTTTTTTTTCCTGAACTAGCAGGTTCAGGTATTCACCTGTCCAGTGTCCTCTATTTTCTATGATCTCCAGAACCCTCTTACAGGTCTTCGTCCTGCTACTTCCATATCTACTGCTGCCTTCGTCCCTCATCATCACATACGCTGTACAAAACTTTTTTTAGCCTTTTGATGTCAATCTCTTCACCGGTTCCACGTTCGTAATACAATGCTCCCACCATATAATAACATTCAATGGACGTGCCTTATCAAAATTTCCATTTTCTTTTGTCAGTGTCCATGTTTCTGCTATACTGAGCAGTGCATGGCTTGTGTGTCTATCATGCTTTTTTGTGTGTAACAGGACACGTATATTTAACCTTAGTCTGGTTAACTCTATGCGTTCTAGGCCTCAGTTGCCCTCTTAGAGCTCTCTTTACTGTTTCAGAAATGCTTTTCGTTCTTTATGACCTGCCCATCTATCACAACAGGATTCTTACTTAATATTGTAATCCTGAGCAAGTGTTGTACCATCTGATACATTCGGTTCAAAGTAGAGTTCCTCCCAGCACCTTTCCCACAATAACAGGGCCACTTTCCTGATTGTACTTTTACCTTTGCTTCCTTCCCAGTCACCATAAGCTTTGTTGTTTGCTTAAGTTAGCAGTCAGTTCTCTCCTCTCCATTTCACTCATCTACTGTTTATACATTTCCAATGCCTCTTCCTCGGAATTTGCTGTTAGCATTGGGTTACCTGCATCAAGCAGTTCTTAGGGGACCCTTTCCTGCACTATTTTTCAGTTTCCCATATTACTATGATAAACAGTAAAGGTCTCATCTCTGATCCTTGATGGACAACTTTTATTTCAAAATTCTTCTAGGACACCTACGAATGTCTTTACTCAAGATCTAATATTTTGGTAAATTAAAATCGCTAGCTTAAGGAATCCTGGTGTCCTCTACCTTCATAATACTCAATTAATGAATGTCTCTGTACACTTAAATTCATTTTCAACGTGGTAAATTTCATGTAGTTGCGTCACTATAATACTGCTTCTGTTCTATTTGGTAGAAAACCAAACAGACAATTATTGATCTTAAACATTTTCATACCAACCTTTCCACCATGTAATTTCCCCCATTGCAGTGCATTTCTTTCGTATACTATTATTGTAGCGCTCTTTTCCCTTTTCTTCTGGCTCTATTCCTTAGTTTATCAGGCTTTCATATATCCTAGTCAGCTGATGGATGACCAGTGCTCCTCCTATAAGTCACTTGTTATTCTACATGGCCAAGGACCTTCTTCACTTTTTATATTCCAAAGAACCCTTTCATACGCCTTAGTTGTTAAGATCTCTATTGTTCCTTCTATTATAACAATGTTCTCAAGTTCATGGTAATTTTCTTAATCTAAGCTGCTTCAAAGATATGGCCTCTATCATTCCAATACCTTCAATTTCAACTTTCAAGTGCCTATATATACTTTACTAGTTTTAAATCTTTCCCTAACTACTCTACTACAGCATGAATTTTCTCTTCCCCCTTTGCTGCATGAGATCCTGATTCCATTCCCCCTCACTTCATCCTTGCCATTGCTAGCTGCCTTTTTGCCTTCTCCATCTTTTCCCTGTTGACACCTTAACCTCTGCTTGTCTGTCATCTTCTAGGGCTTGCAAACCCTATCATTCTTTTCAACTTCCCTTTGCACATCTAAATTCTACCACCAACATATTATTTTCTATATAGACGTTCCCCAGGATCACCAATCACAATATACTAAAGCTGCCTTTCAATGTGTAACCAATCCAAAAACGGAATATTACTGTACTTTAATATAGCATGTTCGGAATGTGTTCCAACATTTATACTGGCTTCTTACAAGCCTTTTACAGCACTTATTTGGACTGTAAATTATATATTTTTGCCAAGCGTACTGCAGAAAGTTCTGCTAGTATTACTAGGCAAGTAAACTGGCTTGTTTCATAAATCAACATTGCTGATAATCCTACACCACATGAAGATTCAGCTCAGTCCAAGGAAAAAGAATGACAGTTCCTTAGCATATTTTGCTTATGTTATTCAGGAGTATATGCATAACTTTTGGACAGACAGTACAAATAAGCTAAGATGCATACTTTATATATAAGCCAGGGAATGGAATGGAATATAGAATTTAGGTCACAGGCTAAGCAATGGGCCTATGGGGTCATTCAGTGCTGAAAGGGAAATTGAGAGTAGAAAGGCTTGAAAGGTGTGACAGGAGGAAAACCTCGCAGTTGCACTATGAGAGAGAGAGAATATGAATGGTGGTACAGTAAAAGGAATGAAAGGGGTTGCAGCTAGGGGCCAAAGGGATGCTGCAAAGAACCTTAAGCAATGCCTACAGTGTACCACGTGAGGTGTACTGACGGCATTAACCCCCTTACGGGATATAATCCAAGGAGTGGATTCTAGTGCTGAAGATGTTGACATTTATCAGCTCAAATCGCGTTACCTCTGACTGGAAAAGGCAGTGGATGATTACTCATCAAAACATACCATAATGAAATGTTCTTTAGTTAGCATGTCATTCACCAGATCTTTATTGCACTTCATATGATTGAAATGTAACAGTGAAGTCAAAAAGGAGGTTTGCTCTTTCAATTTATGGGGATTTGTGTGGGGAGGTAGTGAATACCATAGCGTAATTTCTGAGTCCTCTGTGAACTGGATTTAAGCAGAGCATTTCTAGCCAAGACTGTATTCATATTCAATTTGCACATTACTTCCAAATATGCTTTTCAGTCTGCAAATATTTGATATCTTTGTAAGCTATACAAATGAGATACAAATTCTTTACAATGGATAAGAGGAATCACTTCTCTTGTTTTTATCTTTCTTGGCCTAGTTAAATAACATACAAAAATAACTCTTACAGCACTCTCTGGGTATATGATAATCAACAGAATGAGGTTTGTCTGCTGCATAAACTATCAAAAACATGGAGTTTAAAGTGGAAATCTATGCACTGTACCTAAATCCAAAAGGTTACCATGTTAGACAATTGATCTGAGAACTACTACATATTACAAAGAGTACACTGCCCAGAAGCTGTTTCCACGTTAACTTCACAAAGCATTGAGGAATTCAAATATCAAGTGACTCAATTTGTAACTTATCCAATATCATTATCTGAATATCTATTCTAATCACCACTTCACTGAGCTGGAGAATTATCCATCATCCATACCAGGTTCCTTAGGGAACACTTCTTGCAATGTCTTACATGGCAAACTGTAGACAATGTTGAAGGCTTCCTCATGTCCCATCAGCCCAATACTTTGCTTTATTTTTTGTATCTTATTTAAGGACTCCTTTAAAAGAGAATGAGGAGTATAAAAATGTGACTCCATAGTCACATTAAACTATTTAATAATGTAATGTAACAATCTCTACTTCAGGTGACCGCCATGTTATCACATCTCACACTACACTCTAAGCAGATCAATAAGTCTCACACTGCTTTCTTGAGAGGGCTTATTTTCTCATCACAAAAAAGGATTTCTCTCCATGCTGGCATTTCTCATCATTAAAACCTCCCCTTTTTTAAGATGTGGTTCTACCATGCCTTTTCATACTGACCTTTAATCTTTATTTTCTACTTCAGACTTCAGCAAGACAGGGACAATGAGGTTGCCCAACCTACAGACCTTTGGATAAGCAGTAAGAGTATTCATTTCTGGCATGATTAGCTTGTAAAAATCCTGCATGAGGCTTACAATTGGCTTTACACTTGATGATATATGAACTTATCTACTATCTAGACTTACCACAATTAGTCAGGGGCAACCTGAGGTAACAGCATTTGAAAGATTGCTTCATCAGCTGTAGTAAAGAACATAGTCATGCATTTGCTTTCATGTCACTGACTGTAACACAGTTCAACATATTCATGACACCTATAAGATGAGGTTCCTACTTCAATATCAGGTAATTTTTCTTGAATATTCTTTAATTTTTTGTTTAACTAAATAAACCCACCATAAAATTCTTTATTAATTGGAATATAATTAGGGTTTCCTTTATTGCAAGATTAAATGTTGGCACACATGGAATGTGTATACTGAAGAGTCTGGATGGGGACATTTAGCAATCAGTTCAATAGTTAAATCTCCTTTCTAACTTGTACTATTAACTGATTTAATTGTTAATTCACGCTGCTTGAAAAAGTTTAAAAATACAGTCTTGAGAGGAACTTTATATGCTTCATATATACAAAGAATGTCAAGATCACATTCAAAAACAAACAGCACTGGGATGTCATAATGCTTTAGAAGTAACAATCTTGAAGATCAGTGCCTGGTTTCATACAAGAGAAATCTAAAAGAACACCGTGACTAAAACAGAATACAGCACTGAATGCAAGGAAGATGAAGATGACAGCTTAATTAACAGTTCATGGCAAGTACAAAACCTCTTGTGCATTTGACTCCTGTGATATATGACTGGCTACCATAACGATACCACTTTCCTTGTGTATAAACTGACTAAAGCAAACTACTGTTGGCGTAAAAACCTCTCAATTAATTACATTATATAAACATGTTATTTCCATGGTCTGCATTCCACAGAGCCACAATTAAATACACTTGAAAACACTGAGGATAAATGTTAATCTGCAGTATTAAAATGATCCCAGCACTGTACAACACTAAAACATTTGGCTTATATAGGTGCTGTACAAAGATAGAAAAGGTGAAAAACAAATTTCCATGTTACTATACGAATAAACTTCTCTTTCACTGAAAATGCATAGTTACATGCTTACTATTAAGTAATTTTCTAAAATAAATCACCCAAAATTTTCTTGGCAAAAAATAAAAACCAATCTTCACTGAAAAAGAAACATGCTTAAATACACCAAAAGCTTAAACTATTCCAGTCATCTTGAAACCCCAAAAAAGCTAAAAATTCTACAAAACGAAATTAACATAATTTGCGAATTATGAATCACTTATAACAAATGTAGGTGACATAACCTTTCATTTATTTATCTGAATCACTTATAATAAAAGTAGCTGACATAACCTTTTGTTTATTTAGGAGTTTAACCTCTTTAAGAGTGAAAACTGAATATGTCAAGAAACAATAGGATGGTGTGATGCTACTGTTTACAGAAATTTTAAGGTACAATATATGGGCTAATCTTTGGGTAAGGTTACTGTCTATTAAATCACTGAATTGAATTGCAACTAAGAGGAAAGCAAAGTACTGTAAAAGCACCATAATTTGAGACACTGGGATGAAAACTAAAAAATGCTGAGAAAGACTAAAAATTTTCAACATCTTATTCACTTGAATTTCAGTCTTGTCCTAAAATATCGGCATAATTACGTCTAATTATAACCGGCACAGCTGAAGTTGGAAGTACATTCTGCTCTGTAATAAGAGCTGTTACAAGGTTGGCAGGTGTGATGTCGTACACAAGGCTCACAACATTCAAGTTTGGCGTACTTCTCCAATCCGAAAGGAGATTGTAAAACTCACCATTACAAGACACCACACTATCTGCATCTCCTGTTGGATGGAAGTACAAAATTTACAGAATTTGATCATCAGAGCATTATCAAATTAAATATAATAAATATTCACAATCCTTGATGATAACCAGTAACAGTATGTGATTATAGAAGGAAATACAATACGTTCCAATACTTTCAACATACATAGGAAAAGCAATCTTAACTCTGTTATCAAGAAATTCTGATTGCATGCTACATAACTCCCTGCATTAGGGGTCATTATTATGCAAAAGTAATACCTATTTCTAAGTCACCTTTAATTAAATCTAAACATCCAGACAAGATATAGATATAAAAATGCACCCAAACTCCTGAAATTTGATTACATACCCAATTCATTCAGAACTAGAGAATCAGTGAGATCATTATTGCAGAACTTGTAAGTGTGGCACAGGACTATGAATGGTGTGTCATGAATTGCAGCTGCCAGAGCAAGGCCTGCAGTACCACAAAGGCCTTGCACAGCTCCGTTCATCATCACAGATTCAGCTTCAACTATGACTTTTGTAACCTGGAAAGAATAAGAAAAGCCCTGATTACCATTAACATTTTTGGTTGTATTTCCCTTTACAGCGTTGGATGTGAACAAGAATTTTCTGTACTCTTATATACCTTTAGGACTTTCTGCCTGAATTCCCATCTTCTCCAGGATTTTCTTGTCCTTCCTACTGGTCTTTATCCAGCTATCATACTTCAGTATCTACTGTACTCTGTTTAAAGGCTTTACTCCTTATCTAATCACATACCCAAATCCTCTGTCTGTGTGATTTCATTCCCTATGGGAGGGGGTACAACTTACACTCCAGACAAAAAATAGGAATACTGCCCTTGTTCCAAACTGTTGGGTCATCTCTCACATGCAGACCACAGGAAATGGAGACTCAATGGTGTTCAGCTTCTTCACAGGAAAAACAAAACACAAAACCACTTAGCCAAAGTTAAGTGGTCTAAGAATATGGCAAAAAAAAAAAAAAAAACAAGTCTCCTTAAGGATGCCTAAAGAACCACATCCTATTCAGGTCCTCTAATGAATTTTTGACGTCTGAATCACCACGTGAGGCAAGAGTAGGAGGTGATACACCACAAGCACACTAACGTCTCATCGGGAGAGAGCTCAGCCTGCAAGCACACATCACCACAGTTGGAGAGTGTGCCGGGCTACCATGACAGAGGAGAATGAGCAGGATGGGCAGGGAGAGAAGAAGCGTAGTCTGGCAAGAAGGAATAGAATAGAATAGAATACAGAATTTAGGCCACAGGCCAAGCACTGCGACCTATGAGGTCATTCAGTGCTGAAACAGAAATTGACAGTAAAAAGGTTTGAAAGGTGTAACATGAGTCAATTGCTAGGAGAGGGTGGTACGTAAGATGGAAGAAAGATATTATGAAAGGAGGTACAATAAAAGAAATGAAAGAGGTTGCAACTAGGGGCCGAAGGGACACTGCAAAGAACCTCATGTAATGCCTGCAGTGCACTGACAGCACTAACCACCTACGGAGTCTAGCAAGAGAGAACCTTAAGGTTTAGCCGTGTCAAAGGCAGAGTATTCCAATCTCAGATAGGATCCATCTCTGATAGGAAATTAATTAAATACTATATATTACGTAAAAACACGTACCTTATTCATAATATGTGAAACTTCAGTGATTAACCTATAATGAGTGGTAACACCAAGGTCAGCAAGTCTCTTTGCCATTGCTGCCCCTGAGGGAGGATGAGGAGTATCTGCTATGACAACACTAACTTTTTCGCCTCTTGATAAGGCTGCTTCAACTACATCACTGACTAATGCTGAACTGAAAATAGAAAATAATAAAATTGCAAGATTTAAAATTGCTAATGCTAGAGATTTTCACATGTAAATAAAACCAACATTACTCCAAATACAATAATCCTTAAATAATATACAGTAGCATCTTGATAAGCAATCAAAGTCAATATTGTATTCACAAAATCTTAAAAAATATAAAAAAAAACCTGTGAATAGTCTGGGATTACTTACTACCCAAAGGTGAGAATCACATCTCCATCTTTTATGACCTGTGCAGCATGAGAGGCTATAGTACTACTAGCAAGGATGATATTTTCCCTGATATATTCATCTATTGATGATCGCAGCTCATCTTTAGCTTGAGCTTCCGGTACGCTAGGACCAATACTGTTAACTTCATGCTTCAAAAACCTATAAAATTATCATAAGTAAAACATCTACAATAGTTCAATTACAAAGTACCCAATACCACAAATTACAAAAAAAAAATTTAAATGGTGCACTACAAGCAGTAATACAACAGACAGTACAAAACAGAAAATTAAATGCATACAAATTTCATATGTCAAGATGTGATCATATCAAACAAACCACCACCTCTGAAAAAGTCGCACTTCAGGATTTCGGAACCTGAAGTATATGGGTGTCTTAAGAGAACAGCATTGTATATATGAAAGACAAAATTAGTTTTAAACATTTTTCTTATCAGCAATACCAATTCACATCAAACAAAATAATTAAAGTTTAACAGTTCAATTACACTGTGTATACATATAACATAACATACACTTGCATAATTGGACATTCTTACCTGACAGCATTATCCATTGCTATATTTTGGGGACGACAAGAGCGGAGAAATGCCATATTCGAAACTAATTTCTCTGCTAAATCCCTGTGAAGATCACATGCTTCTGGTGTCTGGTAGTCATTGATAACTCTCTTGAAAGCTGCTAACATTGAAACCACTCTGGCTGTAGAACCATCAATCACACGTTCCTGAACAGGAGGAAAAACTAGAAAGTTGACTATGGCATACAAAGGATTTTTAACCATACCTTATTGAATTTGTTTTTTAAGTACAGTACCTGTGAATCAACAATTTTACAGCCAAGTTCTTGTTAAATGAAAGTATGAAATGTAGTAATCTGAACAAAGTAACCTTAAACAATTTGGTACCATGAGGTTAGCAACACAACTGGCCTCAAGACTAGCAAGAGGTTACCGATTCTTGTTCATTGAAAAAAAGTGTCAGTACTCCTCCCACAAAACAAATTCTTACATTACAACTTCGCTTGGTTACAGGATGAAAGGAAAAGTTATAAAAAAAAGCTGTTTAAATACACCAATCAGTTAATGTTCTTAGCCTCACAAGTAGGCCCTAACACAAACTTATGTGAAGTGTGTTCAGGAAAATTACAAAACCCAATGCTCTGGTGAAATTCATACCCTCAGATAAGACATTTTTAAAACCCAATAGTCTATGGATACAGTACCAACAAAGTTCAGACTTGAAAATAGTTCAAGTCATCAATTACATGACAATGGTTCCCCTTATGTATATGGATATTACCATCATAATAAGCATTTTAATGTCAATTTTCCCTTCTGGCCTATACTCTTTCCATCTGAACTCCAATGGGTTTTAATTGGAGTGATAGTGGGAATCATTTATTACCCCATCAGTAATGGTACTATAGAGACAGAAGCTGTGAGAGCATAAGTGTCCTGTGCAAACCGAGAGGTAGACATTAACTGTAGTGTGGATAGATACCTTTTATTAATTATTATTATTATTATTTTTTGTTAAATATGATGGCAGCCTTGGTTGCATTAATCTTGTAGATTATTCGTTCAACTCTTCTAATTAGTCTTTTTTCTTCTTCTGTAACAGAATTAAGTAAAATGCCAATGTTCATTGTAGGGGTTTTATTTATAAAAATATCAAAAGTCGAAGGTAATGAAAGTTCCGAGGACGAGGTCCAAAAACAAATGCAGGGGTCGTCAGTGCTTCTGGGATCGTAGGTATCGCGACATGTTTCAGAAGGCCTTCTTCCTTCTTCAGGCAGGAGCTGAATGAAGTGGTGGCTATGGTCTCTCGTTTCTTATATCAGCGTTCGGCCCGGGGCTGGTCACGGTCTGCCTCTTGATCGGCCGAGAGAGAGTTGATTTTTGATTGGCCAAGAGACCGCTGATGTCACTGGGCATGATCTTCTCCCATTGGTTGGCGGTTTCTCTGCCTTAATCTCAGAGCGTAGTGGTTGCTCTGCAATGCCCTATGGTTCGTAAGACGTGCCCTGTGGAGGAGTACATTTATAGCTTCATTAAGGTCACGTCCTCTGTCAGGGGGTTCGTCAGGAGGGTCTTGTTCGTTGCTGCTGCTCTCAATGTCCTGCTGGGATGTTCCGATAGTTATGTTTTCAGGGGGCGCTGTGATAGGGCGTCGTGTCGCTGTCGAAAGCAGATAAGTTTCTTGGGTAGTGTTGATGGTAGGTTTTTCTGCTCCTATATGCAGTGCCTCTAGTATCTGTAGTCTTCGGTGGTCAGAGGCTTGATCTATTATTTCGAAGCAATTGATAATATCACTACGCCGGGCACGAAGGTTGTGAGCGTCTCTAGCATGGTTGAAAATGGCCCCCTCTTGGGCGTGACAGGAAATCTGTTTTGAGAGACGCATGGTGGTCATTCAGATGTAGGTCGCAGGGCATCCTCGCGAAGGGCATTTGTACCAGTACACCACATTCGTGTTCTTCAGCGGTTCCTGTCGAGGGGTGGGGTTGTTCTTCATAATCAGACTGCACGTCTTCTTGCTGGCATAGTAGATAATCAATTGCACATATTTCGTCGGGTCGGTGGGGGCGATGTGCTCCTTGATGATATTTTTCAGGGCTTTTTCATCGTCTTTATACCGTTTGTGGAACCTCCCTCTGTAGAATAATTTAATATCTTCAGGGGGGAGGTGGACAGGGTTCTTGCTGGTACCGATGAAAAAACCCTGAAAAGCATCATTAAGGAGCACGTCGCCCCACTGACCGGACAAAAAATGTACAATTGATTATCTACTATGTCAGCAAGAAGACGTGCAGTCTTATTATGAAGAACAACCCCGCCCTTCGACAGGAACCGCTGAAGAAGACCAACGTGGTGTACTGGTACAAATGCCCTTCACGGGGATGCCCTGCGACCTACATCTGAATGACCACCATGCGTCTTTCAAAACAGATTTCCTGTTATGACCAAGAGGGGGCCATTTTCAACCATGCTAGAGATGCTCACAACCTTCGTGTCTGGCGTAGTGCTATTATCAATTGCTTTGAAGTAATAGATCACGCCCCTGACCACCGAAGACTACAGATACTAGAGGCACTGCATATAGGAGCAGAAAAACCTACCATCAACACTACCCAAGAAACTTATCTGCTTCCGACAACGACACGACGCCCTATCACAGCACCCACTGAAAACATATCTATTGGAACATCCCAGCAGGACATTGAGAGCAGCAGCAACGAACAAGACCCTCCTGACGAACCCCCTGACAGAGGATGTGACCTTAATGAAGCTATAAATGTACTCCCCCACAGGGCATGTCTTACGAACCATAGGGCATCGCAGAGCAACCACTATGCTCTGAGATTAAGGCAGAGAAACCGCCAACCAATGGGAGAAGATCATGCCCAGTGACATCAGCGGTCTCTTGGCCAATCAAAAATCAACGCTCTCTCGCCCAATCAAAAAGCAGACCGTGACCAGCCAAACGTTGATATAAAAAAAGAGACCATAGCCACCACTTCATTCAGCTCCTGCCTGAAGAAGGAAGAAGGCCTTCCAAAACATGTCACGATACCTACGATCCCAGAAACACTGACGACCCCTGCACTCGTTTTTGGACCCCGCCCTCGGAACTTCCATTACCTTTGACTTGTGATATTTTTATAAATAAAACCCCTACAATGAACTTTGGCATTTTACTTAATTCTGTTGCAGAAGAAGAAAGACTAATTAGAAGAGTTGAACGAATAATCTACAAGATTAATGCAACCAAGGCTGCCATCATATTTAACAAAACATGCTTGAAAGAGGGTCTATACCCAAAATATTATTATTATTATTATTATTATTATTATTATAATAGCTGTTTCCACGGCATTTAATTAATACAGAGTCTTTTCTAGTCTCGTTATCTTTTCCTCAGCCTGTAGCTGGTATATCAGGGTTCCCAAGGACATAAAAAGTCCATGATTGACGACTTCGTCCATCGCGCCCTTTCACACTGTTCCATGTGGAAAGGAACTACAGAAGAGATCAACAAATCAACACAAATACTTATTAGCAACAACTTTTCTAATCACATGGTTGAACAACAAACCCGAGTCTCTATAAATAACTGGCACAGAGAGAGAGAGAGAGAGAGAGAGAGAGAGAGAGAGAGAGAGAGAGAGAGAGAGAGAGAGAGAGAGAAGAAGAAGAAGAAACAGAAAGGGACCCAGCATCGGATACAGAAGGCAGATTATCTGAACAACTTATGATCCCGGATAACAGCCACTCCCAAATTCCAATAGCGATTAGGCCCAGAAGGTCTCAACGCCTCCGGGCCTGATTTCGTCACCAACCTATTAGGACCAACCAAAACACTGCTGAATAACCGACTTAACAACTATACACCCCCACTTGTTATATATGAGTATACCCTTGTAATCTGCATGCCATTCATTCACTCTTTGAAGATAAATGCCACAGAGTGTTGGAAATATCAGAGGAAATAAAACTAAGAAAACAGAAATCTTTTTATGTCCTTGGGAAACCTGATATACCAGCTACAGTTTGAGGAAAAAAAGATAAGAAGAATAGAGATGACTGTATATTAAATGCCATGGAAACAGCTATAATTTTTAATGCAACTGCCCTCAGAGGTCTCCTCCTGTATTATTATTATTATTATTATTATTATTATTATTATTATTATTATTATTATTATTATTATTATTATTATCATTATTATTATTATTATTACAGTACAGTAGAGTACACAGTTTCTTCATATAAATAGTAAAATATTTGACTGTTGCAAGAACTGGCCAAGGAGCTTGTTTTTAATGATAAAAACTGATTTTATTTAACAGTCCTTTAAAAATCACTATGACTAACAGAATTTACTTGTTTCCAAAAAATTGAACATTTGCTGTTGCTGACGTTTGAACATACATATAAAATGCATCTCTTAGTGATGACATCCATCATCTTCATACAAGGATTGGGTAATCAGACTTCTTCATCAAATATTAGTAGGTCACACAAAAGTAACCAAAGCGAAGATAAAAATCACTTCAATTTGGAGTCTTTTTGGTATGCAGAGTGCCACTATTTACCAATAGGCTTCATTTGTTTAAGTTTGTTGTTATCAGATTTATTATTCCATAGTCTAAAATTATAGGTTTTTGAGATGTTAATCACTGACATGAATGGGTACTGCCTTTGATCTGGTTATAATAGATGCAGATATGACTACTAAAATGGGATCTCCATTTCCCTCTACCCCACATGAACGGGGGTTCAATATTTTACGTTTACACCAGCTACAGTACATACTTTATATTTTGTGAAACAAAAACTTAATCTGTTGTATAAAAGAATTTCTAGCACAGCAGTTTCAAGGGCTTCTAAATAACTTCTGTTATTCCAAAAATTAAAAATTTCTGTTAAAGCATACAGTACTTTTTATTACCTAAAGAGCTGAATCATTGTTCACATTTCGTTTGTGATAACAGGAGTATTGTTAGATAAGGAGAATTTAATTTTTGTTTTTTATATGATATGGCTGCAAATCCACATTTGGTTCCCAATTTCAGCTATAAAAATCATAAAGCTTCCAATTTATATAGATTTTCAAATGAAAACAACTCCAAACAGCAAAATATAATAAAATGTATGGAAAGTGTGCAAGTTAAACTACCCATTTTATGTGAAAACATATCTAATTCTTCAGTTGCTTATAAAAACAACTGATTTCCATTAAAAAATCAGACCTTATAAACATGTAACCACATAACCTACCTTCATCTTAATTCCTAAAGTCCTTATAGCTGGGTGAATGAAATCACAGTTTACTGGATGAGATGGTGGTTGAGACAAAAATGGAGTGAGATGACCCAAGAGAGGAACTCTTCTTTCACTGTGTTCTTTATCAGCACTCTTCTTGTCCCTTCCTCTCTTTACCTCAACATCTGATTTTTTCTTTGGTGGCTGTGGCAGTGTTTTATCTTTACTACCTTGCTGTGGTTGTTTCTGCTTCTTCTCTGTTTCTTGTGCTTTTGCTTCCATCTTTGCTTTTCTCTGAGCCTCCTGTTTCTCCCGTCGTTCACGCTTCAAGTCTGCCTTTGATTTTCCAGAGGAATCTGCATCTTTATTTTTAGCCTCCTGAACCAGTTTTGTGGGTGTTCCCTGTTGCCCTCCACCTGAAGAAGATGGTTTCTGAACAGCTTGCGCATTTTTAGGAGTTTCATGATTCACCTCCATTTTACTTGCATTATTTACTTCAGCCCCTTCTTTCTCATTTTCTTTATTACCTCCTTTTTTCTTCGCTTTCTTGGCTTCCTTGCGTGCTTTCCTCTCCAGTTCTACTTCTTCACGCGTTTTCTCTTCATTTGAATTAGAGGTGACATTATTGGCATGAGCAATATCATTGCTCTGATTACTTTTCACCTTTTCATTATTAGGAGAATTAGCCTTTGCAACATTCTGGGAAACAGTGTCCTTGTGTTCAATTACAATATGTTCAAGCAGACCGCATAAACGGTCAAGTTTATTCATTCCTTTAGACATAGTGAAATTTTCTATGTCCCCCTTTAAATCATTGCCCTCTTCATCTATATCTTTTAAAGGCACAGAGTTTTCTTTTTCAGATGCCAATGAGTTTTCACTACAGATGCCTTCTAAAGATGCAGAAAGACAAACAGAATTTACACCAGAGGGTAAATTATCACTTGACGAAGCTCCAACCTGAGATTCGAGAATAGTGTCTTTAGACGTCCCTCCTGCTAATTCTGAGGCTTTCTGTGAATGAGGGAGCCTTGTTGGTGTACCTGCAGGGCTAGAGGGAGTTGACTTTCCAGAACCAAATCTTTTGTTTCTGGGAGATTTACCATGCCTCCTGCGCCGCGAACGATCCTGAAAATGGACACAGTATATTATACCACAATTACAATTCAGTATCAATATTTCTATTATTATCAAGTAGTTTAACCAGACCACTGAGGTCATCTGTCTAGACCTCAGGGGTGCCTAATAAATAATTAACAAAATTTATGAATTTGTGCTGAGGAAGATATTAAAAGTCCCTTTACAATTTTCTTTTCATTAATTGTATTATGCCATATATACCTTGAAAGAATATTTATAGAAAAAATAAAATAATATTTATGGAAAAAATGAAAAGAATATTTATGGAAAAATGAATCAAAACAATGATAAAAACCTTAAAATTTATATACTGCATACATCCTTTTAAATAAGGCAAAATGATCAGTGGTCAGTTAAGAAGAATATACCAATTTTTTCAAATTTTAAGATTATTTCAGTCTAAATAAACTCTATGTATGATAATAAGTTTTAATAGAGAATAAATAGCAGTTTAATCTTATCAAATGAATAAAATTAACCTTGAAGGAAAAATGGGCATCACTGACACAAAGTTTGAATAGAGGAATTCCACATTTATCAGTACACAAGATCCCATTTTAATCAGTGAAACACAAAATGAAATGTCAAGATGAGACAGATAATCTCAAAATCACTATCACAGTGCTATCACTGAAAATCAGTTTAACATGGCATATTTTAAAACTCCAATGGATGAGTCCTTGAATGACGTAAAAATTCAGGTAAGGTAAAAGCAAGTCTGAATTTGAACAATCAAAACGTTGAGTGAGGAGACACTACGAGTTCCATTGCCATCAATGTTTGAAATGAGTTATCTTAGAGTGTTAACTGTTTCAGGAGCCAGAAAGTCTAAATAAAGAAAGTTCAATAGTAATTAAACAAAGAATATTGCAAGACTCCTTTGTTCCTTCCCTCACTTATACAAAAACTGGGGTACTATTGACATTTAGGATAAAATACTGATTGGTAAAGAAACTACTATACATTGAAGGCCCACATAAAATGGGGATGGGAGACCCAGCTTGGAATGACTCCCTACTATAAGTTCATTAGTACAATCCCTTTTCATAATTTACATGAGAATTAGCTGTGAATATAAATAAATACCTTCATTAGTGTAAAAATAAACTAAAAGCACATATACTGTACAAATGACTGAGCTTGTTGACAAGATCAAAATGCTTCAAATCATGTACGAAAAAGCCAATACAATAAAACATCCAAATAGTAGCCAAAATTTTCAGCATACTTCAAGCATAATACGGGCAGACCCTATGTTACTAAAAGAAGACATAAAAAAGAAACTTAAATATTAATATTAAAATAGTAATCATTAGCATCACATGTACTATTACCCACGGTGTGCATAAATCAATATGACTCAACCCTAAATGTCCTGTAAGCTGGAAAGCCCTCCACAGAGCAGAATGCCCATATGCAAAATACATGAAAACCAGAATGAGAAGTAGAGTAAAATAAATAAAACCTGTACTTTCCCTTAATGAAAATATTTGTAGCATTTACAAGAATTTAGTTTTACAGCTAATATGTGCAAAATATAATTTTCTTAGTGTGATAACTAATTAATAGGCCAAAAATCTAAATAAAGTACAGAGCTCAATACATACTGTATATGTAGCAATTATATGAGGAATAAATGAAAAATCCCATTGTTCATTGCCTCAGATAAAAAAAAAAAGAGGCCACAGTTTGTCATAACACCAATGTTTATCTGATAAAATAATGTTTAGTCACAACTTTTCCATTTCATTTATATTTTACAAAACACAATCTTTAAGGCAAACACAAATATTAACAGTAACTTTTCTGTAATGGAAAACTGAAAATAAATAGTTCAAAACTTCACAATTTTAGCTAATCAGCTCAATATCATTGAAAGGAACGGATCATATAGTCATAACATGACACTGATTTCTACATGAAAAATACAGCAATGTAATAACATCAATTTGCATTTTCAAAGAGAGGGCCTACAAGTAAGAGCCTGATTAAAAATGTGAGTGTATTCCAGAACAATACACTATACTGTGTTATACAAAATTTGAAATAAACTCCATGTGAAAAAATCACAACAAAACAACTTTTAAACTGTACTTGACTTAATAATAATTTTGATATTAAATTCATGAATACTATGCTAAAACAGCAATTTGGTCATGGTATTTATTTCCATTACCAAAAAGGATTAGATCATACTCTGTGGTGATAATCTAATTGCAGATGAAACATTATTTAAATTAAAAGTATTTAAGATTAAAATTCACCCTCAATACAAAAACTGACAGATGGTAAACAACTAGCATTTGGTACTGACATGCATACATGAAATAAATCGAAAGCATAAATCATGCTTACTAATAGTATTCAACTATAACATTAATGGTAGAGGGTGAAAAGTATATGTAGTACCTATACTGTCCAAAATACTCCCGCAATTTCTTCATGTTCTTAAACACTCCTTTCACTCTTCTCACATATATACATGTTCTTGAAACAAGTTTGTGAAATGGCCCCAGTTTGTTAGCAACATTTGAAAAATCACATTTTTATAATAAAATAAAAGTTTTATATACTTACCCAGTAATTACATAGCTATTAGTTTCTTTTAACCGGCAGCTCAAAATTTTGAAATTGCGGGTACGCTAGTTTGTTATGGGTATGGCAACATGCCCTGCCCACTTTCGGGTGTAAGAGAAGGTATAACACAACAGAGCTTCAATTTGTTTATGCCCTTATGTCCAACTGATATAACTTACCCAGTAATTACATAGCTGATTCCCATATTGAATGGAGGTGGGAATGTTGGACATATCTACCCCAAAACATTATTAATAGTAATGACTTTGAGATTAGAAAGTTGCTAACACTGAATCAATGTTGTTGAACCTTACTCGATAAGAAAGCTGCTACAGGTAGAGGCGAGGCGGTAAAGCCTTGAGGGCCTATTACTACAGTGGGTGCTTTGTAGCAATGAACTAAATTCCAAGGGCTAGCAAAGTACAACAAGATGCCCCTGCCAAGGGTGCAGTACCACACAAAATAACCAGAGTAAATAGTCACCATAACCACTTAAAAACACCAATACCCTACCATAACCAAAAGACTGGAGGGTACTCAAAGTACATAGTGCTCCCAGGCTCTCCAAAACTCAGCACCCTAAGCAAGGCGAAGAGCTTAAAGAAAGGACATCGTTTTCTACGTTTCCTTCTCCAACACCGCTCCAGCCGCATAAAACGGACCTAAGGTACTGCATTAATCGTAAGTCGTCTCAATATCCCTTAAATAAATAATGCAATGCAAACACCGACTTGCACTTCCAAGACGTCACTTGTACAATTGACGTAAGGGATAGATCGAGCTTAAACGCCAAAGAGTGAGTCGTCTTTCACCATGGAATATGCTTCGGAAATCAGATCTCTCAGAAAAAATGCCAGGACATTCTTAGACAGGGGTCTAGGGGGATATTTCACAGAACACCAAAGGTTTCTTGAAGTACCACAAATGTCCTTCGTTCTGTGAAGATAAAATTTAAGAGTCCTTACTGGACAGAGCGTTCTTTCTTCTTCAGACGGACCCACTATCTCGGATAAGTTCTTGATCGTAAAAGAACGAGGCCATGGATTTGATGGCGATTCGTTCTTAGCCAGAAAGTCTAGGGAAAGGGAGCAAACTGCATTGCCCTGAGAAAATCCTATGTTCCTGTCTAAACCATGGATTTCACTGGACCTCTTAGCAGTGGCCAAGGCAACCATAAGTTTTTCCCTGGTTAGATCCCTTAAAGAGATAGATTGCATGGGCTCAAAACGTGAACTGGAAAGCCACTTAAGGACCACGTCTAAGTTCCAGGACAGCAAAGGTTTTCCTTTAGGCTTTGCTGTATCAAAGGACTTAATAAAGTCGGACAAATCCTGGTTCGACGATAAGTCCATTCCTTTATGGTGGAAAAATGAGCTAAGCATAGCTCTGTATCCTTTAATGGTAGAGGTGGAAAGTCCTTCAGCGGAGCGTAGGAACAGAAGAAAGTCCGCTATCTCTGCCACAGGGGTCTCAGAAGAGGACACGTTATTTTGTCTGCACCAGGACCTGAAGAGGGACCATTTTGCCTGGTAGACGTTATCTGAAGACTGGACCATTTTGCCTGGTAGACGTTATCTGAAGACTGTCTTCTAAATTTCGCAATTGTGTCTGCAGCCGCTCTTGAAAAGCCCTTCTTTTGGAGCAGTCGCCTAACAGTTTGAACCCTGTTAGGGCCAGAGAAGACAGGTTTTGGTGGAACCGACGGAAGTGAGGTTGCCTGAAAAGTTGTTGCTTCTAAGGCAGCAGTCTCGGGAAATCCGCAAGAAGTTCCAGAAGATCCGGGAACCACTCTTTTGTTGGCCAGAAGGGGGCTATCAAGATCATGGATAGGTTTTGATGAGACCAGAATTTGTTGATGACTTGCCTCACTAACCCAAATGGGGGAAAGGCATACAGATCTTTGTTGGACCAATCCTGCAACATTGCATCGGTCACCCATGCCAAGGGATCTGGAACTGGTGAGCAGAAGAGAGGAAATCAGTGATGGTCCCTTGCCGTTTCGTACAGGGAGAAAGAGTGGGTTTCTCCTCATTTCTTGATATACGCCAGTGCCGTCACGTTGTCTGAATGCACTGCTACTCTCCTCCCCCATATTTCTGAAGCGAAGCACTGTAGGCCCAGAAATATCACCTGTAGTTCCTTCACATTGATGTGCCAGTTTTGCTGTTCCTGGGACAAGGTTCCTGACACTTCTTTTAATCCCAAAAAAGCTCCCCAACCTAGGTTCGGCACATCTGAAAATAACTCTAGGCTGGGGTTCAGAGGATGAAGAGATTTCCCTTCTGATAGCCTCTTCCTGGAATTCTACCAAGGAAGATCCTCCTTGATTTCCATCGTTATCGGGAACACGAACGAGTCCGGAAACTTTTTCCCCGTTCCAGCTGACCTCCCTTGGGCTATCAGTATGCCTCCTCCCAGGTAGTGGGGAGCATGGCAGGGACCAGCACCTAGGAGAATCAGTGGGATGAGCAGCCACCTCCTCCATTGACACTGATGCCCGTAACTGGGCCACTGTACTAACTACCAGATTTAAACGTTGCTCAAACTTATTCTCAAGGATGGCACCAGACACATGAGAGGTGGTGCTGTGAGCTCTGTATGAAGAGGAGCTCCGGCACTATAGGGCACTTGGGCACTACTGAAGGCTCTGGTGCTATTAGGCGCTCAGGCACTTAACGGGAGCTATGGAAGCAGACAAAAAGAATGCTCATACACTGATGCTCCGCTTGGCACCAAAACTGGTGATCCACCACCAGAAGTTCAGGAGACACCCAGGAGACAAAAGCACAAGGCTGTCCCATTAGAAATATGGTGTGGGCTATACTCCTGCTTCCCGAGAAGCTCACAGGAAAGCGGAGAAGAGCAAAGATCATCAGAAAAAATGCCTCTTCAATGGCTGCTTTTCACTGGAAAAAACACCATCTGCATTTTTCTACACTGGACTATCACTAGAAAAAAGGACATCTCGATGGACGTCTTTCCCATGGCTGTCCATCGACACCTGTGGACAGCAAGTTTAACTGAGGGGCCGCTATCCAGGGGCAAAACCCCATCAGACTCCCATGGACTGACAGTATGCCTCCTCCCAGGTATAGGAGATTCTGGCAGGGACTGGTTTAGAAGAGCTGATAGGGCCAGATAGCCACCACCTCCACTAACACATCCAGAAAGACGCCTTTCCAGGCTGTCTGTCGATACCTGGGACCGGCAAAAGGCTTGACTGAGGGGGTCAAATACCCGTGTGTATCCCCCCGACCTCCCTTGGATTTCCAGTATGTCTCCTCCCCGGTTATTTGGGAGTATGACAGGGACCTTTGTCTAGGAGAATCGAGGGACGAGTAGACACCTCCTCCACTGCACAACACTTCACTATCACAAGGTTAACATAAACACTTCACTATCACAAGGTTAACATCTGTTAAGCTAAAACAAGATTGGCAATGGCACGAGAAGGAGGCGAGGGAGCCAGGTGTGGGAGCAAGTGGATAAAATGGGCAGGAAGGTCAGCAGTAGGAGAGAGATATGGCTCAGATGGCGCCAGGATCCCAGTAACTGGCACAGAGAGCCCGAGAATGGACACTGAGGTGCCAGAGAGTGAGCCACGAGCACCCGAAGCACAAGCATTCTGCAGTTGGCGGCTGTCGAGCCAGTAGAAAAAGATACATCTTGTCCAAGGGGGAGAATAGGAGGGCGGATCTCTGAGACAGAGTGACACCTTTTGAAGTAAAGGAGCACCAAAGATCCCTCTTCTTAAGAATGAATACCCATGGCGTACAGACTGGCTAACTCCTGTGTAATATCACAAATGCCTCTATCAATACAGGAAAGTACTCCCAAGAGATCCGACGAGATCTCTTGAGGTAACAAAGAACACTCTCTAGGTTTGTGTGCCAGTTCGCCCACCGCCCAGTCAAGGAAGCTCATCAATATGTTTAAGAAAGTGCGCAAGTTCCGAAGCCGAGAACATAATTTTGGCTGAGGAGAAAGCTGATCTAGTCGAGTCAATAAGGCCGGAGAAGTCTCCTTGAGAAGAGGCTGAGACTCCCAAAAGGAACTTCTCCGGTCGCATAAAACCTGTAGCTCGATCTGGACAATTTGGAAGGAGGGAAACAAAAACTGCTTTGCCTTGTTCCCTCTTCTCAGAAAAACCAATCTTCTACTTCCTCCAGTGCCTTCCTTGCTGAAGAGGAAAGAATTAACTTCGATAATTTCGATGGATCAACTGAGGGGGCTTCCATAAAGAAAGTCACAGTAGGAACAGAGGGAATAGCTGGCAAGAAGCTTGGATAGGTTGCTAGCAGGAACCTCAACAGTGCAGAGTACGCCGATGAAGGCGCATCTTGATCGGGAACAACCTCTTCCTCAGAAGTGACAGGAGAAAACGATAAGTCCCCTGTTGTCTGAGCTGTAGGGGGAGCCTTCTGAAGCAAACTAAGAATATCCAGTTTGCTCTGAATCAGGTCAACTGCAGGAATGTCTGAAACGACACTACTAAGAAGCGGTGGAGCAGCGGGCGCCAATGGGTGCTCGGGAGGCGCTGCAGAGACTGGAGCCAGTGATGAAACCTGTTGGTGAACAGGCGGCAGTGGGCGCTCAATCGCAAACAGGAGCTTGGGTGCTTCGATGCTAGGTGCTGGCCGCTCAGGCGCTGATTGTAGAGACGAAGGTGCTGGGTGTGCAACTCCTGATGCAGTAGTTCCTTTATACGACAAAGAACGTCTCCGTGCCACAAGGCGCCTCAGCACCAATTTACGATTGTCGTTAGAAGAAACAGGGAAAGAAACTTCAAATTCCACTGCAAGCCACTTCAGCAGGCGAGACTTGTTTGCACAGAGCCGCGCGCCTGGGACTCAAATCCTCGGAGCTAGAGGCATACAATGCACACTCACTTGAAGGCCTTTCCAAAGGCCTTTGGTTGCACTCTGGGATTCATCAACAGACTGAACCGAGGGGGTGACTGCTTGGAGGCAGACCCCACTACCTCCCTTAGCTTGCCAGTCTGACTCCTACCAGGTGCTAGGGAGTATGTCAGGGATCTTGGCCTAAGAGAATCGGCAGGCCAAACAGCCACCTCCTCCACTACCATTGCACTTGCACTGGGCGCCAAGGGGCGCCTATTAACTCGAAGTGAGTGTGAGTTTTCAACTCCAGACTGACAACGTTGTTGGGGTCGGAAGCGTGAGAGCCAGGTAAAGGAGAGGGTTGCACAGGTGGAGGAGATGGAATGGGATTGAAAGAAATTACAAGAGCAATTGCATCCGACTTAGTGGATGAATCCTGACTAGCTAAGGCTTTACTAGATTCCCTAGCCATAGCTTTCCTCTTCCTATCTCTTGCTAGTTTCTTGATATGTGCATCTCAAGTCTTCCACCTTTTCATATCCCAGTCATTACACTCCCCACAACGTAAATTTACTGAACATGTTTGTCCCCCACATGGAATACAAACAGCGTGCGAGTCGTAAGATTCTTTAGTTAGTCTAGTATTGCAGCCTTTGCTGCAATACCTAATGCTAGCACTAATAGTGTCAGACATCCTAGAAAAGTCTAGTACAAGTCCAAAAAACAGGCAAGGAGTCATCAATCAATGATCAAAATTCGCCTAATACTATGTTGATTATGCCGAGAGGCTATGAAATTAAACAATTCACCAATTGAAAATAAGTCAAACAACCAGCAAAGTATAAATTGCAAAATTCAAGCTGCTGCCAACCACAGTCCTTCAACCACAGCCCGCAGAAACAAATTGAAGCTCTTTGCTATGTTGTACCTTCTCTTACCCGAAAGTGGGCGGGGCATGTTGCCATAACCATAACAAACTAGCAGACCCGCAATTTCAAAATTTTGAGCTGCCGGTTAAAAGAAACTAATAGCTATGTAACTACTGGGTAAGTTACTTATATAAAAATTGGCATTTACCATTCTTTGTAACACAAACAACACCATAAATACTGCAGCTATCTAGGAGATACCTTTTTTACTTGAATGCTTCATATGCAGTAGCCAAAATTTTTAGGCAAAAAGTTCATCAGAGATATGCATAACATGTGGATATAAATTTAGTGCTTCATTAAGTGATAAACAGCATAAAATAAGAGAATATAATCATTATTTGACCTTTCTTAATATATAATTGTCATTTTGAAGCCTTAAGAACTGCAGTAATTATTCACCATACATAATATAGTACAAACTTCAACATCAACAACTTGATAACATTCTTTAATTATAAGTACAGTATTCAATATTAAAGTATACGCCGTGATATAATAAAAATACCAAAACCAGGAAAATGGCACTTCCTTTGCTTTCAAAAGGGTTCTCAGTGACTAGATGTACTACTTTGAGGTAAGGTACCAGCAACAACCTAAGATTATTATCACCAAGAAGTCTTTGAGAGAAGTATCATTTTATCAGACTTTTGTAATAATCTACAACACCATAACTCGTTACATCATTAAAGGAAAGTTAGGTATGGGGATACAGTATCCTCATTATTTACACAAAGACCGGTATAAGTAAAGCACAAAACAGTTTTACTGTATTAGTAAATTTTACAGTAATAAAGAGCATGGCAGGAGTTTAGAAAGCATATTGTAACTGCTCTACAGTACCTCTGTTTCAGCCCTTACATCTTTCGGGGAATCACAGCAGAATTAAAATTTCTTTCTCTCTTTAAGAAACCACTTACAACATTACAATTTTATTCACCCAAAAGAAGCGGTGAAAAAAATTTGCATTATCTAAAAATCATATGACATCCAGATACATCTAAAGATCAATAACAACCAAAATGACGATTATTAAGCAAGCTCATAGGTCACAAATTAGGGACAAACCTGGAAAATTTCTGCTAAAGTTTCTACATGAACTTGCTAAATATTAACAACAATAAACAATGTAATGTAGAGGGCAAGCAGAAAATATAATTGCTAAGAATCGAAATGAAGACATGAGTTCTAATCAGAATAACAGTAAGAAAAATAAACAGGTTCAGTCTTATACTCACTGGAGGAGCCATGACTGTTCTGCTGTTTTGCTGCAGAGATGAATGTAAATGTTAAAAATGTTCAGAAGATAAAATGAAAGGGCAAATAAGTTTTGTTACTCTCTCTCTCTCTCTCTCTCTCTCTCTCTCTCTCTCTCTCTCTCTCTCTCTCTCTCTCTCTCTCTCTCTCTCTCTTTTTACAACAAAATGCTTTATAACTAAACCTTTTTTCTAAAATGTCACTTTTATTTTTCTATCCTGCAGAAAACAAAGAATGTAAAGGCAAATTCAATTCTGGATAATTCATGTGAAAAACTCTAAGAATGATGAAAAACTTTATTTTTAAAAAATGACAGAAAATTCCAGTCATGTAGCCAAGAAGAGTGGTAAAGCTAAGGAACCTCCCCATTTCATGAATTTAAATTTAATACTGTACATAAGGAGAGACGACTTGATCACCGTTTTGTGATCATGAAAGAAGCAGCAACACGCAACTTGCACTTAGGAGCAACAGCAAAACAACCATCTAATAAAGATATTGCAAGGTAATATTGTGTAAGGAAACAAGGGTATTTGAAATTTGCCTACAGTACTGAAAGAACATCTGTAATAGTGTTAGTTTTCAATTTTTCCCTCAAACCCTTAAAAATATTATGTGCAAACTAAAAAAAATCAATAAAAGGACATTATCACACTTTCATCAAACACTGTATCTTAGCTACTTTTACTTTTCTGCTCAGACTAGCAGCATTAGGATTTGTAACTGGGCCCCAAACCACAGTAATTGCACTGGTTGAATCTTGAGAAATACAAAAGTAGATACAGGTATTTAGTACAAGTACAACTATACTGAGAAATTTCACAACTACACTGCTCACACTATCTTATTTGTCAAAATCCAAGTCATCACTGTCCTTCACTAGGTACAGTTATGATGGAAAAATAGAAGGAGTACATTTTGCAGCCAATTCAACAGTGACTAAGAGCAAATAACTGGGGAAGGGGCTGTAATGGTCCTCTAAGACAGGCTAGGTAGAACACAGCACACCAGGATGGGTCACTCTAGGTTTGTTAGCTAAAGTGTCTGCTCTTGTTAGGCAAATGTCTCTGCAATACCTGTCTCATGGGCATAGCTGAGAAGTCAACCCTTTTGCATAAAACGACAAAGAGAACAAACTTCTCTCTATGATCCTTTAACAAACGGGGAATGGGCATACTTCACAATGGTCATGAGGCCTATGTAGCCAGAGTGTTGTTTTTATCATAACTTAACCCTAGCAATTAGAATCATTTCTTAGCATGGGACTTACACCCCCCATTACCCCTTACAGTACAACTGACTATCCCTTCTGACATCCTGACAGGGAAGGATAAGTGCATAAGTTATGCACTTACCTTCCCACACGTAGCTGGAAAAATAAAGAGTCGAGACTTAACGAGGTGGTGACCCTCTGCAAACGTCTCTTGTTGGTCCTAAAGAAATTTCCCTGAAGTAAGTGAGGCAGCTGGGTAAAGAGTCCTCAGGGAGGGTAAACAATGCATGTTCCTAGACTCCAAACCAAATCTCCTCCCTACAGGTAGACATCCAGGAAAACTTGTCCCAGACTGATTATGTGCAAAATCAGTAAGGAAAAGAGAAGATAAGTATTTTACGGTCAAGAACTATGCTAAATTAAGGAATTGTGGCCAAGACTTCCCTACATTTCACTGATTTACAGTTCGTAAACACAAGAAAGTCTGGGGGGAAGGGACGAGTCCTTGGCAGGTAGGAACTGGTACTTTGGGTTAGATTATAACTTTTTATTTCACTATTTTTCCTACTCCTCCACTCAATGAAATCCATTTCCCACTACAGTCCTACAAAAGTTGTTATATATAGGGCTTGGTTATAGTGGGTTTGGGGGTCAACATCATCTACAAAAATCGCTATTTGCTGATAAAATTAACTAGAAAGTAATATTATCAAAATAATTCACTTAGTATAAAAAAAAAAAGCTCAGGAAATATGATCAAAATATGATACTTCAATTCCTCTCCAACACTGAATACATCAGAAATTGTTCCCGAATGCAAAGACAACAGCTTTACCAGTAACAATATAAAATTTTGCATCATCTTCCATTTCCACTATTACTATTTTTGTGATGTTTTGTAAATGCTTTGTAAATGATAGCTGCTGGCTGTGCATATGCTATTCACAAGCATGTACAAGCTTTTTTGTTTATCTGTTACTTATATAACATATTCGGTAATTCTATATATTAGCTCCGAGCCTGTTTTTACCTTTTCAACTGGTTTTTTCCACACTTTTAGGGGTTCTGATACTGGCGGTGCATCTGTTTGTTGTCAGCCAAATGGAATGTCCCTTCGCCGTCTTTAGAGCTGGCCCGGGGGGGGGGGTGTTACCCATACGTTAACAAGTTATTGCACTTGCCAGACGGGATATGAACCGTTCGAAACGAACGTAGCCGTGCTCTGTCTTGTGAAGATCGCATTTGGAAACCCCTTGTTGGGAGGACTTCAGGGCTTAATTACAGGTTAATTATACTCAAGTGCCAAAAAAAAAGGTAAATTCATAATTAGCAACCAAAAAACTATAGAAAAAGTTAAGCTAGAAGGCAGTCGCCGCCACGGAGCTACTATATAGTTCTACCACATATTCCAGCAATTAACACGTCATAAAGTTATACCTTAAGACAATAATGTATCCAGACTAGCCTACAGTCATTTTTCAAGTGTCTAGGCTATTCAGTTTAATGACCGCTCTCTGCAAGATGCAATATGAAAATTTAAAATCACTTTTTATTTATCTCGATAAAATTAGCTGAAGAAATCAACTAGGACTATTGTACTGGGACAAGAGCGACTGCTGCTTTCCATGCGTAGCCTACCCTCCAACCTTAGAGAAAGAATAGGCCTAATGTGTGCATGCTACTTTGGCGACAGGGGGTTGTTCTTGTCACCTGATATAAGTCCAAGGAACGGGTATTAGTCTTGTAAGGAATCTAGGGAAGGAGAAATTTGGCTGCACCAACATCTTGTACTCTAAGACTTAGGCTAAACTTCTCTAGCCTACGTCAGGGAAGGAGCCAGTGCCTTTGGGTAGGTTACATTAGGGGCGATATTTTAGGATACATATCTGCTGGTCATGCACCGTTGCCAGAGTTTATTCAACCATTTGTAGATTTAGTTTTAGAATGCGTCAAAGTTGACTGCCTTAGCAACGGGTAGGCTACCCGTTCTCTTCTCGTATAACAGAACCTTTACGTAATCTTACAAAACAAATGTGGCTACATCAAACCTCCGTTTCCGGTATAATAAAGTAACTCAAGCAATAATAACTAAAACAACTCAAATATTAATATTATATACTAGTTATACGTCGCAGGGGGTACAATGCTCTAGCCATTCATCGGACTGCAACCCAATCGACATGTCTTACTCACAATACCTTCGCCTCAAAACACCTCTATAAAATTTATTGTTACGTATATGGTAGTGACTATAGCTTTCACAAATCATAACGCTTAAAAATGGGCATAATTAACAAAGGTTACATCAGCTCACCTCAGACCATATGTTTACAGTTGATAGTCATTTGTTTTGGTCTGTCAGAGATCGCTACAGAGGAAGCGCGTTTTTTGGCTAACCCGGTTCCATACAATTTCAGCAGCAATATTTCCTGTTACCACCGGTAATTTCATTTCCAAGTAACTTAATATTTTGTCCGATTACTAAAGCTCAGCAGAACTTCCTCAGTAAATGGATTTAAACCTTAAATTTATCCCTCATAACTGAATATATTAATTCTTTTAACAGCTCCAACTCTTATCAAATAGCTTACTTCTATATAAAAACCTCCTTTTACCCTTACATTTTTTTACCAAATGTAAAATATAATAAAAACTAGGTCCTGAGAAACACGGAGCAATGGATTTACAAACGAAGTGTGCCAGTCATTGCCTTATTTTTCAGCGACACACTTCTCAATTGCCGTTTATTTTTGCACAGGCGCTTTTCTCTATTTTCGGATGACGAGCACATCGAGACTGGAATGGTCAGCTGCAACAAGACCGGTATTACAAGAAAGGTATATATTAATTAAAATTCAGCCATCGACTGCTGAGAGATCCCGGCACTTCTTGAAAAAGTGATAGGACGTATGAGTCAGGATATACCGTAGAGAAATACACATTATGGAAGCAGATGACATGACAGATGTGTGAAACTGGTTAACCCTCGTATTTGTGACCTCCATACATTATTCACTGGAATGTGAAGATTGGCAACAACAACGTGAATTGGAGAGTGGTAGATGGTTAAACGAGTAAATTTCAGGAGACAATTTTTTAAAAGTAATCTATGAAAAATAAGGAGAGAGGTTTGTCTAGTAACGAGTTTCTCTGAACCCGTGTTGGAAGAGTCTGGTTACGTTATGTAACGGAGAACTAATAACCAGCCCCAAGATTTTATCCCCCCAATTACTTGCTATTTTAACTTGCAATGCCCAAAATTTTGGCAAGTCTAAGGGCTTTAGTTTCCACAGTCTCAAACATTATGGTAAAAATATGAAAGTACAAATCATAGGACTTGTAAACTAGTTAATGGATCTTGGAAACATTAAAACCACACGTGTTTACCTACTCCAACAAATCGCATTTATTGGGTTACAAGAGCATAAGTAAGTTTAAGAACAAGCATCAGCATAGATATGAACGGGAAAAGAAAACGTTTTGCACTAAACAGAATCATATGTATGTAAAATGGAGCCTAGAAAATTACCATTGATGAAAAAAATGTAGAGAGGGGACCAAGTCATTAAGGCACACCATCAGTGACAGAGGAAGAGACATGCAGTTTCATCAACTTTACGAGATCCGTCTTAACGCATGGGCACGCTGGGTAGGTGCCATGGGGCCCAGCGATCATAAGGGCATCATGCTAATCTATGTATGCTGTACTTGCTGTCATTAAATAAATACTATATTATATTAAACTTTAAATATTTATTGGATTGCAAGTGGACACGGGTTTTGTGTATGGATTTCACATTTGTGTTAATTAATCTTTACTGTACATGGTTTTTCTTTAATGTTTAAACACTGATTTTGTTGAAAGTACCAATACGATAAATGTGTTTAATTTTGTAGACCATTTACATTTTTATTCCTGTGAGTGGTTGTGTAGGTAAAGGCCCCCGTGCACTGCTTTCCGGAAGCCTATAATGCATCTGATGAGATGCTGGAAACTAGTTTACAGTGGGAAGGATTGAGGCCACAGGCAAGGAATTTCGCTAACACAGACTCACGCCAGTCCCTGTCAATAGACAGATTAGGGGAGACAACATAAGATACCATGTAGTTCCTTGGGGCTACATTATAAATTTTCTAAGGTAGAATAGATTACCAGTTGCTCTTGCCTCACTGATGACTGTGAACAGAAGTCTGTGAGGTTTCAGACTTCTCAGAAGTAACCATAAAGCAAGGTTTCAAACAATTTAGCTATAACAGAATTTAGGACAACAAAAAATAACAGAACACATATGGTCTGTAAGTTGAGTGATGAGGCCAGACTCGAGTGAGTCATGTGAAGGTGAGTCCGAGGGAAACAAGAAGACACAAATGGACTTTTTTCTTTTGAGAAAGAGACGGTAGAAGAGAAATGAAAGATAACCACCAAGAGCGCCTTCTTTCCAAAGGGGAGAGAGAGAGAGAGAGAGAGAGAGAGAGAGAGAGAGAGAGAGAGACTCCTTGGTAAACATTCCTTTCTTCGTGAATGAGAAAGGAAACGATGATAAAGCAGACAAAGCACTAAAACATCTGACAAACTGCAAACACTTCATATAGCAACAGACGAATTGGCAAGACCCACCCAAAATAGTTACGTCATACTCAATCGCTCGAGAACTATATATATATATATATATATATATATATATATATATATATATATATATATATATATATATATATATATATATATATATATATATATATATACATTGCATTATTCATTAAAGAACATGTATTTTCAAGCACATAAAAGAATGACAGTTTTTCTGTTATGAAAATTCGAAATATTCAGAGCTGAGTGGCAAGTTGTTACGAATAGTCAACTTAAGATCTAAAAAAAAAATGTTCGTCATTAATTTGTAACCGTTTCGCCTCCTGGAAATAACAAAGAGGCCGTGACATTTAAATCAAAATTACGTGGTTCAGTTTATAATTAAAAAATAAAAAGTCCAGCCACAACGAGGTTCCACTCACACAAAACTACGTTATACAAGCACTTCATCGGCCTCAGACGTTGCTCTACTTTAACAGTTAAATAGAGGGTTATTTGATAGTTTTAACGTGACACAATACTTCTTTTTTTTATTTAAACAATACATTTCATGTGATTTTTAATAAGTCGAACAACGATTTTTACAACCCCCCTTTTCCTGGAAAGATTTAAATGTGCAAATATAGACATCACTCTTTCTGCCACTCGGAGGTAATTCATTTGTCAGAACGTCTCACTTGAGACAAATGACGTGATGAGAAATTAGATGAGGGCTGGGTTTAAACGACATATCTACAGCTCCTTTTTCATACATACGCACACACACACACACACACACACACACACACATATATACATATATATATATATATATATATATATATATATATATATATATATATATATATATTTATATATATTTATATGTATGTATATATATTTATATGTATGTATATATATACATATATGTATATATATATATATATATATATATACATATATATAAATAAATGGAGCCCATGTAAGCGTTTTAATGCGCTGAAAGATTTAAAAAAAAGAACAGAAGAATCTTCATAATGCAAATTAATCAGGAATAAGGGTAAACATACGTTGTGCAATCTAAAGGCCTTCGTGAAAGTAAGACTGACAAGATTAAATAAACTTTACAAAAAAAAAAAGGTCAGATACTAAACCCAAAACTTAAATGTGTTCAAAAGTTAACAGTCTGACTGCTTGCCAACATCTTTACCTATGTAAATGTTTAAGTTATCACACACATGCATACATACACACACATATATACATATATAATATATATATATATATATATATATATATATATATATATATATATATATATATATATATATATATATATATGTGTGTGTGTATATGTGTATGTGTGTGTGTGTGTGTGTGTGTGTGTATAATATATAAATATATATGTATATATATATTAAATACATATATATATATATACAGTATATATACATATGGGTGTAACAGCATGCTGGTACACCCACCAAAGTAATTTAACAATTCATTATTTACATTCCAAAATTACTTGTTCCATCAGAAAATGGGAAACTTCTTTTTAAACTTCTCACGTAATTCTTGGAAGCAGGTTATTATTAAGCAAATACCGCAGCTGATCTGGAATCAACACTTCTGTCCCTAAATTCTGAACGTTCATTCCGATATAATACGTACTGACATAATGCGTGAGAGTTTGGCTCGGTACATAATTTACTTGACATATAGTTACCATCACCAACATATTCCCAAGAATACTTATACCCTAACCTTAACCTCATTATAAATGTGTCAATTTTAGAGTTTACAGTAGTAGTCCCTACTTTGACGAACTGACGTATAAGCTGGAAGGGAAATTGACAGTAAAACGTTTGAAAGGTGTAACAGGAGGAAAACCTCAAAGCAGTTGCACTATGAAACAATTGTTAGGAGAGGGTGGAAAGTAAGATGGAAGTAAGAGATTATGAACGGAGGTACAGTAATAGGAATGAAAGGGCTTGCATGAGGCGCACTAACGGTACTAACCCCCTCTGCGGGCGCTCTATTTCATATACCAAAGTTAAGTATACCTTAGCTTTATCAGACCACTGAGCTGATTAACAGCTCTCCTAGGGCTGGCCCGAAGGATTAGGCTTATTTTACGTGGCTAAGAACCAATTGGTTACTTAGCAACGGGACCTACAGCTTACTGCGGAATCCGGACCACATTATAGTGAGAAATGAATTTCTATCACCAGAAATAAATTCCTCTAATACTTCATCACCCGCCGGAGACTCGAACTCGGGCCTAGCGAGTGCTAGTCCACAACTCTACCGACTCTCCCAACGAAGAGCTATACCAAAGTGCCTCGCTGGTACACCAAATCAGCGTTAGAAGGATCCATTCAATTCAGTGGAAGTAACGCACTCGGGGAATCTACGAAATTATGTAATTTCGCTTTTTGCCCGCGAATATTTTCAGTGCCCCGTGATCATCTCATCAGTAAAAGAATTATTACCAAATTCTCTAATGACAACCTCCATATTCAGCCTTTGCTCAGTTAAAGAGCCATCACTATATATATATATATATATATATATATATATATATATATATATATATATATATATATATATATATATATATATATATATTTAAACATTAAACCTAAATGTAACCCATTAGGATGGCACTCGCCCTTTTTATAATCCAAAATCTTTATAAATATATCTACCTTTTTACATAACCAAGGCCTTAATACAATATTTCACATCATAAGAAAATGCTATACAATTTCCGTGAATAGCGGTTATATTATTATTATTATTATATTATTATTACTATTATTATTATTATTATGAAGATGAACCGTATTCATATGGAACAAGCCCATAGGAACCATTGACTTGAAATTCAAGCTTCCAAAGAAAATGGTGTTCATTTGAAAGAAGTAACAAAAGGTTGCTGCAACACAGAAAGAAGGGATCAGTTATTAGAAAAAAAGAAAAATAAATTAACAAATTAGTTCGAACAGGAGCATTAATCCTTCCTGATCACTTGGCAGTTATCATCTCCATATCCCCCACCCACCATCCTCTTCTTAACATTCGAACAACAACAAAGGAGGCTATTTCTAAAATACGGCCAACGACCAATTATAATTCCATTCTCGTTCATCTTATTTTGGTACTCATTGTGCATCCAAAGGTAGTAGGGATCGTTTTGTTCTGGATAACCTTTAATTTCTTCAATTCCATTTCCCAATAACATTTTACTTCTCCCCAAAGATTTATAACAGTTCATTTCGAACAAACTTAAAACTTATATACATTCCGAGATACAATTGTCGATTGCCTCTACTACCTTTCCCTTATATAAAATTAATCTGTCCGTCTACAAGTCTGTATTTTGCTCTTGTTTTCATTTACAACCAAACCCATACGCAGACAAGATTTACAGCTCTACCATTGCCAATAACAAAGCAGCATCAGGGTCACACTGTATAAGAATATCATCGATATAAATAACATCAGTAGCACTTGGAAATCTGTGCCTTGCAGTTCTGTTCATCAAGACATGAAACAAAGTATAGGGCTCAGTACTCCACCTTGTTGCATACCAAACTTCAACAACATTTCCCCAGTTTCATAACACTAGAACCACACTACGGCTTTCCTACCAGTTACACAGCTCTGTATCCATTTTAACAGTAAACCTTTCATGCCTTTATTCACCAGTTCTCCTAGAATTACCTCACCGTTTGCCCTATCAAAGGCAACCTTCAGGTCTACAAAAGCTCTTATCTGGCCCTGCTATTGCTTGATACTTCAGTAACACAATCTGTTGTACTTTCACCTTCTCTAAAACCAAACAGAGACACGGGAGCAGCTGCAGACACCGAGAGTATAGAATATACAGACACCGAGAATATAGAATATACAGAATTTAGGCCAAAGCGCTGAGGCCTATGAGGTCATTCAGCGCTTAAACTGAAATTGACAGTGAAAAGGTTTGAAAGGTGTGACAGAAGGAAAACCTCAAAGCAGTTGCACTATGAATCAGTTGTTAAGAGAGGGTGGAAAGTAAGAAGAAAGATAGAGATTATGAACGGCGGTACAGTAACAGGAGAAATGGGTTGCAGCTAGGGGCCGAAGGGGCACTGCAAAGAACCTTAAGTAACGCCTACAGTGCACCGCATAAGGTGCACTGACGGCACTACCCACCTACGGAGGGCAAACACCGAGGAAAAAGGTGGACGACACCCCAGAGCCACGGGAAACTGCCTGCACCTCCCCCTTCCCTTCCTTCTAGTTCAAACCCCCTTCCACTCTCAAAATCTGCCCTTCACCTTCCCTCACCCATCCCTTAAACCCTTCTCCCTCCTCCTTCAGCGATCCAACCAGTGTTAGCTGAGAGTGCCACAACAGGCAGCAAGTTGCATAACTCCTACAGTTGAAGAGTTTTTGAGAAAATAACAAGAAAGCCTGTCCACAGAAATACAGTGCCGGAGTGCATTCAGACTCGCCTCACCCAGAACTCCCGTCCTCAAGAGGCTATTGTCCGTTTTGAATAAGTTGTCCATTTGGGTCACACTAAAATTTTCGCCTTTCCCGAGAAGCGAAATCCTTAGAGCATCCTCCTTAGATTTTCAATCCTATCTCTCGATCAGCATTTTTTTCCTCCTTCCTGGTTCTCTACAACTAAACAGGACTTTATGCTGTCAAGATTTCCTCCTATTGATGGGTACCGCAAGGTTTAAAGTGGTTGTTTGTAAATCTGCCCATCCTTTTCTTCCTCTCCTTTACAAACACCCATTTTTGTCTCTTTCTAGATAACATTTACTGTTACGGGATGCTCCAGGAGCAAGAGCCCGTGCCTTCATGTTGCTGGCTTAATCTAAGACAACAAGAACGCGGTAAATAGGCGTCTCGCAGCCTTCTCATCTTAAACACTAAGGTACATTCAATATTTAACTTCTTTGAAGAGAACTTCAAATTCTGGGTGCTTCTTATATATCCCCACCTTCCACTAAGCAACTTACGGTTGTGATCCACGTCGAGGCTATTGGTGAGATACTGAACTCTCCCTCCTTCGTCCACTGCAACAAAATTCGGCTGCTTTTCTGCATCAGAACTGTCACACTACATGAGTACACCATTAACAGGCTGCATCTTTTACACGGAGCCAAACCTACATTGACACTGCTATCATCCATACCATGTTTGTGGTGTTTCCATCCACACTATATTTCCCGTTCTTCTTCTTACTCATAACTTCAAAGCTTTTCACTTGTGTCACTACTTGACAGTAACAGATCGGTGCACAACGGCTATGCAATCATTATCTCTGTCTCTCTCACACACTCTATCTTGCCATTATTTGATACCATTCATTAAATATCCTCTCTATCTCTCTCTCTCTCTCTGAGAGGAAGTAAGAAAAAGGCGCACACAATTACTCAGAGCCCTGTGAAACTGAGAAAACCTCAAAAGTTTTGCTTCCCATCTCTGTCTGAAACTGAAGAACTCGCTCTTGTAACGTCCTTCCTGTACGAGGACTGAAGTGAAAATGCATTGCTCGTCAATGCTCTCTACCTTTGCTCCTTTGTCCCTCTTAACAAAGGTGGTTCCAGTAATTGCTACCAATTTTCACTCTTTATCCATTGTACAGCAATCGACTGGTCACCAAAGGCTATTGAATTCACCGCCTAGGTCAACAGAATCATGGGGGAAATCCAACAGAACGTGGCTGTGGCTTCTAAGGTTTGGGAATCAAGCCTGGAATCGTATAATATATATATATATATATATATATATATATATATATATATATATATATATATATATATATATATATAATATGGAACAGATTATACAATTTAGGCCGAAGGCCCCTTGGGACCTATGAAGTCATTCAGCGCTGAAAGGAAAACTGAAAGCAGAAAGGTTTGAAAGCTGTAACAGGAAAAACCCTCGTAGTTGCACTATGATACAATTGTTAGAGAAGGGTGGAAAGTAAGATGGAAGAAAGAATATGAGTGGAGGTACAGTAAAATGAATGAAAGTGGTTGAAGCTTGGGGCCGAAGGGACGCTGCAAAGAACCTTAAGCAAAGCCTACAGTGCACCGCGCGTGAAGTGCATTGAAGGCACTACCCCTATGGGGGATATATATATATATATATATATATATATATATATATATATATATATATATATATATATATATATATATATATATATATATATAATATATATATATATATAAACAACATACATATATATAAATATATTATACATATAATATATTTATATATATGTATGTATATATACACAGTATATATATACATATATATAATATAGAAGTAATCAACACACAATCACGTGTGGAACAGAAATAAATTTCTGACTCACGGGATGGTACCCAGGTCTTTCAGGTGGCGCCCTTGCCCTTTAATTGAAAGACCCGGGTTCGATCCTGGTGTGAGTCAGAAATTTATGTATAGTGTATGATCAACTCTGCGTTCAGACTTATCGTCGTCCAACTGTGAAACTGCAGAACTAACAATATTTAATTGACAACTGATGAAAGATAATTACAGCCTTCACAGGCTGTTTCCTCTTGTGGTAAAATTGATCCCTTTATTTCAACTGTATCTCTTGCCACTCTTTTTTGGTATTTACAAAAAAGCAGACAGGATAAATGGTTTGATATTTTATTTCCAGTTATCTCTGCTTTCATGAACTAATGAGTGTTTTTAAATATATCTCATTCCTTTTATATATAAAATATCGAAAAAAAAAATTTCTAAATTCTCTTTTCGTGTAATTTTTTTTTATCTCATACCTTTATTTCTATATAAGAGTAAAGGGAAAAGAAATACCTTCTTATCTCAAGAGCTATTATTTACTCTCGTACCTAAAACTTCACTAATACTTTTTAATTATTTACATTCCCCGCTATCTTTCCTTTCAAACAGCTCTCAGTACGCAAAATATCGTAAGCACATATTAGTTTTATTTTTTTCACCTCCAACTATATTTTACTGTATTTTACGAGCTCGAGGAAAGAAATGTAAAACTGTTACGTCACACACTGATCGCCATAACGGTAAAACGGACCCAGAGGTAAAAAAAAAAAAATCGGGTATTATGTGATGAAATCCAAACAAACACGAAAGACGACTGTATTTATCCAAACGCTTCTGTGCCCTGAAGACGCACGCAAAAAAAAAAAAAAAAAAAAAAGAACAAGGACATTACAAAAAAAGCGTCATTGTGTGGGAGGGGTCAGGTTAATCAAACGACCATCTTTCACCGTTGGGTGGACGCGCATGCGCAGTCATGCACCTCGATGTACACAGACACTCCCAAATGTACAAAGAAGCAATGAAAATCGATTTCGTCATTCATGTCAGATTCCGCCCCCACCCCCCCTCGCTTTTATTTGTTAGCTTTTTCGAAGCTTGATCTGAACTCCCCAACGGTCAAGTTTGTTTTCCCTCTTATAATAATAATAATAATAATAATAATAATAATAATAATAATAATAATAATAATAATAATAATAATAATAATAATAATAATTGCTCCTGGGTGTTCCTTGTTGACTGACGAACTGAATTTTGACTAACAATAACACGGCGCTCTCTTGCCCAGTGAGAAGTCCCAGGTCTTGGTCTAAACGCTTGAACGGCGTCCTTCTAAATTCCGTAGTGAGTCTTTTGACCGGTAAGGTAACTAAATGCTTTATATAAGGTCAGCTGCGGTGGATCGCAGCAGCCAGGGAGGAAAACGGGATTAAGCCAGCAACTTCATCTCAAAAACTTGCAGAGGACAGGTATATCAACTCTTTTTACGAAGGTCCCACGGGTTAAAGAGACGTATGCAGTTAGAGTTTGTTTATAACGTAGGCTTGTAACGAGCAGAAGTGTAATCCCGGGTCCTAAACTGAAATTTTAAGTTATGTAACGAATTCTTTATAAAAGAACTATTCGGTATATCCCACTGACAGATTTATTGTTGAAAATTGTCTGTTATAAGGAAGAGCGAATTTTACTGCTATTAATTCTTCTGAATAATTATGAATCTTTGAAACTTTCTTTAACCATATGATTCAAACATTTTCTGATCATACTATGGTGCTTCTTTTATCTTGGTTCAATCCTGGTTCAGTTAATATTAATGATAAATTATTTCCGCTATCAATATAGATTTAATTGCGACAAATGCACAAGATGTATTTCTCTGCGATTGGCGTGAATTAATATACTGTAGATATCCCAGATTTGAATTTTATAGTACATGTAAAAATATAAATAAAGTTTCAAGAGATCAAAGCTACAAACACAACTTTGTCTATATTAAAAACATTGGAACATACACAAAAACATTTAAAAGTACATTGTCTTTTCTCAAAATTTGTAAAATAAATTTGAATACTAAAATGGCTCAAAAGTTTGTCACCTGCATTTCGTCCTGTTGTCAAACAAGGGAGATAATTCAGACTTTCTAAGAGTCTTCTTTTATAACGAACGAAATGCAGACTAACGAACTCTACTATATATACATATATATAATATATATAATATATATATGTATATATATAATATATATATTATGTAAATGTACATATACATATACACACATATACATATAATTATAAATAAATTATGTGTGTGCATATAACATTGTGTGTGTGTGTTAAAGGCACATTTTTTTAATCTAAAAGCTTTGGTGGTATTAACCGTTGTATCCCTTACAAACTGCAGCACAGAAATAGTAACCTCTTCTTAGAATAATAAGCTTTCTCTCTCTCTCTCTCTCTCTCTCTCTCTCTCTCTCTCTCTTCTTTAAACGTTACTTATGGATTTGCAAACGACGTTGGCAAAGATAGATAGACAGATAGACAGATAGATAGATTCTGCTGAAAAAAATTACTGAAAGTTCACACTTGATTTAGGTCGAAAGTTCGGATTGGACAGGAGGGTTTGATTAAGGATAGCACCTTGCGTTATAAAATGGCAAGTCTGAAACTTGCAAAAAAAAAAAAAAAAAAATGAAAAAACAACCAGTGTCTGGCAAGAGGTAATTGATTATGACAGAGTACATTAAAAACATTGTCTCGGAAATCTGGAAACAACTCGGCCGTGTTTTGAAAACAAGGTGCAGCAAAGCGGCTGCAATAAGTCGCTGATATTTTTATTTCAGGGTGTCATTTCCAATGCAACAAACGAGCAGTCACTTAAGCACACAGCGGGTTTTCTGTGCTTGCTTGCTTGGCTTGTCCACTAGCGAGATGAATGAGACATCTGTTTACCCGGATCCAGGCTTAGGTGATCAAGGGTAATTATGACTTATTCCCTTCTTCACTTGCATTAGGTCGGCTAAGGTTTCATGGCTTAATTCCTTGCGTTAGTTTTATTTTATCCTTTTAGACAGACGGACAAGACTTGCCTTACAGTTCCAGCCTGCTGGTTTAGGTTGAATCATGCAAAGTTAAATTTATGTCTATTTATATCAGATTTCTAAAGCTTAAAAAAATACATTTTGCTAAAATTTAAACATTGCGTGAATGCGTCCTTTAAAAATTGAACAGGTGGGATCAGTTGATTGGTAATTTAAAAAAAACTATATAACAGAAGGTAATATATACAAGGATAAACTTTCTTGGTTAAATGAAATTTACTTCAAGAAACTCATGTCTTTAGAAATACGAAATAACAAAAGATCATTATAATTATATTTTAAGTATCACAACGTTTTCAACGATTTGAGGGTTTTGATCAAACTTTCAGGAAAGTTAGGCTACGATTCAAGACAGATATCAGGAAACTGTCAAGAGAATGTGGAACTGAGACGGGCAAAGATGTACATATGAAATAATGAAACTTGGAATATTGATGATGATGTCTGGGAGGTCGAACCTTCTGGTGAATAATAGTTCGCTCCTAACCGATAGAAAATAGTGATCTTTTTCGCGAAGATGGAGAACTGAGACAGGCAGAACTAATTGATCTTGTTTTACGAGATAACACACTGATAGAAAGTGACTTGTCCCTTACAGAAAACTAAATCTCTTTACCTTGGGAACACTGAGGAAACGAAAGGTTGCAGAGCTTAGAAGTGAATGATGAAGAGCACTGCCAAAAGTTTATTACTATTTTGAATTGGTCTGAAATAATTATTTTTCAATCGTGCTACCTCGAAATCTTGTATACATGTAAAAAGAAGTAACATGTTAGGTGGGTTATAACAGATGATTGAGGAAACCTGAAATGATTGTGCCAGTTTAAGATATCTCAATGCTTGTAATTGATTTCTGAAAATATCTTTTAGCCTTTCAAGAGTGCATTATTACAATGTTAAATTGTAGATAAAAATAATTTAATCAATAAATAAAAACATAAAAATCAAAGTAAATAAAAATAAATAAATGAAAATAATAAAAAATAAGTAAAAACTTAGAAATAAAAATAAATAAATTATTAATCGATTGACTGTGTATTAGACTGGAGAAATACAATTTCTCCTCAACGTATTATATATACATACACACACACACACTTATATATGTATATGTATATATATATATATATATATATATATATATATATATATATATATATATATATATATATATATATATATATATATATATATATATATATATATATATGATTCGGACAAATCTGGATCCCGTAATTTGAATGGGCCTGAAAATTGTGTTTCCCACTCTCAACGAAATATCAACAACGAAAAGGCACCTAACCAAAAATCAAGGAAACCTATACCAGGAGCAGGAAAAGGACAGGAAAATAGCTGCCATCTCACAAGAAAGTTTGAAGAAGGCATCTCAATCACTGAGAAATGGAAAGCAGATCTTCAGGGAAAAATAGAACATCCGACAAGAAAGTTCCAAGAAAGCGTCCCAATTACTGAGACATGGACAGCATATCTTCAAGAAAAAATGGAACATCTGTTCAGAAAATTTGAAGAGGGCGTCTCAGTTATTGAGACACGGAAAGCAGAGAAGGATAATGAAATCCTTCAACCACGCAAGGAGACAAAAATGCTGAAACAGGACAATTTGGAAAAGTAACGGGAACTGGAAAAGGCACAAAAACAGTGCTTAGAAAATATAATGGGCGATTTGAAGGATAACTCACGTTCGACAGATACTGAGTTACGAAGAAAAAAGGAACAGGACTTGACTGGAGAAGACGATTTACATGCCAAGTTTACAAAAACACGACAAAAGGCGAGGCAGGGTTTCTACTTCCACGAAATGGGCTGTGAATCTCACCACCCGAACATACAAATTGGGAAGAGGCTCAGAACCCTGCGAGATTAAATCCTGTGCAAGATTGGGAAAAGGTCTATAACCCTCATAGGTTAAATACTGTTCAGAAAGTAAACGTGAGGACGTTCACTGTTACGCGCCACGGACGTCGATTAGATCTCGAGGTACGGGGTATTTTCGACCATTACCAAGGTTACGCGCATCAGTCTCTGCCCCGCCGAAGAAACTTGAAGGACTACCTAAAAGATACTCCTCTTACAGTTTCTGGAATTCAGCTTGGGAAAAGCATGGATATGTCTGGGTATACAGTACACCAATCAAAATTTAATGCTCCCCAGACTTCCGCTGTATCCAGACTTCAGGCGGTATTTCACGGGGAGCGGGCATCAAAAGATCTCATCCCCTACACATTGAACCTGGCCTCTTCGAGCCCAGTCTTTCCCTGCCGCCATTTAAGAGCTGAACAGTTGAGCAAGAATGGATATTATGATATTGCACCCAACTACGTGCCTTACATGGGCATGAATAGCATACCAACTAACGAAACCAATGAGTAATCTCACTGCAGGCAAGGACTGGTGACCGGACACATTCTCCGACACGTGGGCCAGAAAAATCCACAGAAACAACCATGCGTTCTCATCGTAGGTCATCTAACAAGCGTTGGCAGGTTGTCCCGCGTATTAACGAGACAACTACGCATTGATCGAGATACAGAGCAGTTGTACACTGGCTATTTGTTCCATGAAGTAGTCACCAAAACTCATCGTGAGTCGGATACAAAATTACTCCCATTTTTCAACGATGACGAAAGACAGGCAACATTGCACAAAATTAATTTGTACTATTACCTGCCATACAGTTGTCCAGAATGGCGCTTCCTTACAGATGATGACTGGGAAGACATACGTGAATAAAATCAATCTTATCAAAGACTACCACGATAAATTGCAAAGGCGGCAACCTCTGGCGTGGCGTAAAAACCCCTAGGTTAATGTCTTTGTAATAAATAAAAATTAAGCCTCAAAAAAAAAAAAAAAAAAAAAAAAACAAATGTAACCTCTGGTGTGCCGTAGAAACCCCTATAAGTTAATGTCTTTGTAACAAATAAAAATTAAGCCCCCAAAAAGCAAAAACAAAAGCAAAGGCAACCTCTGACGTGGCGTAAAAACGCGTAAGTTAATGCCTTTGTATTAACAAAAATTAAGGCCCCGAAAAAAAGAGCAACGACAACTTCTGGCTTGGCGTAAAAACCCGTTAATGCCTTGTAGTAAAAAAAAAAAAAAAGAGGACCCCCAAAAAGCACAAGCAAAAGCTGAATAACTGTTCAGTTTGCGGTCGCAGTAACCGAAAGAACAAGATATATGTTTCCTCTATATTTCCTGAAGACAAACGTTGGACTTTGATTTCTGCACTGTTGTATATGTAGGCATAAAGGTTGTGGAAGTCTGTGCGCAGCGCTGGGACCTATGAGGTCATTCAGTGCTGAAACGGAAATTGACGGTAAAAAGGCTTGACAGGTGTAACAGGAGGAAAACCTCGCAGTTGCACTATGAATCAACTGTTAAGAGAGTGTGGAAAGTAAGATGGAAGAAAGAGAATATAAACGGAGATACAGTAAGAGGAATGAAAAGGGTTGCAGCTACGGGCCGAAGGCACGCTGAAAAGAACCTTAAGTAATGCCTGCAGTGCACCACATGAGATGCACTGACGGCACTACCCCCCTACGGGACTGCACAGCGGATTCATGTACCACATACAGCTGTCCAGCTGTGAATGTAGCAGCGATCGTTGCCTTTTCTTTACTTGAGATCCACCCCCTTTAAGGGAATACATGTCTGCATAATGTAAAGCATTAAGAACACCTCGGAACTGAATTTACCCTGCTTGCAAGAAGAGATAGCGCTCCAAACATTTCAACTGTCTCTAGTCACCAGGAGACAAACGCAGTTTCACAAAACCAAGACAAACCAAGAAAAACATCGTCCTATACCTGGGAGATGAATATGCGGAAAATGCTGAAAAACTGAAAACGCTTCGTGCACCCCAACGGTAAAACATTTGGCCCTGTGATCCCACGTCTGGGAGGAAGAAGAAAGTACATTTGCTTAGAGGCGTGGGAGTCGGTGCACGGTCTACGTAATTTGCAAATAGAAAGCCGTTAACTTCTTTTTTCCATATACACGAAAACAAAGGAAATAGTGGAAAGTAATTTATAGATTTTGGAAAGGCAGGGCTATATAAAATGAGCAAATAGGAGCTGACACATAACCTTAACGCTAATACGTTACACGGTGTGAATTTAAATCTCACTGGATTTGCGTATTTGTTCTGTTTTACAGAAAGTGCGCGTGAACGATTAAAAAATTACGCCAGAACATTAAAATACTGTCCAATAAATAGACGAGGTCATTCTATAAGATTAATATAATTTTAATTTACTATAACTCCTTCGATGAACTTTCCCTGTTACGCATTACATTTGCGTAACGGATCAAGATGCAGATCAAACCCTTGGCTGCTACTCACTGACCAAACCGTTATTCCCGTCTCCATCCTGACGACGACCCACCACAGTTTATTAACTATCAAATATTTATTCACTGATTAGGAAAACAAGAACAAAATGACTTTAGACGGAGCATGACTAAAAATACGAAGCAAAATGGGCTAGCAGCATCAAAACCAATTTTGCAAATTGACGCTGTTGTAATACTTGTTCCTTTATATTATATATGAGGTGATGTGACGAACATAAAATTCCACATCATGTGTACATATTATGTGAGTGCATGCTCAATGTACACATGAATAATATTTATATATATAATAATATTATATATATATATATATATATATATATATATATATATATGTGTATATATATATATATATATATATATATATATATATATATATATATATATATATATATATATATCAAATAGTAGAAATATATTTTTGAGATGAAAAGTAAAAATAGGTGATAGGTGCAGACATTTATCCAATGAGAGAACTGTATAAACTTGGTTTCATCGAGGTAAATTACCAAATTCAGCGGAAAATAAAGAGTTAAACCACAGAGGCCCACACCATAAAACTAAAAGCAAAACAACTAAAACCCAATAAAAAGAAAGCACAACAACAACAGCAGCAGCAATACAAGTCAGTTAACTCTCGAAAAACCACAACGACAAACAACAACATATGAAAACAAGCAACTGAAACCGCATCAAAATTATGTAAAAAATAAGAAGCAAAAGCAACAACAGCGGCAAAAGTTTTAATAACAGCAACAGCCATAGTACAGGCGGAGCTGAGCGATGCAGCAGAACAAAAGGATATTAATGCAAGTATGAAATCAGGAATAGAAGAGAATACAATATTGAATTTAGGCCAAGGCCAAGAGCTGGGACCTATGAGGTCATTCAGCGTTGAGACGGAAATTGACAGTAAAAAGGTTTGAAAGGTGTAACGCGAGGAAAATTTGCAGTTGCACAATGAAAAAAATTGTTAGGAGAGAGTGGAAAGTAAGATGGAGGAAGGAGAATAGGAATGAAGGTACAGCAGAAGAAACGAAAGGGGTTGCAGCTAGGGGCCGAAGGGACGCTGCAAAGAACCCTATGAAAAAATCAGGAATATTCCCAGGCGTTCTGGAATATTCCTGAATGATTACCTCAAGGTTATACAGTATATGCATTTGAGTTACTTGTCCCTTCCTGAGTGTATGAAATGTTAGTCTTGTGTAGCTGTCATACCATCACAATTTTCCTAGATTCCTTTACCTCGAAAAATTGTTTCAGCTCATGAGTTACGTTACTTCATGCATGCATTTGCCCCAGTTCACGTTTTTCTCATTTTTACTTTATATCTCCTTCATTCATCGAAGCATTTCCTCCCGGTTCACTACGTACGTCCATTGTAGGACGAAATCAATCGTATTTTCCGGCATTGCACAAAAAGCGTAAGGAAGGGCCCGAAACTTGTTTTGTCCTTCTTGGTACACGTCGTTTCAAGAAGCGATGTGCTCAAATTAAAAAAAAAAATGAAAAATGAAATAACTCTCATTAGGAATTTTCCCATTCGTGATTAGGACATATTCTTTTTTTTTTTTTTTTTAATAGGCGTTATTTTTATTTTCTTGTTTCCATGAAGCATCGAATTCATGTACAGCGCTTTTTTGGCGATATTATTCCTTCTTCACTTGATCTGCTTCTCTCCATTTGCCCTGAATTAAAGAAAGACGTTAATTCGTGTTTATCACTCTCCCTTAACAATTATGCCCAATTTTTTTTTTTTTTTTACTTCTTTTTGAATTGAAGACAATATTTCAACCCATCACAGAGGTCTCTTCTCCCATCAAAGAGCTTCATGACAGAATACAACGCCTTGGAGAGAAAATGTTTCAAACCTTTTCATCTACACAGTATTATGCTAAAACTTCTCTATATACCAAGTTTTACTCTATCCTGTTTGGGATACTAGAACTGAATATAATATAGAATTTAGCCCAAAAACCAAGCGCTGGGACCTATGAGGCCATTCAGCGCTGAAACGGAAATTGACAGTAAGAAGGTTTGAAAGGTGTAACAGGAGGAAAACCTCTAAGTTGCACTGTGAAACAACTATTAGGAGAGGGTGGAACGTCAGATGGAAGAAAGAATATGAACGGAGGAGCAGAAAAGGAATGAAAGAGGTTCCAGTTAGGGGCCGAAGGGACGCTGCAAAGACCACAAGTAATGCCTACAGGGCACCACGTGAGGTGCACTGACGGCAATGCCCCCTAGGGGATGTTTGGGATCAAGGTCTCTAGACCTTGTTTGGGATACTGCTCTCATTTCCTGCCTCCCTCCTTCCACCCTCCGACGCAAGGACGCACCCGTTAGGCAACGTCTTCCCACGTTTCACTCCGTTCAGATCAGTAACTGCATCTTCACTGACTGAATCTTTCCCTCTACTGCTAATCTCTGGGATTCTCTCCCACCTTCCATTTTTCCCTTACATAAATTTCACTCAGTCCTTTAAGACGTAAGTTTTTCGTTTCCTTCGTAATCGAGCCCCAAATTGAGCCACACAACTACACTAATACATATATATATATATATATATATATATATATATATATATATATATATATATATATATATATATATATATATATAAATACATACATAAACAATATATACACTACACACACATACACATATATATATATATATATATATATATATATATATATATATATATATGTGTGTGTGTGTGTGTGTGTGTGTGTGTGTGTGTGTATTCAGGCAGGAGCATCCGTGTAAGTGTCCAAAATAAGACGAGCATTAAAATCTCAGCGAGAAAAGTAAAGTAGGTCACGTTGGCTCTATGCTCGAGTTTAATGAATTGACAGAAGCTTTGTCTTCAGGGAAAGGCCTCGTCACTAATGCCCAATAATCATTTAGTGAACTCTGTTCATTGGAGACCATTATGCATTAACGGTGTCTTTAATTACCCCTTGGAAATGCGAAGCCAAAATGGAATGTTTGAATGAGTCTGGCAAATATACATTTCCTTTTCATATCCGATCACTGTTCGTAATGTAGGCGGTTTCATTTGAGCTCTCTGTCTCTCTCTCTCCTTTTCATAATACGAAAATATCTAGATTATATACATTATATATATATATATATATATATAATATATATATATATATATATATATATATATATATATATATATATATATATATATATATATATATATATATATATATATATATATATATATATAAATTTTTGTCAAAAATATGGGAAAATAAGGTAGGTCATTATTTTACATATATATATATATATATATATTATATATATATATATATATATATATATATATATATATATATATATATATATATATATATATATATATATATATATATATATATGTGTGTGTGTGTGTGTGTGTGTGTGTGTGTGTGTGGACCATACTCCAATGTCGTGGGCACCCACGCAGCCTAACCTTTACTGTCTACAACTGCCCCAACTCCTTATTGACTAACACCTCAAAATAGGCTATACAAGCAAAGAAAATAACCAAGACAGAGGAAACGTTGATGAAACATTTAATTTAGAAGCATTTTTTTGGGAGGGCGTGGTGTTTTTTTGGGGGGGGAGGGCGTGGGTGAACTGTTCGAAACACAATGAGTCAACAATTACTAGTTCTGGTCATCCAAAACTATCCCATTACAGGGTAGCCTATCTAAGAAACTGGTGCACCATATTAATTTCCCAACTCACAAAAAAGAATTGTGCAAATTACAAAAACACCTCACCACTGTAATGCATATCCCTAACCAGGGTTACCCTCAGTGTCCCACATTAAACTGTAAGACAAGGCTAAGGTTCTGCCCTTCTTTACCAACATACATACAAATAAATAAAGAAAAAAGCCCTAGGCTGCATTCCAGAACTCAGAAGCGTCAATTAAATACAACGTAATAAAGCATCTTCTCCCAGCCTACCACCCACATAGGCCTATGTGTACTCGGACAGACATTTTCTAAGCTCGATCAAGGGACTTCCATTACAGGATTAGTAGAGTACCTGTTCCATTATAGGCGCTGCAACTCACTAACCGATTCTCAAACACAAGTCAGAAACTGATCCTCAGCCCGAAACATTACTTGGCTCTTGAACGTTACCTTTGGTTTACCTATCTCAGTATTGGTCGTTGCTTGACTCCACAGGCCTACTGGTCGCATATATAACAGGAAGCAAATTACGCTTGCGTAAGCCTAGGATAAGAAGAATTTACGGCTATTGTATGTTATGCACTTCATTTTAATACGGTAGTATGGCCACAACTGTCATTTTGTTTTATAACACAACGATAATAATTATAGTTTTACCTTTAAAACGGTGAATTGCGTCTCAGTTTAGCTTTTACAGGCGCAAATTATTCACATAAGAGACAAGTCCCTTCTACAACCAAAACGCTTTGCAAATTGCAAGCGGCTCTAAACTTCTGGCGCCAAAACGATTCGGCCAAATAATAATTTCGTTTTCCACCAACTGAAAAATTAAAATAAAAACTTTGGTAACGTTTTGTCAATTCCGGTTCTGTTAACACTTCGGATTGGGCATTAGATTGCACTAAGGAATTATAACAATATTTTTGTCTCAGTTTTTTCTAAATTACTTCGAAGTTCAGTTACGGAGATAACTTTGAGCGAGGTTAGCTGCCGTGGAAGAACCACTACAGAGGTTTCTTACAAAAGAACGCCCCTCTAACTTCAACAGGAAGAATTTTGAAGTCTCAAATTTTATGCAACAATCACGTGCCTGTACTTTAGCTACGGCCATTATATATGTATATATATATATATATATATATATATATATATATATATATATATATATATATATATATATATATATATGTGTATGTGTGTGTGTGTGTGTGTGTGTGTGTGTGTGTGTATGTGAGTGTGTGTAAAGAAATGAGACAAGAATAATGGAAAATTTTCCGCTCAGTGCATATTTGTTTGTAAGCTACCGTAGCCTGTAAGTATGATTTTAGAGGTAAAATTTAGTATATTTTCTCTCGCATGACTTAGACGGATGGAATGTAGTTTAGCTACCATGTTTTAGCAAAGATGCCGCCCTGAATGACTCACGCATCATACAGTGGATGCTATTGTGACGTCACGGTATATTTTCTACGTTTTCCAGGCGAAACACATCCGCATTATTTGCAGATGCAGTTAAGTTGGCGACTAGTCAGTTTTAAGATTCGTAAGATTAATGGTATTCATTTACGGTAATCTAGAGGAGACCTAGGCTTTTAATGTAAGGTCGATCGAGACAGTAGCGACGACAAATATCAAGTGGCAACTTTTCTTAGAAAACGCTAGGTATGCTGGGCTGCTGGGGAGTAAAGTGGGTCTACCCCGTGGAGGCATCGTTCTATACTTACACATCGGTCGTTCAGTCTTGTAAATAAAAGACAAAAATATATTTTACCATTTTAAATTCATTTATTTATATAATTCCATTTAAAAATAAAAATTCATACTCTTTTTTTGCTGGGTGATCGTTAAACTACAAAATTTTATAAAATAAAATGGAACTGTATGAAGAAAACTATTAGAGTACGCTCTTCGAAGAATTGGGAACGAAGGTCTACCAGTGACTCACATGTTAAGACACTGGACATTCCTAGTGACGTAAAGTGCATCTCAGGTTAACACATTCTTATTACGTAAAAGATTCCCAGAAATATATATACTCTTTCCGCAGGGCTACAATATTTCGTAATTGTAGACGATTTTACTGGTTAACTTTTTTCTTTCTTATTTTTCACCCTAAGGGTGAACCAGTTTGTCAGGGAGTCTGGCTAGTCTGGTACCAAGATGCTTGACTCTTCACTTATGGAAAATTTAAACTTAGAACAACTCTATAATTTATCAGGCACGCATGACTGAAAAACTACTGTATACTTTATTTCTATGCCATACGCATCGCTTTATCTTCAACCGGACACATTTGTATCAAACTCATTACAATTCCTAACTATTAATCTCAGATTCATCCCCTTTTCTTCCCTTCCCCTTAATTCAAAACTAGTAATAATGTTTTCTCAACCCGGCAACCGGTCATATTCTTACCCAATCTAAGAACAAGAACGATACTCAGCCGATTTTTCCAAGTACCAGAATTTTTTGTTTCCTACTCAGAAGTGGATATTGGACCCAGGCAAGCTCAGCAACGCTATTGACGTTATTTTTATTTTCCCGGTGTCAGTAGCAATTACACAACTGCTCTTCCGACCAGTGAAACAAGGATTCTCCTGGTTTGTACTTGAAAGGGTTGCCACAAATAAATGACAGGTAGCTTCCACACATGCGCATAAGCGCCTCTGTAACCACGTACCCAGTTAGTGAATATCATTGCTTAGAACATTGCAACAGATCTTAGCATTTTGTTAATAGCGAGGCCCGAAAATTAAAAAAATACGTAAAACACTGTTCTTGCCCCGCTAGGGTATTCCGCTTACAGCATTCCTCGCTTAACACAGTATAGAATATAGAATTTAGGCCAAGTGCTGGGACATATGATGTCATTCAGCGCTGAAACGGGAATTAACAGTAAGAAGGCTTGAAAGGTGTAACAGGAGGAAACCCTCGCAGTTGCATTGTGAATCGAATGTTAGGAGAGAGTGGATGGGAGAAGGAGAATATGAAAGGAAGTACAGCAAAAGGAATGAAAAGGGCTGCAGCCAGGTGCAGAAGGGACGTTGCAAAGAACCTTAGCCTAAGTAATGCCTACAGTGCACCACATGAGGTTCACTGGCGGCATTACCTCCCTACGGGAAGGCACAATGTATAGATGGTACTAAAGGGTTGTTTGTAATCTCTTGCTGCCCCTGTTGAGATTTTGGCTTTATGCCCTCCAATTTTCATCCTATCCCACTGGTCTCTGTTGTAATTCCATCCTCTTTCATAACAATACTAATAATAACTGCTGCTCTGATGAAAAGTGGAAGGTATGGAGAAGTAAAGAGGCCAAGGAGACTGCTGAAACACTTAAGAATTCAAAAGCTTTGTTAGAGGAAGAGGTAGATGCACCGAAGAATGCGGTCATGGCGATTAAAACCCTGGGATACAAATCTAGGTAAATGCTCGTAAATTAGAAGAAATCAGTAGCAAAAAGAGATGATAAATGAACTAAAAGAATAAAGAGGGAATTGGCAAGAAGTTAAAATAGGCAAGAAATGCTGAATATGGAAATTTAAATGTAAAAAAAAGTCTGAGAATCAAAAGGGCTTTTGCTAGGAGCTAGGAAAGGGAAAGAGTGTAGGAAAGGAGGTCAAGACCTCCGGTGTATCCGCTGGGAGAGGAAAAAGAAAGTACGGGGAAATAGTGGAACTTAGAGAGGACCCATAGGCAACTGCTATTTGTTAAGCCATAACTTTAGGCGGAGTTTCTCGTTATCTAGTAGAGACTATTGTTAGTGTGCAGTTCAGTTCGTGCATGCTCCAGCCCTTATGATATAGCTTTCAGGAATACCCCATTTTCAGTTATACTACAAGTGGTTGCATAGGGAATGTGTATTTGTAACATCAGCCCAAAACACCATCGCACGATTAAATCTGGCAGAACAGTCGACAAAAGCCATGTGACGCCAATTTCAAATGGAAAAAACAAGAGTAACCACTGCAGCTAAAGTACTAAATTGAAATCAGTAATAGGAAGTGCCAATAATAATAATGATAATAATAATAATAATAATAATAATAATAATTATTATTATTATTATTATTATTATTATTATTATTATTATTATTATTATTATATCTTTACAAGGATATGCATACAGGAGAAACTGAAGCGGCATATATGCCTACAGATAATGTCATAATAAAATATAATAAAATATCCTGAAATACACCGAGATATAATTTTTAAAAAAAGAGACAAGCACGACGTGAATGCCATACAAATGAAGAAGAAAGGCTTAATAAGTATAAATAACACAAAACAAGATGGATGGAAACCGATAAAGACGCGAGAGCAAGGAAAGACGGAAGGAGCGAGAAATGATGGCCGGAGCTTTGAAGAGGCCTCAAGCGGCGAAGGACGCAATCGAGAAATTCCTAATACGCTGCCGGAAATGGTGATGGCGCGTCTGTGTGTGGTCAAGTGAGACAGGGTTTGTGGAGTGATGATGATTATGGAAATGCGCTTTGAAATGCACATTTTCCTACTAACTAATCTGAAGAAAAACACGAAATACGATATACCGCATTCGGAATGGAGGATGGTCCGTTCGAAAGTTAGTAGTTTATCGTACAGTTTAAGACAGAATTATTGTTTTCATAATAATTAAATTATTGTTTGACGAAGCACAAATATTACATGACGACGATGGCAAAACTGTGATATTGAATAATATGACTGTGATTTTGTTGTAACTGATAATGAGCGTTGATAGCTAACACTGGATGATGCCAGGGAATAATGATGATGATTTGAACGACATCGAAGACGACGACGACGACGACGACGACGACGACGACGATGATGATGATGATGATATCAATATTGTTTTGATCAATATCAGTGTTACATTTAATACAAAAATGCATTAGTAATAGAGGAATTTGATCATTATAGTTTTGATAATAAAGATAATGATTATAATGACAAAATAATCATTATCATTAGGATGGGAGAATACTATAGGCCTACCAATATAATTAAGGTGCATAGTTATAGTTTTGTTGATGGTGAGCCTGATCAATTCGCAAGATGAAATATAGCTAATGACGTTTTTATAAAAAATTAAACTGATTGTGATATTTGTTTCCACACTGAATTCATCATCGTCGTCATCATATCATCACTGTCATCATCCTTGCTCAATTTTGGAAGCCCCCTGTCAACCTTATTGTCGTTCAGTGGTCCGGCCCTGTTCATGCGTCAGGTAACTGTTAATGGTTTCTCGAATAAATTTTCGCGTATCGCTTTTGTTTCTTAATAAATAATAATAATGATGATATACAGAAACAATGTCAATAAATATTAATTAATTAGAGTGCTGCTTATTTTAAAAAATCCCAAATGATTATAGCGAGAATACTACCTTTCTACCATATTCCCTGAAATCCGTTTCGAAATCATGAGTCTTCAGAAACGATTGTTTATTTTTTACCTTTTGGCCCTTTGTAAATAGTTATTGGAACCCGTGTGCCTTTCGTTTAAATGTGCATGTGTTGCACCTCTCTCTCTGTTGATAGCCAAGGTGGTTGCATCTCTCTCCCTCTGTCGATAGCCAAGGTCGTTGCATCGCCAGTTTTACCTGACCAAGCAATCTTTCTCTTCTTATAAGAGTCTCTCAAGACTACGTCTCAATAACTTCCTGTCTGTCTGCCTGTCTGTTTGCCTGTCTCATCCCCATCCTCTTCTACTCTCTCTCTCTCTCTCACCATCCGTCCTAACCCCTAACCTCCCCCGATCCCCTCTCACTATTGCTTCACTGCATCTTGTTAGATGTGAGCAAAGTCTGACCAGAGAGAGCAATCTAAGGTGCGAATTACCACTTTTGAATACAAAGGAATTTTGAAAATACCCGAATTGTAAATGGTAAACCTTATTATCTTCCTCTTTTCACATTATTATTTAGCTTTATATGGAAAATAAAAAAAAATGGCCCAGTGACTCAAGTTGTCCTTCGGCTACACAAGTAAAAGCTTTGGGAATCAAAGCTGTTAATCGGAAATTAAGTCATGCTCTTACAGGATATGACTGACAGACGGACGGACAACCGTCCGCATGGCTAAACCTTACACGGTAGCCTAATCTAGAATGAAAACAGCAGTCTTGAAACTCATTATCATCATTTATCTCTTTGCTATTGGCAACTTTGCTATTAAGGGTTGGTGATGTCAGTAGGCCTAAACCCTGAAATAGGTAAAAATAGGTCTAATTGGATTGGTTGGTTTTTCACATACCAAGCGTCCTAACATTTGTACTGCATTCGTTATGCCCATCTGGGTTACTTGCCCTTCATTTCCTCTAGAACACCCTCGAGTTTCAAAGCATCCCTGCTTCCCAATCGAATCCGAAGGTCAATGCCCTCAGAAATAAGTCAATGAGGACGATGACACGTCGCTGACCTTCACGTATCCAGTTTCAGACGCCGCAGTGTGAAGGGGTAAGCTTCACATCTTCCAGACTCTACAATGGCATATGGTAATTTTTGCGTCTCGGAAACTACTTGCCTGATTTGATTGCCATATACAAAAGATACTATATCTTTGATAAGGCATGTTTTCCTCTATGTCAAAATCTAATGGGACGGTGAGGCAAGAGGCAACAATGCTTTTTTCTAGCACAGGGTGGGATGGAGAATGGTAGTGGACCTGCCTTTTTGGTGGAAAGGTTATAAGAAACAGGGAAAGACATAATCCAAGAGGAGAATTCCGTCACTGTTGGTTGGAGAGAGTTCGGCGGTCGACACCAAGCTTCCTACATCCTCTCACACCCTCACCATACTTACCGTTAAGGTAAGAGCTTGTGTTGGCAAAAGTTCGCTCGGCCTAATCACGGTCTACATAGAGCTCTAGAACCGTGGGCCTAATGGAAACCAACTACCAGTCTAGGGGATTTCTAAAATAATCGGCTGTTAGCCTTCAGACCTTGGAAACTATCTGGATATGTGCTGAAAAAAGAAAAGTTTCCAAAATGCAACATAACTCTTTCAAGCTTTTATCAAACGCAATGTGCCATCGCCTTGGTTATTCTCCATCGCTGTTTCTGTTGGTCAATATTTTTCTCACACGTTCTATTTCTGTTTTGTAAAAGATTAATTTGTAACTTAAAAACAACTTTCAGACATCTTTTCAGTAGCGTCCATAATATGTCATATCCTCTAGCTCTAAAAAATAATTAACCTAGCACACTTCATTAGTAATAACTCTCATATTCGTTTAGGCCTAGACCTAGTTAGATTTCTACCATATATTGTAATGGTGTATCCTCAAAGTGTAGTTTTTGAAATATAACAGCTTTGATAAGATGTTATATTTCGAAAACTTAAGACAAGTCTGAAAGTGTATAAACTTGAAGGGTTTCCTAGAACACGATTTAAGCCCACAAAATCTCGGCGAACGGAGATATTACAACACGCCTACCGCGAGACTAACAAAAATTTTCATCTGAATGAACAGCTTTTTGTTGTCTTTTTAAAATTTTGACGTCATCCTCAAGCGTTTGCATGCTCTATTTCCTCGGGACGGTATTTTTTTTTCGTACACCATGTGTTTCAGGGTATCAACCATGCAACTTCCCTTGGTATTACAACATAACCCCGTGAGATACATGGTGTGACGGTGTTCCAACCTGGGTCTAAGAACATGACCTTGAAGTTCGTTACGAAGCGGACGCCTATCTGAGATCGCCCTTTCGCTTCCTACATTTTACGTTAGTCTTTCTTTTTCTCAAAAAACTTAGTATCAAGTCTGTTTGCATCACCTTTTTTTATTATTTCTCTTTCATGAGTGTACAAGTATTTATATTCCTCTCAGCATTCATTTTGATTTCCTATTTGCGCTCTTAGCCCAAGTGCCGATCTGATTTCGTAAAATAAACCGGTTTTTTGCGATCTGAGAAACAGTCCTCGCCCGGGATTACCTCGAATTTTCTTAAGATTAGTCATTATTTTATGAAGAAATCGATTTGAACCCTTAAAGCGTGTGCCTTGCGTCTGTAAGATGGCATGGAAGTTGAATTAAAATGTCAGAACATAGGTCTAAATGATTTTACACTAACCTGACAATTACTAAATAGCAACTTTGTCATAGTTGGGCAGTGTGTTGGTTATATTTTTCCAAGGTAATAGAAATGCCATTCAATGAACCATGGCTTTTTTTTTTTTATTTCACAACTGTGTATCATAATTTGATAAATGTTAACAGTAGATTCCAAATAAATCTCAGCTAGAGTAAAAACCCGCTTAGCACGGTCATCGGAGAGAGTATAGGTCTAAAGCAAATTACGTCCGACTTCGACGGATAATGACCTAACCAGGTTTTATTGGTGCTATTTCAGAATCGGTTATGTCTGGATAACGGATTTCTTTTTATTTTATGATATTGTGACTTCCTTGATATATGTTGGTAAAAGTACAGAGCAGCTGCACACCAAAAATATAGACATCTTGCAACGGGGATGCATCCTAACCTAACCTTCCTTTAAGCTAGGCTACCCTAGCATCCCTGGCCCTGACCTGGCAGGGGAGTTTGCCCCGTTGAACCCATCCCCCCCACCCCAACGTTACCTCATGCATTGCAGAACGACATGTACACAACTATTCTGCTGTAGTACCAATCATTAACACGAAAATCACATCCAGCCCACCATAGAAGAGGATTACCCTGTGATGACTAACTTTAGACCTATGTCAAGCGCAGCATTCCTCAGTATGAGAAATTTTCTTTCCTACTGGATATGGGAGAAGACAGGGGAAGAACCGTGAGTCTAAGAATTTCGTTACAAAGAAATGAATGAACTTGACATTAACGACGGAGTTGCTTACCTTTCATAAGCGGACATTCCCTTCAGTTACTGTGAGTCATACTACTCCAGCCCGTCGAAGGTCTTCCGTCACCTTGTTTAAGAGTTCACATGATGAATATTGAATGGCATTCGCAGGATTGACAGTATTTGAAAGTTGTCATTCCTGAGAACACACGATCTTTGTGGAATGTCATTCCTTTCATCAGTCAACTCTAGTGGTACTGTACACGATTGTTTTGCGTGAACTCGGGATTAGCAACAGGGAGAAAGCGGGTGTTGCCATATTGCTGGCATTTTCTTCAAAAACAAGTAACGGCAAACGTTGGGTGAAAAACTGAAGTCCATTCCACAGGGAACGTGAGAGCACTGACACGACTGACATTCTTCAAGACAACAAACGATCAGTCCATCACTCATTCCGCAAGTTCCGCCCACAAGAATGATGCGCGTGAATGACGGAATTTAGAATAGTTTGAAATCCACCATTCACGGTTTTCGTGGCTGACATTCCATCATTCCGCTGTTCGCACGTTCAGTCGAAATGACATTCACGGAAATACTGACGTTCCGAATGATCATGTGAACTTGCCTTTATACTTGGAACTGAATGACTGACGGAGCGAGTGTCAATAGCGAATAGTTACTTAGAGTGTTGTTTGTAAACAAAATGCCGAATGACCATAGCGAGAATACACCATTCTCCCATGTTCCCTGTTCCCTGAAATCTGTTTCCCTGAAATCTGTTTCGAAAGTTCTATAAGTATGATGCTTTCTTATCCCCGTCGGTCAGTGGTAGCAATCTTCACCCCACCAGAAAGAGACCCAAGATCGACCCTATAAGAGAAAAATGACTGATACTCATTCTTTGGGGGAAAAATTCACTGCACCTCTTTTGACCTAAGCAATGAACTATGTACCAGCAGGTTAATCAGCTGTGATGGGTCGCACTCAGGTTGGAGAGGGTTATGAGACTATTAACTGTTTTCTAAAAAATAATTTAAAAAACTAGCTGAGAAACTGAAGATTAACACTCAGAATCCATCATCTCTGGGACGTGTAGGTAAAAAAAGATAATTGTAGTCTACGTTTACAGAAACATACAATAAGTGGGTTTTGCTTTCTTATCATGCACGTGACGTCATACAGCAAATCCTCCGTGAATGTCAGAGGGTTAATGACCTGGATGACCATCTAAGACTTGAATAAGAGATAAAGCAATCGTATTAAGATACCGTTGTGTACATCAGCAGCATCCGCTTCCCAATCCTCAATATACCTCGGTCATTTTCCCGCCCTTTCCGATATTAGAAATGACGTCCCGCTTGTCAGGAAAGAATCGACTGTTGATCTTGACGTTCATTTTTCCATTTTGTACCCGATGGAAAAGTCACATTATCTATTGATTTATCGGAATATGAATCATAATCTCTCCCATCAACGCCACTGTGCGACTAAGTTCCAGTTTAAAAAAGAAGAAAAATCATGCGTTGGTTTGGCTACCCAGACAAGAGAATCGCACATATCCAGCTCGTGTGTGAGACACCCCATCCCGGCTATATTTAGTATGGGCGAGGACTCTCTTTCTCATGACTCACTCTTGGTAGTCCTTTCTTTCTCCTGGGGACACATCCTTTCCTCCGCGGGTCAAGTCATGCCCCGTCTGTGCTCTGTGCACGAAAATAGACGCACGAGACCGTCTGGCTGTTCCACGGTCAAGACATCGGTTCCTGCACATAAGACCAAGAAGATCCGGGACGGAGCGACGCCAGTGGGACCTCCAAGCGTGGGTTGTCCAATTGCGAATCGGAGTCATCTTGACAATCTCAGCCTAAAATCTCAAAGAAAAAACACCTGACAGCGGGACGTCCTGCCTAAGGGGACAACGTCAGTTAACTATAATCAAATAACATTCTCTACCTGAAATTTTATTATTGATAATTACTAAAATCTGGACTAATAGCTGGATATGTCAGGTTACCATTAAATAAGTTACGACTCTACCAGTTACTTTTTCATGGAAATCTTAATATTTTCAAATATTATGTATTAATAATCTCTTTCTTTGTCTTCTTCTTGACTGCCATTGGTATTCGTAGAATAGCCACTTGGTATTAAAATAGCCATTGACCCCACAAAGTTCAGCATTCCTTACGGACTATTTTTTGCTTCAGTATCAGAGTTCCTACGTTTCCAAGATAATGTGGTGAATTTTGAAAATGTATGTGAATGTGCGCATGTGTACTTTAACACACTTACGTGCGTATATACAGTTAATATGCCACTTACTAAATGTAAAATTATTATTTTGCATAAGGGCGAAGGTGACAGAGGAGAACGAGAATTATAAGGTCATAATGATATAGTGTGAGTTTGGGTAGAGTAGGGAGTGTAGGTAAAGCTATTGCTATGAAACTTTTTATGTGAGAAGTTTGAAAATAAAATAAAACAAGTAAAAAATGCGCCGAAGTTTCTTCGGCTCAATCGAGTTTTCTGTACAGAGTATAATGCTGTATAAGCCGCGGCCCATGAAACTTTCACCAGTGGTGGACTATCCTGTGGCGTTGCCAGACGCACGATCATGGCTAACTTTAACCTTAAATAAAACAAAAACTACCTAGGCTAGAGCGCTGCAACTTGGTATGGATGATGATTGAATGGTGGGTGATCAACCTACCAATTTGCAGCCCTCTAGCCTAAGTGGTTCTTAAGATCTGAGGGTGGACAGAAAATGCGCGGACGGACAAACAAAGCTAGTTTTCTTTTAAAGAAGACTAAAAAAAGGCGTATGTGGCACAAATAGACTTGGCAATCAATAGTAGAATAGGCAGCGAAGCAACGTAGAAGGTTTTGATGATGACATGTAAGGTATGAGAGACAATTATTTTATAATTGAAAGTTCTCACAATGGGAGCTAAGCACGTACTCGAATATGGGAAGGGCAAGGGACTGATTTGCTATAAAAATGGGACTGAGACAGAGGAGTGTCGTCTTTACGCTAGTCTAATATCTTTATGGATGGTTTGATGTGGTATGTCAAGAGAAAAAAGTTAGATTTAAGTTAAAAATTGTGGGACAAGAAAATGGGCCGTGAATGGAATGTGGAATGGTTGATGGCTGCAGATGATGCGGTACTGACTGGGGACAGTGAAGAAAAACTGGCAAAAACTTGTGAAAGATTTTGAAACTGTTGGTAAGGGAAGCAGTTTGAAAAGAAGCGCCTTAATATTTCAGATGTGTGAGTGTTTGCAAGATAGAGATGAATGGCACAGTATGTGTGATGAGGTTTCTCGGTGGGCCCAGGATTTAACAGTCTGCTGGTGGGCCTTCAGTGTAGGTGTAT
>NC_089763.1:40064468-40081968 GCF_040412425.1 Macrobrachium rosenbergii | reverse complement strand
ATACATATTCACTCTGAAGACTTCGGGTCTTATAACGAACCATTGTCGTATACATCAGGCTCTTGGGTTTGTTGAGAATTTTATCATCTATTTTTTTTTTAGTTCAGGGGTGCTTATCCTTTCTCTCAACCCTCACGTATTGTTCGAGCTTGGGCATGCATGAATATTATATAAACCTTAAAAATAACCTTCAGCAAACAAAATGTATATAAATAAAGTTACAATCGTCAGCCATGTCAAGCAGGCAAAGGCGATGTCGCCTTCAGACTTCAGCACACAATTACAGGTAAACATTTGTTTACCTCGTGGCATTTACCTTTGCCGAAGGGGAAATGAGTTGCTTCAAGCTGCAGAAGTGCAACAACTGTCGTTTTAAAATGATAGTAGTGAAAGAAATTAGAACAAAATTATAATACTGGAATCTCACTGCCTTACTAACTTACATTCAGAACTGAACCTCACTGCCTTACTAACTTACATTCAGAATTGAACCTCACTGCCTTACTAACTTACACTCAGAATTAGTGTTTTCCTTCCCTCAATGAGACCTCACAAGTGACCCCAAGGCCCGCTCTGCGATAATTATCAAGCTGATTGCACCATGCAGGTCCTAACCTCAGTTCTACAGACAGATGCAATTACATCTCCCAGTCTAGAGAGTCATTTTCTTTCAAGTGCTAATTAGACGTAGTTCGTGATATTGAAAACACAGAGGCAGGTGAGAATTAGACTTATACTGAATAGTAGGTGAGAAACTTGCAGTTTCACCCACAGAATTTGCTGTAAAGAAATAACAAAGAATATACTTTTTTTCTTGGAAATGAGTTCTCATAGGAGATGTCTCACGTAATCTAAACAACGGTAATTTATTATTTATGAAATACATATTCGTCTGGGAGAAGTCAGAAAACAGGAACTAATGGAATACACAGAAATGCAACAGGGCGGAGCTGAGGTAATATAAACAGGATAATCCTATATATATATATATATATATATATATATATATATATTATATATATATATATATATATATATATATATATATATATATTACTACTCCGAGCTATACCATACCCTATTTTGAAAAACGGCATAATTTTGAATGAATATACATACATATAGCTGTGAATGAATATACATACACATAGCCGTTCCAATGAATAAATGAATAACTGAATAGCTGCCAAAACATCGCGAGTTATGAAATGAAAGCGTCCATACCTGAATCTCAGGCATTAAAACTCTAGGATATGGAAAGCCACGACACAATAGATAAGCCACAACCCAGGCTTTGAGAGCAATATAAATCAAAACAGCAAAACTCTTTAGTTTTTACATTATAACTATGGTGAAAAAGTTGCTGATTTCATCGTCTGAACAGCTCATGTAACAGTTTTTCTTTCTCTCTCTGAAAGAAGTCCTAAGCCTAACGGTTTCAAAAGGTCGAAATGCTTCCGCCATTATCTTTCAACACATTTGTGCTGTTCGATTCCGGGTTGGTTATCAAAATCATCTACCAGAACTCATTTCCTGTGAAAATGACTCAAATACCTGGTAGGCCTATAAAAAATACTGACACCATCTCAGAGTGGGCGTCACATAGGCCTACTAACCAGAAGCCGGACAAGTCTTCAAACAATATTATGTCGGAGCGAGTTTCGTGTTTGGTTAGTAAATATTCTGATGGACAGATGATGGACAGATAAAACGCTTTGGTAATATTTTCTCATTTGTTTTTGGCAGTTTGCTCTCCCAAATAGTGATGGCGAGATAAACAATGACACTTAAATGGTTTAGAGCATTTTATTGCGCCGTGAAAAACACCGGTTTGTTGAAAGAACATCGAATTGCTTATAGTTCCCTGTGATGTTCTGTTGTTTGTTTATACCATCTTGAGCAGGATAGAACAGAACTAGTCGCCCAGCTTGGCGAAAAAGAAATGCTGTCAAAAGTAGGGAAAGAGAGGAAGATGAGTGTGGCAGGAGAGCAATGAAAGGGGCATACCTACTTGCTCTTTATGGTTACTATTCAAATCTCGTGCTAATTTAGATACTTCTTCACAATCTAATCGAAAGATCATATCTAGATATGGGCATTAGACTGTATGGCACTACATTTAATAGCTGAAAGTACTAGACCTACTTATGACCGTTATGGATGATTCCTAAAGAACCAGTCCTAGATGGTGTTAATATTCTTGTGCAATGTCGTCTAAAAGCCAAGCGTTTCACTCTCATTGTTTGAAAAACCTTTTGCATTTATACATGCTTTGATAAATTTACTCGCACTTAAATGGTATGGGTGTGTCTCATCACCAACATGTAGACAAAATTCGAAAATTAACCTTTCACCGAGAGAGGTTACCTTTTCTTACCCCAAGCTCTTTCTGGCTGCATCCAAGAGTCATCCCGTCCCTCGGGCGGATCACAACAGATAACAAACGGGAATTATTTCGTAAAAAATTTACTACGGGGAAAGAGAGAGAGAGAGAGAGAGAGAGAGAGAGAGAGAGAGAGAGAGAGAGAGAGAGCGTTCACCTGGACGTGGGAAATGTCGGTGACCCCTTAATTATGTCCGGCTGACCTTCCCTTTTCTTCTTCGTCTCCTTCTTCTTCTTCTTCTTCTTCTTTCTCTTCTTATTGTTGAACTGTATAGCAACCATCTCTCTCTCTCTCTCTCTCTCTCTCTCTCTCTCTCTCTCTCTCTCTCTCTCTCTCTTCTTCTTCTTCTGTGTATTGATTCCTATCTCTTTTCTCGCTTCTTTTTTCCTCCCCTTTCTTTGTAGTTCTATCGTTTTTCCTTTCTTCTTTATTTTCTTCTGTCCATCTACCTGTCTCTTCTTCCCTTTTCGTTTCTCCTATTCATCAAATGTTGCTTATCTAAATAAAGATTAAAAAGCATAAAAAAGAAAAAAAATACTTTATTAAAATCTCTCTCTCTCTCTCTCTCTCTCTCTCTATATATATATATATATATATATATATATATATATATAGAGAGAGAGAGAGAAGAGAAAATATATATATATATATATATATATATATATATATATATATATATATATATATATATATATATATAGAGAGAGAGAGAGAGAGAGAGAGAGAGAGAGAGAGAGAGAGAGAAAAAAAAAAGTATTTTTTCTTTCTTATGTTTTTTAATCTTTGTTCGTGATACCTTCAAACATTTCTTTTTTAGAAATTAGCAATTTATCATCAGTTTCATTAACATTTTTGTCTTAACCATATAAATGCTGGAATAATAATAATAATAATAATAATAATAATAATAATAATAATAATAATAATAATAATAATAATAATAATAATTCGGTTATTCCCTGGTCCGGCCGACCTCCCCTCCTTTCTTCTCAATGTATTCTTCTTGCCATCCAATCTTCCTCTCCCTGAAGAACACTGCTCTGCCCAGGCCTTAATGGCTGTTGTCCAGTTTTTATCTTTTTTTTCTTTTCTTTTTTTTCAACATTCCATACTCTGGTTTTTTCCGGTTCATAATATACTACGGTTTATTCTACTTTTTTTTTCATGCTAGGATTTGTCACCTCTCTCTCTCTCTCTCTCTCTCTCTCTCTCTCTCTCTCTCTCTCTCTCTCTCTTTTATCTGAGCTATGCCTTTCCTGGTAATTTTGGTGGCATGCCCCTGGGCACTTCTGATTCTTTCCGATTTAAACGTGGAGAGCTCCGTGGCTACCGAGCCTCTTCCTTGGAAGCAATTGTTTAAAATTCCACAGATGTCAGTAGACCTATACACTCGTGCATACATACATGAATGCACACACACATACATACATAAATATAATATGTATAATTATTATATGTATATATACGAGCATATACGTACGTACATATATATATATATATATATATATATATATATATATATATATATATATATATATATATATATATATATATATATATATATATATATATATATATATATACACCGGGTATTTCGAAATTAGAGCCCCCTCCACAGAACAAATGGAAAGTTATGAAGTTTTCTGCTATAGCCTATCTCCAAGTACATTATTTTAAGTTTCTACTAAGCTATTTTTCATTTTACATTTCTTGTATTTTCAGACTGAGTGACGGAGTTAGATACAGCCATGGCTAACGACTCGGAGGAAATCAGATGGATTGACCGAATCCGAGCTATAACCTTCAGAGAGGTCAGGGATGCTGGCGCATCCTTCATTTCATGTTCCTGCATAGCTAAATACATTAAAATAGATGAATCCTTTGTTAAAAGAAACTGGAACAAATATCCATATGACTGTCATTGCGAAAAGAGTGAGAATCTTGGAAGGCCTGAAGTCTTTTCTCAGGAGTCAAATGACATCATAGCTGAGGCAGTGGGTAGAGCAAGAAAGTCTTTACGTAAATTGGCGCTTGAACTAGAAACAAAAAGGGGAAAGAAGAGAAGTTATAGTGCTGTATATCGTGAGTTGAAAAAATCTGGTATCAAGCCATTTCATGTTATCAGCAAGCCCAACATCACTCAGAAACAGAGAGAAGACCATGCATGGTTTTGTGGTTCATTTCTTAAAGGTTGGGATGAAGCTGACTTTCTCCAGGTTGCTGCATCAGATGAATTCTTCATTTACACAGTCAGGAAGCCAAATCATAAAAATGACATAATTTGGGCTGCAAAGTTGGATGATATCATCGATGACGTGCACTAACGCCAAGTTGTGAAATTTCCTGAATGTTTGGGAATTTTTCTCTGTTTCACAGCCAAACGGTTAATGTGGATCATCAAAGAAAAAGGACAGTCATGGAATGGCGAATACTTCAGAGAAACTGTGCTTACTGGTGGAGTATTTCCCTTCCTCAGAGATCCTGAAAATGTGTTATCTGTTGAAGAAGTCACATTTTTGCATGATAAGGCAACATGTTTCAAGGCTCTCCAGACACAGGAGCTGCTTTGAAACAGTGGTATTGAGTTCTTCTCGCCAAGTGAATTTCCAGGTATCTCCCCTGACCTTAATGTGTGTGAAAACACTGGTAGTATTTTAAACGATTGTGTTGAAACCCGCACAGTGAACTATGATGGTATACCAAGCCTCAACGACCTGCAAAGAGAGGTGACCGAAGTGCTCAGGGAAATGGAGTTTGAGTCTCAGTTTTTTGCAATTTGCTGAAATCATACCAGTCAAGAATGCAGGCTGTGGTACAGGCAGATGGAGGCCACACAAACTATTAAACACTCAGAGAGAAACATAAATAAATACCTGTTCTGAATTACTTTTGTTTTTGTCCATATCAATTTTAGTTTATGCTATATATTTCAGAGATTAAATTATTAGATATACTGATTGCTAGATACATAGATATATATCAAAATAAACTTCCAAGTCGTTGGGACGCAGAGATAATACCAGTAACTCATTAATAATATATTATCATTCTCTTCCGCAATGCGCTTCTCGTTTCACAGATGACAGATTCTGACATTCGTGAAAATCGTGCATTTCGGAAGAGAAACGGCTGGCGTCAAGGATTTTATATTTGCCATAAAATCTTGATTTCCAATCTTTTGTTTTGAGTGTCCAAAAGAATCGATAAATATTGAACAGAATCCTTGTAACGACGAATCTTTCATTATTTCCGGTTGATCTTCGTCATATGGTTTCAACATCCTCCATTTCAAATTTCCGAAGAGAATATAATAAAAAAAATCCTTACATTATTTACATAACTCTCCAATGACCTAACATTCTATCTTTTATAAAGTTTTCAGCTTAAAAGCAGTCAGAGAACGCACACACCTCCAACGACGTCACCAAACAGCATCCCGGATCCGTATACGAATCCGGATTCCCCTAAGAATGTAATGAAACATTTTTTGACCAACAGCCCACGCTTCTGTGAAAATTCAGTGAAATCCACGCATGACTGCTTGTGATTTCCTATGAACAGACAATCGAACAGTCACGTACAAATTCATTACGTATGATGAACTTCGCCTGCGGAAGTAAATAGAAGATAAAAAACGGACCTCACTAACATCCATGGATAATCTTTTGTGATATCGGAAAGACGAACTAACGAATAAGCGAATTAACAAGCAGAGAGTTAGACACATATACAGACAGACAGACAGACAGACAGACAGACAGACAGATATGCATGGCCAAATACAAAACCTCCGTCCAACTTCATATGCATTGGTTGATCAAGACCAAATTAAAAATGGCACGAAGATTCCACGAATCGCACCCTGATATCCCCTTTCAGAATAGCATCCCTACCAATATTCAATTTACGGACTCTTCAAAAATATCATCTTTTAACGGATAGTATGCCTTTACAGACCCTTCAACCAATCAATCATTCTCGAGGAGGGGGAAAAAATGGAAGACTTTGGACATCTGCTTATTATCATGAGTGGGTCCCCTTCCCTTGTTCCTTGCCTGCAGCTCAGTCATGTCGGGACGAAGACCTCTGAAAGCGATTTGCATTTACTTTGCTTTCATTTTTTTAAATCCTTTTTTTTTTCCTTCAGTTGATGGTTGGCACTTCAGTCATACAATTTAATTTTTTTGGTGTATTTGTATTTTATTGATGATTCGGTATTTGGTGGCTTAAAGATTATTATTATTATTATTATTATTATTATTATTATTATTATTATTATTATTATTATTATTATTATTATTATTGGAAAAGGAGATGAAAGGTACTCTATTTTTTTTTGGTTGCATTTGTATTTTATTTATGGTTCGGTATTTGGTGGCTTAAAGATTATTATTATTATTATTATTATTATTATTATTATTATTATTATTATTATTATTATTGGAAAATGAGATGAAAGGTACTCTGAAAGCCATTTGCATTTTCTTTGCTTTCATTTAAAAAAATTTTTTTTTTATCCTTTAGTTAACTGTTGACACCTCTGTAATACAATTTTCTTTAGTTGTTTTGCCTGTTTTGTAATTATGATTCGATATCTGTTGGCTTAAAGGTTATTATTATTATTATTATTATTATTATTATTATTATTATTATTATTATTATTATTATTATTATTATTATTATTATTATTGAAGAGGGAGATGAAGGTTAAAGAAGTAGAGATGACTGCATACAAGAACAAATAACAATAATTTTCTTTTTATATATAAAACTAATACATATAACATAGTTACAGTTCAAATCCAGTGTTTTTTTTTTTTTATCTTCCAAACGATCCTGAAAGTACAAAATTCGAAGCTTACTTTCTTAGAACTTCAGTCATTCATTTCATGATCTTAAAATCCAACGGCCAATATACCACTTCCCTAAGAGTGGGGAGTTTCAGACTAAACCAGATGACAGTTACTGGCACAGTCACTCAAGAATGAGCCTCTCGTGCAGAAAACTTCCAGTTTCAGTGCTACTTCAAACGCATAAGCAAAAGCTTGCTGAAGTCTATGGTAGACATCCATTGATATCTTCCCTCATACTTCTCTGGAGTCTACAGCTTCCTGTATCAGCTGCGATCCCTTCGACGGCTAGGTTAGGTTAGATTGGTAAGGTTAAGTTAGGTGGGTTAAGTTGGGTTAGCTTGATTAGGCTAGGTTAGGCCAGGGTGAGTTATGTTAGGCCAGGTTGTGTTAGGTTGCTTAAGTTAGAGTAGATTGGTTAGGTTCTCATAACAAAACTGTATACATAAACTTTGTTGTCTATTGAAATCGACCATTTTCGTTCTGATAAAATTCTGTTAAAATAAAGCTATATTTCTGTTTTTGAAACAAACAACATTTGTTCTGTTAAAATAAAAAAAAGTATATAATCGGTTGAAACCGCCATCTCGTTTCTTGAACTCAAAAACTTTCCTTACATCAAAATCGACACTATTCAGCTTGCCTGGGTCTTTTCCTCCACTGTCAATCTTCGGAATTTTCCGCCTGCTTCCTTTTTCCTTGATTTGTGTAATCAAATATCTTTCAAGGTGTAGGTCGAACGACAATTTCTTTCCGGGATTGACCCCACCTTTTATTTTTCTGTAAAATAAAACTGTTGTGCCGGCTTTGTCTGTCCGTCCGCACTTTTCTGTCCGCACTTTTTTCTGTCCGCACTTTTTCTGTCCACCCTCAGATCTTAAAAACTACTGAGGCTAGAGGGCCGCAAATTGGTATGTTGATCATCCACTCTCCAATCATCAAACTTATCAAATTGCAGCCCTCTAGCCTCAGTAGTTTTTATTTCATTTAAGGTTAAAGTTAGCCATAATCATGTCCCTGGCAACGATATAGGACAGGCGCATTTTTTATTTGTTTATTTTCTGCCTCCCGAAGCCCTAAATTTGTTAGGGTTGGGTTGTCAAACTTTGGCCCTGGTTTCCAAAGAAGAAGAAGAAGAAGAAGAAGAAGAAGAAGAAGAAGAAGAAGAAGAAGAAGAAGAAGAAGAAGTCAAAGGAGTGGCTCTGCGATTATTCAAATCCTAAATGACACCCCTTTAGGAAGATAGCAGTGGTTTGGTAGATTATGCAAATTCGCTATAACATTACAAACAAAGGTTGATAATCACGTATTTGACTGTGAATAATGTTTTAATGTATTTTAATATTTTTCATTCATAAATCTCTAAACATTTTTGAGAGGTTCAATATAACCTGAAATTTATTTTCTAAAGAGATAAATGCACAGGCGTGTATTGAAGTATATGGTAATTTTCTTTCTTGTTAAAACATTATTAGACGCTGTTTTTAGCAAATAATACAAAAAAATGCTTCAATTACCAGGAATAGTATTTATGTGGAGCCTTTGCTTTCATCAAAATAATAACAAACATAAATAAAATACTCTTATTCTGTGACTGTATTTATTAAACAAACCCACCAAAAATCTTCAGTAAGAACGAAGAAATATTCTTTTGTAGCCAATATCTTTTATCAAAATAAATAGTTACATAAAAACATAAAATGAGCAGGCAATTTTTTTTTTTTTTTTTTTGCGTTTTGGGTAAAATTGTCTAAGCCCTGTAGGACATAGTTGGAATGTTAATGAAGATTGAGAGAACCAGCAGAGGAAGGCAACGCTTCTCGTTCTTCTTCTTCTTCTAGATCTTTTTCTTCCTCCTGTGGTTGATCAAGATGCCAGGCTTAAGTACGTCTCCTTCCGCGAATATTATTAGTATCTCAAGAGGCGGAGTTAACAGGACGAATAAACCAACCTGTTCTCTAGATTGTAGGTCTAATGGGAGAACTCTCACAGGCTATTAAAAAGAGAATTCTTAGGCTGTTAAAAGCTCTCTGCTCCGACTAGTCGGAGACTCTCGGAATATTATTCGTTCGAGAGACAATGGTCTAATTAGGGAGTAATGCGTCCCCCAAAAAACCACAGCAGAAGTCGACAGAATAACATTTTCTTAGATGGTGATCAGGGGCTAATTTGGTAACCTGTTGGTTGCTTCTACTCTCTCTCTCTCTCTCTCTCTCTCTCTCTCTCTCTCTCTCTCTCTCTCTCTCTCTCTCCATCAACTGATATCAAATGATTACACTTCTTTAGGCTTAAATTTGTCAACCTCTTATGCCTAATCAAGACAATAATAAACAAAGTTGTCATATATGTATCAAGTAGCATGTCAAAAACAAACCAAAAAACGTAGAAATATGACCTAAACTAACGGTAAATTTTATGTTAAGAAAAAGTCCCCCCCCCCTTTCAGCTAACTGTACGATCAGTCTTAGAGTGATGAACTCTACACAAGTCCGTTTGAAGCGGAAATGTCGTCTCGTCAATTGTCCATTCCAGCTTGGTAAAAGGAAATGATTACAACATGGCAACGTCTCCTTGACCTTCTCTCCTCTATTTTTCATAGCTAGGATTCTCCCGAAAGTCTTCATTCGACCTTCCCTCCACCCACATCGGTCTACGTGGGTCATGGGTCTACGTGTAGTGATGTAGCATTAGCGACGGTGGAAATTCCGCGCGAGCTTGATACGGCGTCCCGTTTCTTACGTTGCGAGAAAGACCGACTTGAATATGAGTAAAATTATCGTGCATTACCTGCTTGGAATATCTAAATCTGGCTTAAACAAATGAATCGTGCAGTTGTCATTAATTAAATATGGTTAATCGCTAAGATGTCAAATATTTAAATATCAATTTGCATGGAATACCAAGATTCGACTTTAAGAAAGAAACTTTCATAGTTTTAATCGGTTTACATGGAGTAGGCCTATAATCTCGAAGATGTCAAACTGCGTAAATTATCTTGTCTATTAGTTTATATGCCTAGGATTGAAAGCTCTATCAATTTTCCATACTGAATTCCATGGAAATATCGACATCTTGACAGGCTATTCGGAATTTCTGGCATTTTCATGTTTGTGTGAGAAGGACAATGAACCCAGCACTAAAGTGAGGAAATAATAGATCCAGTTTCCCTCTGCCATTAGTACTAAACCACCACGCCTGACCTCATCCCTTACGGAGACTTGTGCGAAGAAATAAACATTCTTCGTTTCCTCAGCACTGAATTGGTATCTTTTGGCAGATTTTCTTTATATTTATATTCTTGACTCATTTTCTGGTATTCATTTTTTCTGTGTTTTTAGTGTTTCTTTACTTTGCTTTTTTTAGTTTTCTGTAAAAGAAAACTACTGAGATGGATTTGCCTGCCCGTCCGCGCTTTTCTGTCCTCCCTCAGATCTTAAAAACTACTGAGGCTAGAGGGCTGCAAATTGGTATGTTGATCATCCACTCTCCAATCATCAAACATACCAAGTTGCAGCGCTCTAGCCTCGGTAGTTTTTATTTTATTTAAGGTTAAAGTTAGCCATGACCGTGCGTCTGGCACCGCTATAGCTGCCAACAACACAAGCCACTACCGGACTGTGGCTGAAAGATTCGTGGGATGCGGCTGAGAGTTTCATGGGCCGTGGCTGAGAGTTTCATACAGCATTATACGCAGTATAGAAAACTCGACTGCGCCGAAGAAAGTTCGGCGCATTTTTTACTTTTTTTTTACTCGTAATTACAGCTCTTGTGTCACGCGACCGCTATAAAGTGACGAAGCTTTTTTTTTAACTGTCCCCATGTAATAGCCAGGTCCAATAAAAAAGTATTTACCTATAATTTTTCCTCCACCATCTAATCCCTTTTCTCATAAAGTTTAGATTATTGCTTCTACATACCTTTTCCATTCTTATTAACAGCGACAAAACGCTCATTTGTGCAATTCTCTTTCGTCGTCACATTTTGGCGAGTCACAAATCATTGATTCCATCTCCAGGACCTTTGATCTTAACCCAGGAAAAATTTGAAACTGTAATCACACTTACATACCGACACACATACACACACACACACACACACACACACACTGATATTAGCCGAAAAGTGTCAATTTACAAACTTCGTTCACCGTAGTCTGTCGAATTCAAGAAAACTTTTGCTGAAACGTCTCTGCAAAATAGTCATAAATTTCATTTCGGTAATCTCTCAAGCAGATGCTATACAGGTAGCTGGATCCCCACGACATCTCTGACAGCTCTGGGTAGCAAGAACAGCAAGCGAATAGCCACTTAGCAGGTGGTTCTAAGCCATTCTAACTCTACGACACATCACACTCTATCTTTAACATCTAGACTTGCAGTTCTTAACGCTAGTCGATGGAGTGGTTTAGTACTAATTCCCTTGAGATTAGAATTCCAATATGCCTAGGGCATGGTTTCCAAATCCAGTGAGATAAGGATAGTCCAGGGTTGCACGTGAGCAATCATAACTCATCGATAAACAAACGTGTTGTGATGTATTTGCACAATCTCTGGTGTCGTACAGTACTTTCGCCAGATAACATTGATCAGAAATGTAATCAAAGACTTTAAAAGCGCATTTACGTCTCACAAATAACTTTCACTCTAGGCCTTCTTCTTTGTGAGCCATTGCTGAAAGACTCCAATCCTTCTGTTTTGCTTAAAAAAAAAAGATGTATTTCTTCTGATATGAAAGCGAATGGAAAAGCAAATCGCAAGAGAGATTGTTCTTGATTTATATTTGCCAATCTTACATTTAAGGCGATCCGTCCTTTCGAAATAATGTTTAACATCAAGCGCTTGGCTGACGGCAGGATGGTCCTTTCGCCTAATTATGGGAGAGGCTGCTGTCCTCATTTAGAATATAAGAAATGAGATTAAAGAATCGAAGAAAAACATTTCTCTCTGAGAGAGAGAGAGAGAGAGAGAGAGAGAGAGAGAGAGATATGACTATTGGTCTACTTTATTTGCGAAGCGAAAAATAATTACGATTCCAAACGTCACGCCCGCCCACCTCTGGTTGGGCGATACGGTTCTGATACGTGTTTGTCCGAGGTTGTTTGCCCTGATGACTAGCAAAGAAGACTTCTTGAAGATCAAATACATTTCATATGTATTTGGATTAGCTACTCATATACGTTTTAGGACCGATTCTTTGGAGTGTTCTGGTTTGTTAAATGTGGGGTGGTTCCCCAGTATCTTGTCTTTGGATGCAAAGAAATGCTCTGAGAGCTTTTATCCTCGAATTCTATGTTTTGTGTCCATTATTAACTTCTTTTTCAGTTTCTTCTTCTTCATTAGTTCGTTAAAATATTTATACATTTCTTCTTCATTTCGAGACCTCCCTGTAGTATTGTTTATCTCGATTTTCCTTAAAATCGACAGCAACAAAAGAGAAACAAAAACAAATGAAACGTGACAACGTCAGTGTTATTCTGTCTTGAAACAGTCTGATGTTGATAACGAGTAACCACAGATGGCGCTGAAAACAATAATTTTACACCGTTTAATTCCGTATTCAAACGCCGTAATGATGACAATAATAATAACAAAAAGTTCAGAACGAAAGTGAAAACAAAACGAAGTTGACGGAAATGGAGAAGCTTCACACCTAAATTACTCCCACTTACTATATAGCGGTTTGGTCGCCTTTGACCCAGAGGAGAAAGAGGGAGGGAGAGAAAAAGAGTTGAGTCACCTCAGAGATCTTTCTTTCTCACTCCTGCTTCCCCTTCGCCTACACTACAGCCTCCTCATCGTCCTGTTCCACTCCTCCTCTTCCTCCCCCTCCTCCTCCTCTTCCTCCTCCACCTCCTGAAATAGAGCCAAAAGACCAAGTTGGGAAGCCCGTAAAGACTACCTCGCCCTCCGGGCGGGAAGCCATGTTAACTTCGTTTTCGACCGAGCTTTGCTTCGTGCGTTTTGGCTCGGTGGCACGAAATATAACTTTCGTTTTGGTTTAGTTTTGCTTTCGTGAAGGATACCCCGAGGACCAGAATACTATTCTGAATTGCCTGTGTGGGAAATACTTACCCTGTTGGTACACACTATGAAAGTTGAGTCTAATGGTTTTGAGCTGTTAAATGTTGTGCTGTTTATGCGCTCTTCTCTCTCTCTCTCTCTCTCTCTCTCTCTCTCTCTCTCATAACACACACACACACACACACACACACACACACACACACATATATATATATATATATATATATACATACACATATATATATATATATATATATATATATATGTGTGTGTGTGTGTGTGTGTGTGTGTGTGTGTATATATATATATATATGTGTGTGTGTGTGTGTGTGTGTGTGTGTGTGTGTTTATCTATGTGTGTGCAGATTCTATCATAGTTATGTATATTCACAGGGTGCCTCGGCCTCTAAGGGCGTAAGAGACCCAACCATGGGTCTAAACTATACGCCTTTACTTTCTTCAGGTAACGGGAATAGAAGAAATTGGGATAATTGGTATGTGAGGACTATGAAACGGACCCGTCCTCTGGAGCCAGACGAAAAAAAAATAACTAATTTACATCAGCGTTGTTAGCCCCATTTTGCCTCTTTGCATATGTGAATTTTTCATGAGAACACAGTATTAGCGTCGTACCAAATTAACTGTTGCTTTCTCCGGAATTCGTTGTCATTTTTTTCTTAGCCAGAATTCACCAAGGCAAATTTAGTACTAGCATTTCTAGAGTTACGATAGACTAAAACGCAACGAACAAGAAATTTATTGCTGGTAATGAGAGGTTATAAGCTTTGCCGGCAATTGAAAACAATAATATTTTGCTTCTTGCGAAGGATAACACTGTCAGACAGTTATTCAGAATTGAAAATAGCCTTTGTGCTTGCTTCGTAACTCACCAGTATATTTAGAATGCTAATATACTTAACAGATCAGAATAGCTGACTACCTTATTGATAACAGCATTACTACGACATGGCTAATTGTTCAGTATTACTTTAGGTTCGTATATAATTGAATTGGGTATTCTGAAAAGACATTTTTTATTAATGAAATTAAATCGATCTTCGTCTGACAACTTTGGTCATCTAGAAATCAGACTGTAGGCACAAAAAAATATATCTTTCCAAATTTCGACAAACTTAAACTTCAGTCGTTTGACCTGGGGACTATAGGCCGTGAATATTTAAATAACTTTTCTCTTTTATTATCCATTTATCTGTTTATATGATTATGTAACTGTCCTTCCTTGTCACTTGCTGTCTTTTGTGATGTTTCTCTCTCTCTCTCTCTCTCTCTCTCTCTCTCTCTCTCTCTCTCTCTCTCTCTCTCTCTCTCAAGTTACTTCCGATTCTTACCTGGTGTACCTTCCCTTCTGTATTTCACTTTCGTTACATATCCGCCCACTTAACTCTCTCTCTCTCTCTCTCTCTCTCTCTCTCTCTCTCTCTCTCTCTCTCTCTCGTGTGCGTGCGCGCCAGAGGCCGTAAGCGATACCAAGCCACCGAAAAGAACGTGACGCTCATAATGAGATCCCCGAGTGTTCGCTGGACCATCTCGGAGAGGGCGGGAGCTCCTTCAGATTTAACACGACTGAATAACTCGGCTAATTTCCTATCCCTTAAGAGCCTGCCTTCAATAGTCCTGTTATGTGTCACATATTTAGTTCTCCTGTTCTTCTGTAAGTCTGTCTTTCTCGTTTGTTCTTTTCTTCCTTCGTCTTTTGTCTGTGCTTGTAAGGCAAAATATATTCCAAATGTATTTTGAGTCTATCGTTCTTAAGATGATTGGGTTTTTGTATCCAAAGTGTATCTCTCTCTCTCTCTCTCTCTCTCTCTCTCTCTCTCTCTCTCTTGACAGCCACGAAGACTAACCTTGACAAAAATTTCCACAAAAATCTACACATCATTTTTCTCATAATCCAACACAGACAACCATACAAACAAGCAAGCAGAGACAAAAGCACTAACTCCTCGTTACAGGTAAAAGGAGGCGATTATCTTGCTTGCTCTACCCAGAGCTTGTTGACTGCATGACCACATTTCTGTCGTGAGTCAGCCATGGCGATTTACTCCTTCGTAATATTCAGTATACGACGATATGAGACCCCTAATTTCCGTGCCTTCCTCTACAATTCAGATCTCTCTCCACCTCCAGAGGGAAGTTCGTTCCTACCTCACGCCTTATTAAACTTCTTGGGCCTCAGTGTGACCCATTACTCTCAAGTCAGAATCCCGCCGTCTGTTGAGAGTTCCAGTAGCTTTCTGCGCTTTATTACAGGAGGAAAACATTAACCTGGCTCTTCTTTTACCGGGCACTGAGGACGTCGTGTTAAATGAGGCCTCTAGCTGACGCGACCTGTCTGCTTTAAGCGCATGTCCTAACCCCGCCCTTCCTGACTAATGGGAAAAGTCCATCACTCCTTGATATTCTTGAGTCGTTAACTACACGCGTCTGTCTCGTCGTAAAGTGAAACTTGAAAAACCCAATGCTCTATAATAGACCTGAGTTACGATTCCTAATGTATTTCAAATTTGTTGGAATACTGAGGCCTTTTAATATGCAGATTATCATCACTTCTCTCTCTCTCTCTCTCTCTCTCTCTCTCTCTCTCTCTCTCTCTCTCTCTCTCTCTCTCGCGCGCACACGCACACTCGCACAAACACTCATACACATAAACACACACACACACACACTACAATCTAGTAAAGTCGGGTTATATTCTCTCTCTCTCTCTCTCTCTCTCTCTCTCTCTCTCCTTCCGGCGTTAAAAGCCCACCTCAAATTCCGTCTGAGACGCCGCTACCTGCCCGCTATCTCTCTCTCTCTCTCTCTCTCTCTCTCTCTCTCTCTCTCTCTCTCTCTCTCTCCGCAGGTACCTTCCCCGAAAACGACGCTGTATTTGCCTACCGAAACCTTTTTCACCACGTTTATCGGAATCACTCGATGACGTCACGTTGCTCTTGAACTTTTAGTGCATTCCCGCGTGTTCCCGTGACGAAATCTTAATTGCTCCCGGAAGACGTGTACGCAACACTGTAACATCATCTTAAGAGGAAGATTCTCTCTCTCTCTCTCTCTCTCTCTCTCTCTCTCTCTCTCTCTCTCTCTCTCTCTCCAGTGATTCATGTTTTCTTTCCGTAAATATTTCAAGATGTTATTGATGCAGTATTTAGAAATCCCTGTATGTCTGTCTGTCTTTGCTTATTCTATTTTTAAATATTATCTATGCGATGAAAAATTTACCAGTGTGGACACTCCCACACCCCCAAATACAAATGTAAGTAGATGGGCACTTGTTATGAAAACTATGGAGCAGTACTTGTTGGAAACTGAGAAATAATCTTAATTACCGAGAGAGAGAGAGAGAGAGAGAGAGAGAGAGAGAGAGAGAGAGAGAGAGAGAGAGACAAGAGAGAGCTAATGGGAAAGAGAGTATAAGAGAAAGGGAGAGGGAGAGAGAGAGAGAAAGAGAGAGAGAGAGAAACGAAGGGGACAACGTCCTAGAGAATAAGCTAATGGAGAGAGAGAGAGAGAGAGAGAGAATTCATCGCTCTAAAGAGAGAGAGAGAGAGAGAGAGAGCAGAGAGTCTGGTATTTCCCAAGATAGTTTAGAGTGACCTTGACGTCACCTCTATGTGAATCGGTATATGCTTGTCTGGTGGTACTATGATGCCCCCTAAAGAAAGCTGCTCCTGACCTGGCCATTCCTTTCTTATTACCAAAGGATAAGTGCACGTTTACTCAACGCTAACAAGTGTAGAAGATAGTTGATGGTTTATTATAAGAGAAATTACATTAGAAGATAGTTCAAAGTTGATTTGAAAGAACAAAATATACCGGTGTGATTTGATGGTATATTCTACGAGCAAGTATATTTTGTGATATAACCTCCTGAAGATGGAAAATGTATTAGCAATTTCTTTGCTAGAGTTACGGTAGAAATGGTTCTTAAAATGCTGGACTGCTCATTAACGATGTATATACAGGATCTGTATTCTAAGCAGGTTATATCTTCACAGTTATTTATGAATATAATGATGGCACGTCACAAAAACATACTTAATATGGAAGAGGAGCATAAAAGAATATGGAAGAATGGCATTAGACCAAAAGAGTAATAGAAAAATAGTAAGTTTCCAACTGAAGTACTATTCATCCAATAAGATTTTTCTGATACAGTTTACACACAAAAACACACACACAAACACACAAATATATATATAAATATAGTATATATATATATATATATATA
>NC_089763.1:39856968-40061968 GCF_040412425.1 Macrobrachium rosenbergii | reverse complement strand
TAAACTAACTAACAATTAAATAACTTCCATTACTTCATTTTATTCGTTTTACTCGTCAAAAAAACCAAAGAATTTTTTGTCCATTCAGTCATTCTCGCAAAATATATTTTTAACGAATCTGGAAAAAAAATGAGGAATTCGTCATATTTGAACAATGTCATTGCTTTCCCTCGCCTATTTCATACGTAACAAATTACAAATATAAAAGAAAAAATATAGAAGAAGAAATGTTGTTTATTTTCGGACGTTAAACAGTCGGAAATACAAGAAGCTTCACTTCTCATTAATTTCTCTCTTGAATGAGAAACCTGCGTCATAAGGCAAGTGGTTCCCGTGAGATTTTTTTTCTTCTCTGTTCTTTTCCTCTTTCTCCTAGTCTGTTTTCTTATTTTTCTTCATTTGTGCTTTTTCCTCCTTCCCCTTGTCTTTTTTTTTATTATAATCGTTTTTCTGCTTTTCTTTAAATTACTTTTCTTTAAATTACTTAAGATTTTTCTTCTTTCTATTCTACTCTTCCTCCCTTATGAAGTGCTTTTCTTCTTCTTCTTCTTCTTCTTCTTCTTCTTCTTCTTCTTCTTCTTCTTCTTCTTCTTCTTCTTCTTCTTCTCATGAGGTATTTTTCCTCTCTGTTTGTGAGTTCCGCTTTCTTCTTCTACTTCATGTGTTTAGGAGGCTAGTCACAATTCCCGAAACCCTGTGTTTGGTTTAACATTAACAATTGCCTCAGCCTGGGTACGATGTCCCAATATTAGCCCTCCTTTCTGTCAGTCAGAGTTCTGATGGCGGTTTGTGATTTTACCTAAATGGAAATAAAATCTGGTTCAGTTTAAAAAAAAAAAAATCTATGTTCTATGTGCGTGTGTGTGTTTATTTTAGTCCCGGATAATGTTTGTATTACATATGCAGAAAAACGAACACACGCATATGTGGAATTCTGTATAATTATCTCTTTAGTTGTATGGAAGTATGTATATTTATGTATGACGTTTCTCTCTCTCTCTCTCTCTCTCTCTGTATATATATATATATATATATATATATATATATATATATATATATATATATATATATATATATATATATATATATATATATATATATTATTACATTTCAAATTATTATTATTACGGAGAAAATTCAGACAAACTGAAGAGAAGCTAGAAAATATATGGCGCAGTTTAACATGCATTGTTTTGATTTCTCTGAATTCAAGTAAAACAAGATAGAAGGAAAAACATTTTTTATTATACCGAGAACAGATTAACTACAGTCAACGAAGGAAACGTGTTAAATAAAAATATTCATAGCTCTGTTTTGTGTGTAAGCCTCAATGAGGGACTTCCTGCCCAGGCTTGAAGAAAATGATAGACCCGCCCCTTCAAGATCATAAATAAAGTTATCTGATTAAAAAAAAGAGAGAGAGAAACAAGGAGACAACGACAAAATGCGTTTGTGCAAAGGAAAAGAAGCAAATAACGTTGAATAACGATTGTACTGTTTTCCTAGTTGCGTTCTCTATTCGTCTTCCTTTCTCCTCGTCAGTATTTTCAGGTCACCTCATTCATTTCGATCGAAGACTTTCCGTCTAATCAGTGAACTGGCAGCTCTAACTTCATGCGGATAGTGCCTGCTCTGTGGCTGTTTTACAGGTGTTACTTTGGGACTTGCTCTCTATGGTTCCGACCGAGATATGCTTTGCTATTGATACCGCATAGAAGTCATGAACTCGAGAGGCTTTCCTCTTCGATCTGTTCTTATGCCATCAACTTAAAGAAACTGAACTCCGTCCTCTCCTCTGTGTTTCCTGAATCATAGCATGCCTCTTTTTACGAGGCAGGAACCTTTTAGTCTTACCTGATACAATCCTCTAATTGCTGGTAGTCACGAAGAACTGCCTTGATATAAATTTAACGTTCGAAACAACAAGACCTATTTATTTTGGCTGTTTCTCCATTTTTAGTTTTCTGTCAAAGAAAACTATTGTGCCGGCTTTGTCTGTCCGTCCGCACCTTTTCTGTCCGCCCTCACATCTTAAAAACTACTGAGGCTAGAGGGCTGCAAACTGGTATGTTGATCATCCACCCTCCAATCGTCAAACATACAAAATTGCAGCCCTATAGCTCAGTAGTTTTTATCTTATTTAAGGTTAAAGTTAGCCATAATCATGCTTCAGGCAACTATATAGGACAGGCTACCACCGGGCCGTGGTTAAAGTTTCATGGGTCGCGGTTCATACAGCATTATACCGAGACCATCGAAAGATAGATCTATTTTGATGACCTTGATTATACGCTGTAGCGGCTGTACAGAAAATAAGATAGACCTATTTTGGTGGCCTTGATTATACGCTGTAGCGGCTGTACAGAAAATTCGATTGCGCTGAAGAAACTTGGGGGCATTTCTTGTTTTTTTTATTCATCCCCATTTATTCACAATAAATAGAAGTTACCTGACTTGCTAGTAGTTTTCAACTGGATGCTACTAGGAGAGACATTCTGGAGAGAGATAAGACTAGGAAAAAATAAGAGTATGGTTAAACCCACAGAAAATAACAAATCCAGAATTAAGGGACAGAGGTTGTAATAAATAACCAGCGAGAATAAAAGCGAAGTAAGAATTTCAAGGTATTCCTGATTTTTCGTCCTTTCATGTCAAGCAATTGACACTCATCTCTGTTTGTTCTTATCATCACGGAGACCATTTATCGTTCGATACTTTTAAGTCTTTAAGATGAAAAAGAAATTTAACGCCAAGAAAGTTCAGCGGTCTATATTTCTGCATATACTTACTTGCGTGGATACGGTTATATAGGTAGCTATACGCAAACGCTTGTATATGTATGCACAAAAGTATATATGATTGACTTATATGTGTAAACACACTCATTTTTATCTATATCTATATATATATATATATATATTTATATATATATATATATATATATATATATATATATATATATATATATATATATATATATATATATATATATATATATATATATATATATATATATATAATAGATTATATTGTAATTATAATTTTTCGGTCAGTGAGATGTTGAAACCAGTCCATTCCATTCTGTGTTTATTTTCGAAAGTAAAAGTAACTTGGCGCCACATCGCTTGCAGATGAGATTGCTTGTACTTCGTGTCCTTGCTTTTCACAAGGATAGAAGAATTAGAACAAGAAGAGGAGGAGGAAGAAGAGGAAGAAGAAGAAGAAGAAGAAGAAGAAGAAGAAGAAGAAGAAAGAAGAACGGCAAAGGGTGTTCGGGAGTGGGCGGGGCCAACAGGACATCATCCATGCTAAAGCGGGTTATGCCCGGGTCCCAGAACGGGTGGGCATATAAAAGGACCTCGCCGCAGAGGACAAGGCAGTCGACGAGATGTTGGTGTCTGTGATCAGTGTAGTTGGTGAGTGAAGAAGAGACTCGGCCCAGTCCGAAGGTCCTCGGGTCCTATGAGGGATACCGCTTATCATCTAACGCAGGAGCGGTTGCGGTGGCTTGTAGAATCCTCGCATACTTTTTTTTTTTTTATCTCTAAACTTTTGCTTTAATTTCATGACTTGATACAGCATGTCGTCTTGTGGGTTCAGTTTCTTTCGTAGCGTTGAAGTTTCTGCTCTTCAGTTATATTTCGGTTCTTGGACTGTTGCCTATTTACGTTGTTCAGTTCAAAATAATGCTTTTTTAAAATCAAGAAATGCTTGCATGTTACGTCTTTCTGTAAATGCCACTTATTCTTTAGCAACTAACATACTTTTTAAGAATAAATCTATACTCTAATATGGTTGCTCTGACATCCAGCCCACTAGCATATATGTTTAGCATTATCCTGTTGCCATATGCATGTAAAAATAATTGTATCTCCAAATTTTCTTATTTTCTATTTTCAAAGAACTATGTGTCATGTCGTTTCAACACTTAAACCGTACTATGGCTATTCTGAAAACGTTATAGCTTACGCTTCTCCTTGAGTAGTCTTAGCGAGTAGTTAATAATTAGGAGGTTAACCATTTTTATCATCTTGCAAGTTAATTATTGCAATAACGTAGTCGTTTTCATGTCAGATTTTATGCAATGAGAGTATTGCCATGAACTATTTACATTTCTATAAATTGATCCTATCTAATTGTTTTAGTTATATTTGTTATGCACTGGTTATATTCAATTAAGAAGACCATCTAGTCCTTCCCGGATATGATTTGAGTTCACGATAGCTTGTTTTTCAGTATATTAGCTTCTATGTAACTTGGCAAAGAAAACTGAAGAAAGTCTAATTTGATCGAAAATATTATAGCCGCGTAATAAACTACGTGAAGACAAGACATGTATAAATTAAATTCTTCGTGATTTTTTCTGCTCTTTTTTTTTATTCACATTCTTTCGTGAGTCTTGCACGTTCCCGTCACATTTACTCTCTGCAATGGCGTCACCGCAATCAAGCAGTAGAAAAAATCAAACAAAATTTTACACAATGGCCTTTTGATGTCTGAGGGAAGGGGGTGGGGGGAGGAAGAGTGGTTGGGAGGGGTGGTAGGTTGCGGGTTCCTGTCATCATTAGGGTCATCGAAGGTGCAATGAGACGGTGGACTCGTTCCTTTAATGTGGACGAAAGAAACAGATCGAACTCACTTGGCAGAGTAACAGTTCCAGTCCGAAAAAAAAAAATGGACGAAGTACGCTGAAACTGCTTAAGAAAAAAATTGGCCGTATTTATCCATATTTTTCGTATTACAGTTTTTAGGCGGAGGTTACAATGATATTTAGATTTGTATGAGGAGATGTTTCAGTCTTTAAAAGATAAAAAATGTGGGGATTTTAACGAATTCAGTCACTAAGAAGAGATGCTTCAGTGTTTATAAGATCAGAAGAGAGACATTTAAAAACTTCGATATGTAGAAAGTCTTACAAAAAACCGTAGACTTACATTTTAGGGATTTCAGCTTGTTTTTAATCGTGTTTAGAAGGAATTTAACGCATTTCAATTTTGATGATGGACTTTAAGGTTTTCATAAGTTAGGAGAGACATTTTGTTGAAATTTCCTCTTATTTGACTTATTAATTTTCGAATATTCTTGCTAATTGGCATTCTGAATATTCTGTCATAACACAAAAGATATTCTGACAAATCATATTTGTAATCATTGATCTTAAAATCACTTTTGAAGATTTAGAAGAGGCAATTCAGCAATACTGTAAATAATAAAGTTATTAATTACATCGTCGACGATTTTGATATGATAAAACACAGTAAGATCATGATAAAATCGGTTCCATTGTGACATTCCAGTCATGTATACTTTAACTTCGAGCCTTGGAGCCTCCACCTCTTAAGTGCTTCCAAAGAAATACTTTACTTCAAAAATATCTTTTCCATTTAGCAGGCCACCCGAATTTTCTCTCAAAGCAATCCGATAACAGAAGGAAATGCCAGACACGTCACCGTGACCCGGAATAAAGACGAATATTGTCTAGTTCTTTTTTTCTGGTTTTATATTCACCTCTGGAATTCATTTCCTCCCTCTGTCTGTTCCTCTCCGCCTGGTCACCGAACTCTAATCCTCCTCCTACCCCTCATTCTTCTTCTTCTTCTTCTTCTTCTTCTTCTTCTTCTTCTTCTTCTTCTTCTTCTTCTTCTTCTTCTTCTTCTTCTCGCTGTGGTTATAAAGTTCACTTTTGTTTACAGAGTCTTTTGCTCCTTCTTCTCTTCACTTGAATTATTGACTTTACTTTTAGTCTTTCTCTTCTTTCGTGTCGTTCTTTTCTTTCTTCCTTCTTTTTCTTCTTCTTCTTCTCTTTCTTCTTCTTACTGTGCTTATGGAGTTCACATACTTTTACAGTCTTTCTCTTTTTTCTTCTTAAGGAGAATATTTCTTCTTCTTCTTCTTCTTCTTCTTCTTCTTCTTCTTCTTCTTCTTCTTCTTCTTCTTCTTCTTCTTCTCTGAGAATTATCATGAATTTCAGTCTTTGTCTGAATGCTTCTCCTATTTCTTGGGAAGAACAAAAAGTAGCCTATAAGAAAATGAATCCGACTAACGGAAACTCATGATAGTTTAATTTAGGATTAAAATTGTTTCTATCTTATGCGCGTTAGTGAACCAGAGGCGGTAATCTTGACGGAAAACAAAAGAAATGTATTTATGTAAACGTACCAATCCGCGATTGTTTATAATTATAGATATTCTGTATCTACAATTGTAAATATAAGCGTATGTTCATGCTAGAAATATCAACACACAATTACGTGTGGAACAGAAATAAATTTCTGACTAACATCAGGATCGAACCCAGGTCTTTCAAGTGAAAGACCAGCGCTCTGCCAACCAGGCCACACAAGAAGTATGGCACCTGAGTACAACTGTGCCCAAGAAATTACCTGTATAGTCCGATAGACCCACACAGATGTTTGCAGGTGCATAAACCATGGAATTTCAGTGATGACTTTTGGATTTTAAACACCTTGTGTTTCCCCACAGTGACGCTAGCGGCGACGGCGCAAGGGGCGCCCCAAAGCGGGTACATCTACCCACCTGCAGAGGTGGACTTCGCCCTCATACCCGAAGAGACGAATTTGGAGGAGCAACAGCTCGTATTGACAGGAGAGGAGAACATTGTCTTCCCAGACGCAGAAGAGAAAGTATTTGTTCTATATATATATATATTTATATATATATATATATATATATATATATATATATATATATATATATATATATATATATATATATATATATATATATATATATATATATATATATATATATATATCTATGATATCTATGTATATATATACATATGTATATGTATATATATATATGTATATATATATGTTGTCAAGTCAAATAAGATATTAAACATTTGAAAAACGAAAACCCTCAGATGTAACTGGCATATTTAAAAGAAACATTGATAATAAACGATACAAGATTTCAAATAAGATGAAAAAAGAGTATTAAAGAAGTATTCGTGTGTGGCAGACATTTATACAATACAGAGCAAAATAATTTAAGATACAAAATAATGATTAGAAAATTACTCGAAGGTCGCAGATATATTCAAAGAGAACAAAATATTAATAAGACATATCATTAATGAAAGGTAAAAAAAAAAGAATGCACATTCGTAGGCAGCAGACTTTTATGCATGACAAAACACTAATGACAGATACATATAAAGAAAGATTAAAATCTCCGAGCACTTTTAAGTGGCCAATAAAGGCTTTATTTGCACATCCCATCAGCCTCTGATTATAAAACTGTTTTTCTGTTACTGAATTCTCGCTACGACCGTGATGAGCAAAACCTCTCCAGTCAGAATTTTTTTAAAGACATTTAGAAGTTTTTTCTATAAAAATAATTGTATTAGTCACGATTTTAATTGCTGTGATACCTGTATTTTTCTTACATATTTGCCTTTGTTACCTTAACACAATATAATGTTATTCTGAGTCACATCCGGAGACGCAGACGCGGTCACAGCTCGAGCTGGCATAAGGCCAACTCGCTCTGACAATGACAAGGTCGGTCATGCGAGCCAAGGTCCAGATGCCAAGAGGGGTTCCTGGGAATGGCGTGACGCGTCATGTAAGCGGACTCTCGTCAGTCTTCAGAAAAACTCGATTTGCTGCGAGAAAAGTCTTCTTTTTCATCATCTCCAAATAATTCTCGTTTTCAAAACTGTTAGAGCGTAAGAACATGAAGATAGGCGACGAGATTGCGGTATTCCCCTGTTCTTCTTTTCTACTATTTCATAAAAGTCTTTGATTTGTCGAAATATGTTTAAATAGAAAAGGAAAGTTGGCAAATAGCTATCGTTATGTTCCTGGCCACTTCATTTCTCTTCGTTGTCTCTTAAGACTACATACTGATACTGAATCCTTTAGCTTACAAGCATTAAACTAAGGATTAGAAACCCTGTCCGTGCAGATATCCCCAAAACTTACTCTCGCAAACATGCTTCGGTTCTGGAACAAAATACTAGATTAATTTGCATTCGGTGAGACGTTTATTGATCGCATTCTATAGCTGTATTTAATTCACAGACGAAAAATCTGATTTACATCCCTTTTGCAAAATTACAGCTGGAACTGATAATGGTGGAAGGATTTTGGAATGAAAATTACTTTGGGAACTACTAAGAGCTTACCATTTTTATCTGAGCGTGTTTATAGCAATTTTTATTTATTTATTTATATTATGGCCACACACCCCTCTCTCTCTCTCTCTCTCTCTCTCTCTCTCTCTCTCTCTCTCTCTCTCTCTCTCTCTCTGTATCTGTTTAGATCATATTGGTTGTTTATCTCCAATTCTTTTTAGTCATTTCGTTCTCTCTCTCTCTCTCTCTCTCTCTCTCTCTCTCTCTCTCTCTCTCTCTCTCTCTCTCTGTACTGTATCGTTTAGATCATATTGGTTGTTGATCCCTCATTCTTTTTAGTCATTTTGTTTCTCTCTCTCTCTCTCTCTCTCTCTCTCTCTCTCTCTCTCTCTCTCTCTCTCTCTCTCTCTCTCTCTCTCTCTGTATCATTTTGTTGATCCTCATTCTCTCTCTCTCTCTCTCTCTCTCTCTCTCTCTCTCTCTCTCTCTCTCTCTCTCTCTCTCTCTCTCTGTATCGTTTAGATCATGTTGGCTGTTGATCCCTCATTCTTTTTAGTCATCTCTCTCTCTCTCTCTCTCTCTCTCACCCGACCCAGGGGCATTCTGTTGATGATACCAATAACAGTAAATAAAAAATGACAAAATAATATGGAGGAACCAAAGACCATCATTAACTTCTTCATTTCCAGGAGTCAGCAGCGACAACGGCCACGGACCACCACAGCCACGCAGGCGACCATGACCATGACCACGACCATCACCACCACGACCACCATTTGGGGCTGGAATGGCTGCGCGAGGCCGTTCCGGGCGAACCCGGGGTTGATTACCCCATCTACTGGCAAGCACCACGAACCTCGTTCGACTGCCGCAGATATCATGAAGGTGAGGTGGCATCTTGTTTTGTCTTTCAGGGGGGCCGTTATAAAAACCAGCGTTCATTATTTTTCGCAACAAACCTGTACTACTACTACTACTACACTACTACTACTACTATCATGCCAAAGCAAAGCAGCTTTCAGCACATCTGTCTACCTGTCTATCTATCCATCTATAGGAGCCGTTTGAAAGGCAAATTTCACCTACTACTATTACTGCTACTCTGTGCCTCGAGTCTTGGTTTGGACACTGAGGGTAGTTTTGGAATTCTTTGTACGCTGGGGAAACGTCAGAAGACAAATTTTACATCATGAATTTCTACACGCTTCTTGCCACTGCTGCTCCTGTTGCACTTGGATATTCCATTCCTTGAATTTGACACTGTTATGTGAGCTGTTACCTTTAACAAAGAACAGTACTTTCATATTTTCTAACTTGTTTTACAACTATTGTTTATTCATAATGATGTTCATTTGCACTTGAATATTTTTTTACGTTATACCTTTTGGTTTTGTTTATTATTTACGTGGTCTAGTTATGTACGTATTAATCCTAATTCTTGCTGGAACCCAGAAGAGGTCACTTTGCATGATAAGATGCTGTTTAAATTGTATGTTTGAGTGTGGTGTCCACAGTTATAGCGAAAAAGCGCCATACCACTGTAGCTTAACTCCATTTGAGCCTAATCTACTTATGTAACTAGCCACCACGCTTGATGAAAATTAGTGTTAAGAGTAGGCTATTTTAAATAAATATGTGCGCTAATCTTGGTATAACAAAGCAGCTTTTCTTCCTGGTAGAGTTATTTTAACTTACACTTGAAGCAAGTTATAAATGGAAATAATCATTCTTTCCAGGATACTATGCCGATATGGAAACAGGCTGCCAGGTCTTCCACGTTTGCAACAACAGAGGTGACAGAACTTTCTTGTGTCCCAACGGCACAATCTTCAATCAGGAACACTTCACTTGTCAGTGGTGGTTCAATGTTGAATGCTCAAGAGCCCAGGACTACTATCGACTTAACGTTAACATTGGAGCTGTAGCTCAGGAAACTCGCGGAACATCGGGTGAGAAAGGTGCTGGACAGCGGAAGCAACCAAGACGGCCCATTCCCGAAGTAGTCGTCGAAAACACCCAGGAACCGGTACAACAGGAGGAAGTCTCAGGCGAAGATGTCCCAGAAATTAACCCTCCCCAGGTTGAGCAACTAGATTTGGTTGAGAATGAAGTTGTGTCTGTCAACCAAGATGAGGACCAGCCTTCAGTTTATGTCACTGAACAAAGTCCTGTTTCCAGGGAGGATGAGCAGGAAGAAGAACCTGCGACTGAGATCCCATCTGATTACATTTCTAGTCAAAATGAAATTGCTGTGGGTGTCCCACAGGAAGATGCTGGTGATGCAACACAAGAACCAGAGAACCCCTCAGTTCAAATTGTTTCAGATTTCCCCTCAGCTGAGCAAGTACCTGAAAACCCAGTAATCCGAACAGAAGCAGACATTCCTGTGCAAGAAAATGAAGATGAGCAGGTAATAGAATCTGAGACTGAGACTCCCTCTGAATATAGTTCTGGTCAAGATGACATAACTGAGGGTGTCCCACGAGAAGATGCTGATGCTGCTACAGATAAACCAGAAACACCCTTTGTTCAAACTGTCCCAGATTTCCCCTCAGCTGAACAAATATCTGAAAATCAAGTGACCCAGACAGAAACAGAAATTCCTGCGCAAGAAAATGATGATGAGCAGGAGGTAGGACCCATAACTGAGACCCCCTCTGAATACCTTTCTGGTCAAGATAAAATAACTGATGGTTTCCCACGGGAAGATGATGATGTTGCGACACAAGAACCAGAATACCCGGTAATCCAGACAGAAACGAACATTATTCCTGCGCAAGGAGAAGCCAGAATACCATCTCAAGATGAGGAGTCTTCAAGTTTTTCTCAGGAAAATAAGAGTACTGAACAGGGCTCAGATTTGTATTCAGTTCAAGACACGGAAAGCCCTTTTATTCAGGAGGAAACAGTTTATGCTTCTAACTCTGAAGAGGTCGGTACTACAGATTTCCAGCAGGAGGGTAATACCATTCCAGCACAGCAAGATAATGTGGTAATCCCTACCTTAAACCAGCAACAGAATGATACAACTGGTAGTGAAGAAGACATAGATTTCATTCCTGCTCAGCAAGAAAACGACTTTGATACTGTTGAAAACTCCCAAGAAGAAGATAACCTTGCTTCAGGTGAAACAGAGAGCGAGGTGTCTCTTCCAAAGTCAGAGACTAGTTCTGCCTCTGAACAAGATTTTACTACAGCACAGCAAGAGACTGTCTTGCTTCCTACTCAGGAAGGACATGGTTTAGTCCCTGTGCAGTACGAAAATGATGTAGTCCCAGGAGAGCAAGAAGTAGATTATAGTCCAGTTAATCAAGGTGCTGGTTCCTCTTTCCTCCCTGAAGATTCTACCCTTATAACTGATGAGCAGGAAGGTGATTTTATCCCTGTAGATCAAGAAGGCAGTTTTGTTCCTGACCAAGTAGATTATCATGGTAGTGAAGAAGGCTACACAGCTAAAGAGGAAGAAGACAATTTCCTTCCCAGTGAGCAAGATGTTTTATTCCCTGAGCAGCCTGTAAGTCATACAGGTCAAGTACAAGAGGAAGATTCCTTTTCCATAGTACCACAGGAGTTGAACCCATCTAGTGAGGATCAAGGGGCTGAAGCATTCCCCATCTATCAGGTTTCTGAACACCAGGAAGCTGACTCTTCTGTATTACAGGGGGAGTCTGATTTTACCTCTTTCAAGCAAGAGACAGACCCAACAAATCTTCAAGATGATACTACTTTCTCTATTCACCAAGAAAATGATTATGTTACTACTGTTCAGCCAGAGTTTGTTCCAGAGTACCAGGAGAGTGAGGTTAAGGATGGTCAACAAGAACCCAGTTTGCTCCCTGAACAGCCTGTGACCGATTATGCTTCTGGTCCCCAAGGTACAGAGGTGCTGACTGAAAATGAAGAGGAACTTCCAATTCAGCAAGAAGAAACATATGACGGCTCTTTTCAGCAAGAAACTGGATTGGTACCTGAAGAGGAGAGCCCAGCACCTGTAGAAGAGCAGGTTACAGTCCTTCCAAACCCGCAAGCCTTTGATAATGCATATGACCAACAACAAGGGGATATCTTTCAAGAAGACAAATTGGTGACTGATCCAATCAGTGAGGATGGGGATTATTATAATTCTCAAGAGATTGCAGGACATGTTGACAATCAGCAAACTGGAACTACTTCTTTCGATCAGCAGGAAACAGACATTACAGCTTTTGGAGAAAATCAGTTCAACACTTTTCAAGATGAAACTGCAGTTCCCAGTGCTGACATATTCAATAGCCAGGTCCCTGTTCAACAAAGCGTAAACCTTGAGATTGCTCAACAAGATACTGGTTATGAACCTGAGGAGTATGGAGGCTCTTATTCTCAGGAGCAAACAGAGGTACCTGTCACTCAACCACAGCAAGAATATTCTTTTGTACCAGAACAGCAAGAGGTTTCATATAGTTCAGGTCAGCAATACCCAATAAACAACCCTGAGCAACAAGAAACAGACCAAGTAAACTATCAGCAAACCAATGAACAAAATTTTATCAGTCAAGGATTTGCTTCTGATGGTAATTTTATTCAGCAAGATTCAGGCGTAGATTTTGTTCCAGAAGAGCAACAGTATGGCGTTGCTCAAGAAAACCAAGGTTATATTCCTATAAGCCAAGAAAATGTGGATGATCCCTCTCAAGACGAGCAAGGATTTTTATCAGAGGAACATATACCAGCCGAGATTTCAGTTGAGGAAGAGCCCGTTGATGAAAGTGTCCAAGAAGAGAATGTCTTGGAAAACAGTGTTGAAGCAAAACCTGACTTGAACGAAATTGTTTCAGAAGTCCTCCCTCAAGCTGATTCAACCTTTGAATCACCCTCGGCAATTATTCCTGAAATTCCCGTTTTGTACGGTGTTCCACTTCATTCTTCTCAACCAGTTAATGAAGTAGACTCTTCTCTTGAGATTTTGTTACCATCTGAAGTTCAGGAAGAGATCACTGACGAAAACAATTTTATTGTACCAGGAGTAACTACGTTCCCAGGGTCCTCTGCTCAAGAACCTGTGAATGAAGTAATCCCAGAACAATTTCATTCTGAAAAGCACGAAGGAGATCTCTACCCAGTTCTCCCAGAGCATGAATCTCCTCAGTTAAGTCAGTTACCCGAAGAAAACTTAGACACGACAGAAATAGATCAGGTAGAGCCAGTAACAGACTTACCAGCTAACCCAAACCTTTTCCAGTTCCCAGAGGAAGTAGATGTTAGACGAAATGAGGTAAACCTGCTAGTTGATACATACACAAATGATGCCCACCAGACAGAATATGACTTAACTACTACAGAACCAGTCCTGTTTGAAGATGACACCATTGTTGATGTCAATCGTGAAATTTCAGGTCATTTTGAAATAACTGATGATTTGGCAACTGCTAAATCACAGAATGCTGATGATGGTGAAAATTATGAAATTGCTACAGAAATTCCATCTCTGACAGTCAACACTGATGAAAGCTATTTTGTTAATGAACCAACAGAAACTGACACCAGTTATCCTGACCACGAAAGTCCATTGTATTCAGAGGTTCCTAAAGAAAACTTTGCCACAGAATTGGACACATATGATACAACAATTTCAAGCTTATATGGAAATGAATATGAAGCAGATCCCCTTGTGAGATCTGAAACACCTGAAGAAATTAAAAAATCTAATCACACAGGCAATGCAACAAATGTTTCTGATCACGAAACAGATGTCCAGTTGCCAGCTATTCAAGAAAAAACAGGCAGTTTTGTTGAATCTCAGGAAAATTCACATGAAGGGGACGATTCACAAGAACCAGTAACTGTATTTCCAACAGTCTTGAATGAAATTAGAACAACAGCTCACGAGGACCCAGTGCTTTCATTGGTGTACAAGGCGAGTGAGACTCCTCTGAGCAAAAACCAAGAAGACACTACATTATCACCCTACAATGAGGAAGAGGATAACGCCTTCCTTCCAAGGGACGAGGAAGAAGTAGCAGGAGAGGGGGAACCTTATGGAACGGCTGAAGTAACAACACTCTCTCCCGCTGAGCGAGACTTTGTCACTTTGCCATTTGTTGATACTGAGGAGGAAAATAAGATACACTCATCTGATGAGGAATACCAAGAAAAATTCACAAGCTTTCCCCAGTTAGTGGATTTAGACAAGCTGTTCGGCATTCCCCCACAAGAAAAATACGAAGCGAGGAGTGAGGGAGAGCCATTCACATTGTTCGAAACTGATGATTCTCAGACACTCTATGAGACACCAAGATTACCCTTAGAAAACCCGCCATCTAATCACTACCTGCCACCATATTAATATTTATATCTTTTTCATACATAAAACATAGATATTCTTCATGCCTCACCCAGTATTATTTATTTAAGAGTGGAAGTGGATGGGATATTGTAATAGGTTCATTGGATGACGCTATGTTTAGTGGACTAGTCTTAATACATCAGTTGCCATAATGTGGCCACCACGAGGATGCAAGGTCAATATGGGTCGCCTGTCTATTTACATTTAAGTTACCAAAGAGTGATTGATGGAAATGAATGTCAATAAAAATAAACATAATTCTGAATATTCTTTTTCTTTCACATACCTTAGTGATGCTTCAAGGATAAGTTTAAAGGTTGCTTAATGTGCCCTGGAATATGGAAAAGAGGGAACTGTCTTTCAAGGCATCAACTGAGAATAAAGTTTCAGCGTGCATCTCTCCCTGAGTGTTAAAAGTTTTGGTGGAACAGAACTGAGCCAGTTTACAAACTCAAAAAGAAACTGGTATAAGAGAGAGGGTGAATAGTCCAGAGCCACTTTTTTTCGAGCATTGTTTATTTGACTTTATTAAATCACTTGCAGTTTCTACATTATCATTGAGAGACCCATCCGTTAAAAAGATAACAAGAAAATTTGGTCTTGGTCCCATTTTGACTCTTATGCTGTTCTTCCTGTTATTAAATTCTCAGTTATGTTTCTAAACTTGCGTTTCGGTTCACTCTCCCGGCCTGCTAATTGGCTTTATCCTGCCTCGCCAAAACTGAAATATTTTAATTGTGTTTATTTGTACTACAACCTTTGAGTTAATTCTCTTAAACTTTATTATAATTGAAAATATCACAAGTAAAGAGAGAAGAAATAAACAAATCCATGAAAAGGGATATTATGGTCAAATTTGCTTCATTTGGTAAAAGTTGATGTAAGACGCAAACGGAGTGTGTGGTTATGAGGAAACTGAAACAACAGACTGCAATATCTTTTGCTTCTACTTGAAAATGTCTTAGAGTAAAGACAAAAGATCTTGCAATCTGTTTTTTTTTTAATTAATCGAGGCCATACGTGTACTGTTTATAACACACACACAAACACAACAAATTCGTGCCCTTACCATACCTTATTAAATTTGAGTGAAAGTCCTACGAGAAGAGCCATCTTTGTCATTTTGGCCCTCAGTAACACGTAAAAAATCATGCCTTAAAACAGTATGTATACTATTTTAAGTGATTTTATTATAAAATATTAATTTCGCTTTTAATAGTATTTGTCTATATTCATAAGCAGCTGTTGTCATAGTAGTAGTTGCTGGTCCATTCCTTTCTAATAGTCTTGTAGTCTTCAAACTCTTCACCGCTGCAGCATAGAAGAAGAGTAGATGTTTATTGTTGTATTGTAATTTAAATGTCCGATCCGGAATAGTCTTTGCGTTTTGATGATTATTTATCCAGTTCAGTTGTTGAAGAGGTATGTATAGGTGATGAATTTGATAAATTTGTTTTATTTATTCTGGACACTAGTCTGAAGTGTGCATAAAACAATGGAAACAAGTTTTTCATGTAAGTTTTAGTATGACGAGTCTACGCTAGCCTGTTCCGTGTCCTGTTTGGAATTTAAATTTATTAATACTTCTGCCAAATTAGAAATTTCTTTTAATGTGCGTTTATTCTGGCATTTTTATGGCGTAGGCTAGTATAGGCTAAGCTAGCCAGTCTATGGATAGGATAAGACTTCTGATATAGCATACCCTAGGCAATAGCATATGGTTATCTTCGCCTTCTTTTACAGTTAGGCTACAGTTAGTTTCGTTTCCGGTCCCACTTCACCGAAGGGGCCCTGTGAGACCCGCAAATTCGTTTGTTCTAGACTATACACAAAATGAATTTCGTAAAACTGCAAACCACTACTGCCCCCTTTTGATTAGGCAACTGCAAATTTGCATGCAAAATGGGCCCAGTGTTTAGCACCAGCACCCGGGTGATGAACGTAAAAACATGTAAAAAAGATGGTAAATATCATAAAATTTAAACAGAAGATGTAATCATACACAAAATCATAAACAAAAGTCGGCCAGTATTCCGGTGGGCCACTGTTAGGAACCAAGCTGTGGTAGTAGCCTAGTCTTCAGTTTTACCATGAATTTTTGTATTGGGCAAATTGTCAAATCCATATATTCGTAGGCCTACTCAGAAAGAATCTTCAGTTTTTTCTTTAAATACTCTGTATTTTAATTTCTTTTGAAATCAATAAGGAGCTTATTGTACAGTCTTGGGGCTGCAGACTTGAAGGCTCTAAAACCAGCATTCTGATAAATTATGACCATTTTTCTAGCTTAGGCCTAGTTCTAGGCTATCTCAGTTCAAACTATCAGAAGGCACGATGTCATGGCTAGTATAGCCCAGTCTTAGCTAGCCTGGTCAAAGATGGGCTGTGTTAGATTTTCATATGACTGAGTTTGATACACGTTAGGTTAAGGAAGGAAAAGACAGGCTTAAGATATACTGGTAGGCCATCCCTGTTAGCATGATTTGTTCTGTATGACCAAAGTTGATTTTTAGCTAGAAATTGAAAAAGTTATTTTTTATTGGAAGGGACTTATCTGGACTTAAAGACTGTGTGGTTTCAGTAAAGTTCAGTATCAAATGTTTGTTGAAAACACAAAAATTCACTAGAAAATAAACATATCACTGCTGGACCTGGCCATCTGTGTACTGTGGTTTACAGTAAACACTTACATAAGACAGTAAATTAGGCCAAGTGGAAAGGGCACTGGTAAACTTATATGTTCTAATTTGAACTAATACCTAAGATTTGTAATATCAAAGATTTGAGAGGTTTAGCTTTTTTAAGTGAGCAGTTTAGGTGTTTGTGGACACCTCTTTCATGTACCTGCCAGGGCTTACAAAGAAGCACCAATATTCTGTACTAAGGGGCACATCCTTTTTACATAGAACCTCATGGGTCACACCAGGCATAAAGCATTTTGTCCAGATGACTACCAACAAAGTCTTGGGGAGCAGGAACTGAGAAGCTCTTTGTCAGTAACTGACTGGATCAGGGATTCCACCAAAGACGCAGAGGAATGACTGAGAACTAGAGATTCCCAACCTTCTAAAAGCCAGACAAGATAAGCAAGGACAAGCAGTTTGCCAGTGTGCTTTGTAGAGGCTAAGGCTAGCAGGAAGACTGTCATAATTGTGATATTTTGGTCTGAGGTCTCTCACTGAGGCTCGCATGGCATCTGAGTAAGGTTGCAGAGGAGATACTAGGGTCACTGTAAGCCTTGGTGTGATCAACACTCATTTGATTACTTAACAGGTCAGATTAATTGATGGGCAGGCATAAATGTCCAGTTTGTTTTAGGGGTATTGAGAGGGGTATTCCAAGGGCTGCCCAGGGATCTGGCTCAGGGAAGCAGAATACCAGTTTCATTATAATGCCTTACCAAAACACTGTAAAAGCTTTAATTTCTTAAATTTCGTCACGTCCGAGATATATTTTTTCAAACTTTGTTTGGAACGCTGATATAATTGGCGGGAGACCCAGCGCCACCGGATGCCGGTGGGGAGAATTGGAAGGAGACCCGCCCAGCAAACAGCTTCAGTTTCAATCTCGGGCGTGTTATGAACGCATCTCGCGCGTCCGTTCGTTTCAAACTGTTTGGATAACTTCATCTCGATGCGCTCCTTTCTGGCGTCTCTTTTTGGTGAAGTACTCAGTGTCTTGTTTGTTAATCTAGCTAGCTTATCTCTGTGAAATAGGTAGCTATGTCGGATCCCAGCTTCTCTGGATCTAGAGTTTGCGCAGGGAATTGGTGTTCTTCCAAACTTGTTAAACTTAAGTACGACCGTAACTCTTTGTGTACGTCATGTAGGGGGCAGGAGCGTTCCCAGGAGAACACATGCAGTGAGTGTTTTGAATGGAGTCAGGAGTTTTGTCACACGTACAGTTCCCATCAGGTAAAGCGTGTTAAGGATGGGGATAGGAAGGCTTTTAAGCGTAAGGAAGCTAGGCTAGCTTTTTCACGGGTGGCGTCGGCGTCATCCCCTTTACCGGCTGTTCCTTCCTCCTTCCCTCCTCCCTCCTGTACCGCTGCTCTTACCCCTCCTCATGTTCCCCCCTCTTCTTCACCAGCTTCCCAGTATGTTTTCCCTAAAGCCAAGCCCAGCCTCAAGGCTGATAAATCAGAATTTGTTCTTTTCAGAACTCAGATGGTAGTGCAAATGAACGTTTTCATAGATGCTGTCTTAAGTTTAGTGCGTTCGCGCCATGGTCCGGGCGTTAGTGTTGGTGATGACGTAAATGTTGGTGATGAGAATGTTGTTGTTCATGATCGTGTTTCAGGCGAGTCTGCTCGTTTTTTTACTCTTTTGAGCAAAGGTAGCTGTCCCGCTCGCCTTCTGAGGCTAGAAGACAGTCCGGCGCTGGCGAAAAGGTCAGAAATTCTTGCCCACGAGCAGGCTCGTCCTCTAAGGCACCGAAAAGCCTTAGTCCTTATGTTGAAAGGTGTGAGCTTGACTCCGCGCTGAAGCGTCGAAAAGCTTCGACGTGTCGTAAACGCACAAGTTCGCGTAGTGTTTCCCCATCGACTCATCGCTCCTCTTGCCATCGTCGGCATCGCAGGATCGTGTCCTCAGAATCTTCGTCAAGTCATTCGGCTTTGAAACATCACTCCCTAAGGGTAAGTTCTTCAGCTGAGAGTAGCAACAGTTCATCTTCAGTCTCTTCATCTTCCAGCTCTTCAGTTCCTCCCCCTCCTTGTCATCGCAAGTGGGATCATGCCTCTCGACTCTTAAAGAGGCAATCTTCTGGTAATCCCTGCCCTGGGGACCCTAAACTCTGTAAGTAAAGGACAGCTAGCCCTGCACCGGGTTGCTCAGAATGGGATTCCGATCAAGAAGATGCATTTCAGACGCTCCCTCCCAAGTCACTTAAGTCAGTCAAGATGCCTAGCCCTCTCCAGAAGGGTCTGCCTCAAGTTCCCGTGCCTCTTCCTCCTCCTCCTATACAGGAAGTGTCTCCTCCTTTGCCTTCATCCTCACCTTCCCAGGAATCTAGTCTGCTGGAAGAGAAGCTAGAAAAGATAGTCCACAAAGTCCTTTGTATTCCTGGGGACCAAGAAGTTGTTCTTCCTCAACTCTTAGACGTTCTTGGCATGGAACCGATTCTTTCTGGTGAAGAGGAAGGTCCCGTTGACTCAGTGCCTTCTTCTCATTACGCTTCTCTGCTCAACTTTCGTCTGCAGTCGTACCCTCAACATTTTCAGCCGACAGCCCCCTCTTCCCCGACTTCCACGTTGCTACTGGGAAAGCAGTGTCCTGACAGTTCCCTTCCCAAGTTAGTACTCTCCACCCCCTCCAATGAAGCCTTGAAGGAGGTAGAGGCCTGGCTGGAAGCTAAGTGATCCTCTGGTAAAGCTCCTTTTGCGTACCCTCCTTCAAAGCTGTCGAAAAGGAGGCAAAATTATTACAGCACAGGAACTTCTTCACTAGGCTCTGCAATCTCAGCACAAGGGGACTTTGGCTCCCTTGTGGACCCTTCAAGACGCATCTCCTTTGAAGCTGCCAAGACTTTCTTTCCTGCCTTGGATGTAGAACACCTTTCCAAGAACCTCTACAAGCTCCTAGAGATTGTCAGTTTCTCGTTTGGTCGTTGGGAGCTAATTTTAAACAAGTTGAGCAGGCTAATGTTGCAGAAGACATCTTGGAGAGAATCACGGGATTCCTTACCTGCACCGGCATTGCTATCCATGATGCGGCAGGCGAACTTTCCTCCCTCTTCGCCATGGCCACTCTGAAGAAATGGGAGCCTTGGGGCTCTTTCTTATCTAAGGCTGTGACTTCTTCGCAAAAGACAGCCTTGATGTTCGCACCTTTTGACAAGGAAGGCCTTTTCCCAGAAGCGGTAGTGAAAGACGTCCTTTCAGCCATGGATAAGAAGGCGGTGTCGCACATCCTGTTACCTGTAGGTATTCTTGGCAGAAGTATGAGATTAAGTGTCTGGAGCAGTTTTGCTGCCAAGAAGTCATAAGAAGTCTTGGGATCCCAAGCATGCTCAGGAACCCCTGTGTCAACCCTACCTCTATCTAATGTAGACATCGCACCCTCGGGGAGAAAGTGCTTACTTGAAGTCTGCATGACCTTTGTGAGAGTAAGCTATTAAAAGTGTGCTAATGTACTATAGAGATGTGTTTCACTAGTCTTTTGTGTTCATTCTGATCTGTGAATCTTTTCTTTACTTCACAATTACATGTACATGTAACCACTGGCCTTGCAAATAGGACAGAATTGAAGGAATTGTCTTATAATAATAACTGGTAATATTTTTTAGTAGTGTACATATATTCATATGGTAGTCTTATAGTGTTCTTTCCATTTACTACTTAGCAGGCTGAAGGCATGGAAAAGCAAGGGACCACCTTAGATTCTACAAGATTATCCCTGGATGTTGCTCATTTACCCTTGACCCCCTTTGGGATGGCCCATCGGGGATCAGATCGGAAAAGACAACCTGTTGGATCGCCCAGTAAGTGTAGCAGTGTAACTCCTTACTTTATTGATGCAAAGTACAGTATAGCCAAAGATTTATGACCCCAAACATGCTTATCCTCATACATTGAACTGAAACTTCCATGTAGCTATTCAGAAATTATCTTTTCATTCAGTTTCCTTTTCTAACATGATTGTTAATCACTAAATCCCCCCCTCTACCCTATCCCCAAAATAATGTATATAGAACCCTTGGCACAGCAAGGTAGAAGACATAACCATAAAAAAAAAAAAAATTATAACTGCATAATGCAAACAAAAATAGGAACAAAACAATACGAACAGAGGTACAGTAAAAGGAATGGAAGGGGTGTCAGCTAGGGGCCGAAGGGACACTGCAAAGAACCTTAAGTAATGCCTACAGTGCATCATGTGTGGTGCACTGATGGCATTACCCCCTCACAGAATGTACAACCTGATTGTCAGTGAGCTTTATATAAGTAACTTACCAAGTAATTACATAGCTATTAGTTTCAAACTATTGCGGCAGTTTAAACTTAAAATTTGCGCTAGCGCTTCAGTTGTTTAGCGTAGGTGACCAGTACCGCCCGCTAACGGGAATACAGTACTAGGAATGACTAAGCAGACAACTCATTGTGTTTCTGCCGCTCTCGATGTAAACATTGGATCTTTGCAGTAGTTTTTTTCATTATTTGCCAGTTGTATAACCGGATTTCGGTGAAGTATTATTGCTGATTTGTTTTGACACGAACAGTACAAACTGTCGGTCCTTTACATTAGGAATTACTTTCAGCATAGGCTGGAAACGGCCTTTGAACTTTCGAGCAAGGTGGTTAGGCAATCAACTACTGTCCAGGGGGCGGGAGTACCGCCTGCCAGGATGTAAACATTCCAATTTGCTTTCAGCCGTCGTAGACTGCGGACGTTGTTTTCTCGCTCTCTGCCTGACTGCTGTTGAGCTTTTCCCAGGGGGTACTTTCTTTTTTCTTTTGACTATGAATGTGGATAAGTCCTTTAAGCCCTCCTTCCCCCAGCTAGTGTTTCCTGGGGTGGGAGGCAAAAAGTGCAATTCATTTAGATATCAGGCAGTCCCCGGTTAACGGGGGGCTCGGTTAACAGTGATTCGGTTTTATGGGGCTTGTCTAGCGACGAAAATTGGCAATTTTCGGCGCTGAAAATCGCCGATTTCCGTTTATTGGCGCCAATAATTGGGTATTGTCAGGACCCTTTTCTAAGGGCTATCATACATATACAAGACTTTGAAGAAAAACAAATTTCAACAAGTGTTCTCCAAAGTTAAAGTCACGATAGGTGAGATAACAATCAGTGTGCAAATATTAACAGAGAGGGATACAAATACCAAAAGTAAAAATATTATAATATATTTACAAGCACGATACAGATAGAAATGATTGCCGGAACCAATACAAATACATCAGAATATGAAAAAGATTCACACAATTACTATGTATACAATAATAATTTCAGCAAAACACCCACACTATTAATTAGAGAAACCAAAAACACACATTCTCAAAATAAGGGGGTCCCGAAAGAAAGAAAATAACGGCCAGAATGAAACCTAACAATTTACAAAACTAAGTTGCCCTACCAAAAACAAAGTGGCCACTAAGAGTTTTAAGCTCCACAAAAATCCTTATATGAGGAACTGCAGGTTGATGCAAGGAGACGTAACGGAGTAAGGCAAAGCGAGAAGGGGTTCCCCACAACACTCCAATGGCTGAACGTTACTCAAAGAGGTGGGAAGGTATTCCCCACTATTCTTTAAAGGTCTGCAGACCAACAGAACAATCTCCACACGGAAGGTCCACGTCTCTCTTACGAAATTAGGAAAAACTTATACCTGCTTACAGCGAGGTTCCCCAGGCAGATACTGGCCCAAGGCTACAGCAAGATGAGGCAGCAGCGTTGCAGCAGGATATCACTGCAATGAAGGAGCGAATGTATATGCAGAATACAGGTGTGAACTTGCTGTAATCCAAATGTACCAACAAGGAGGCCAGAACTAGACTGCTCTACTAGGGCTCAGGGACTTCCGATTACACCTCGGCAGCCCAAGGAAACCAAAAACAGGACTCTGAGAAAAAACAGGCGAAGGATCAAAACAGGAATAGAAACTCAAAATCATGTGGAGGAAGAAAACTCAAAACTCTGATGGGGAAACTAAAATAAACAACAAAATAGGGTAAACTAAAGCTAAAAAAAAAAAAACAAAGTTCTAACAGTATTGGCGCCAATACATACCTAACAGAGGCGCCAATAACTGAAAATCGGCACTTTTCGGCGCCGATAACCCCCAAAAATCGCAGAAAAAGCGCTGAAATCGCCGATTTTTGGTTAGTGGTGATTTTCGGTTATCATCATACCCTCGGAAACAGAACCCCGCCGATAATTGGGGACTGCCTGTATAGCATTGATGCGGACCCACACGCCCTCTGCCCCACCTGCAGGGGACGTGTGTGTTTGCGTGCTTTGCCCTGTGCTGAGTGTTGCTCCTGGTCTGCCGAGCAGTGGGTGAAGTTTGAGGGGAGGAGACGGTACTGTAGGAACCCGCCATGGCAACGTCTGAGGGTAACACCCTCCCCGACGACTCCCGAGGTGCCTGATCCATCAGGATCGTTTCTCCCTCCTGGCAAGCCTCCCCATCTTGCTGCCTCTCCCTCGGGTGAGGACTCCCCTTCCCCTTCCTCATTCATTTTATTGGGTGTGGAAGGCCACAGGGGAGCGATCCTCAGGACATCCTCTCTGGGGCCTCTCCTCACTCCGGGGGCGAAATTTTTCCCCCAAAGCGTGTAGAGGCTTCCCTTTTTGACCCAACTCTGTGCTCAGGCTTGGGGATGGAAGCATCTTCTGTTGGTCAGGTACCTGATCTCGCCTCTGCCTGGCTGCACCTGGGTCTGCCTGGCATTCCGTCACTGGAGGGTCTGCTGTCGGCCGCTCCTGCTACATTCCACTCCATGCCGCTGCCTCCTGGGTTCCTGGCCCCATTATCCCTGCCTGGCCCCTCACACATGGTGACTTCATCGGTGCCCTACCTTTCGATGCCTACTCCTGTTGCCGACTCACGCTCGTTCATGACCATGGTTCCGGCTCCTCGCTTCCCTGACACTCGGGCCAGCCTGGTCTCCCATGGGCCACCCAGGCCCTTGAACTTGACTACTTCTCTTGGCTTTCCTGGCTCCCGCGCTGCTGCACCTGCCCCATTAGTTGCTGGCCCGAGCACCTTCTCTGCTAACCAGGTCACGCCTGCTCCTCGGGCCCCCCTGGTTGCTCCTGTGCCCTCTGCTGCTCCTTTGTGGATGGGGGACCTGACTGTCATCCTGAGGAAGTTGATGAAGAAGAAGTCGAAGAAGAGCTCGAGGAAGGTGTGGTCGTCTTCATCTTCGTCGTCTGCTCCCTCTTCTTCCTCTTCTTCTTCCGAGGCTCGCCAGCCGAAGAAGAAGGAACCTGCCCTCCCCCCCTCCACCGCCGCCCCAGAAGTCATGCACCGAGACTTCTAAGGGACTGCCTCCTTCCACAGGGAAGGCAGCGGGATCTCTCATTGACTCTTCCCGGTCCACGAACCAGGGAACTGTTGCATTGATCCCCGGGTCAGTTGTATCGGGAGCTGAGGGCGTGCAGACCGCGGTTTTCACTCCCCCAGCTGTGTCTAAGAAGCCTGCTTCTGAGGCCAGCGGGACCGTGTCGGACACTCGATCGCGAAGTCGCTCCGAGTACCCGGGCCTCTAAGGAGAGATGAATACCCCGGTGTGGTATGGGAGAAACCTCTCTCCGTACTGACGCGGGCATGGGGCAGGAGAAAGAGTCCGAGCATGCAGGAGCTCAGACTCTTCCTGATAGTGCTTCTTTGAGTACCAAGCCAGGTTCCCGGGAAGGTGCACCGGCCCCTCGGATCCAGACACCTGGTGAGGTAGAGAAGAGGTCCCCTGCTCAGTCTTCTCGAGAGGTTTCGGCCTGGAAGAAGACTGGGGTGCGTCCAGAGGACAGCGCAAGTTCGCGCCAGCCAGCCGCGAGCTTGACTCCTCCCAGTCCCCGACCACGTTCACGTGGCCAGCCTGGCTCGGGGGTGCCAAGTGCACGGCTCGACTTGCGTGAGCCACTCCGCTTTCCTCGGGAGAATGCTTCACCCAGGTGAAAGCGTTCTCCTCGACCCCGGTTGCCGTCACCACTGCGGGTTGGTGACCGCTCCCGGCCCACTTCTCCTGTTGGTTCTGCCAGCAAGACCAGTGAGAGTGCCCAGTCTTCCTCACCTGTCCCCTCTACCTCCTCAGCTCCTCTCAGGGGGTGCAAGTCGGACAGGAAGAACTCCGATGAGTTGTCCCCCCAGAGTTCTGTCTCGGGGGTGTATGTGCCTGGCTCAGTCCTCAATTTGGCCAGGTCATACACCCACGTGGTGCAGGAAGGATCACGGGGGTCTGCCAAGGTTCTCCCTCCTGCAGGGAGAGCAGATTGGGAGGACTGCACCCTGGAAGGACTCGAGGGTCCTCTTCCCCAGGACGCAGACACCCCTGAGATACAGAGGACTTTTGCTGAGGTAATTGCGTTGATTCGTAGCACAATGACCTCGGGGAAGGGATCACAGCTTCATCTGTGGATTGTCTGTTGCGCCTCGAATCCTTTTGGGGACCCAAGAAGGAACCCAAGGCTTCGGTCGGGCTGCCGTGGTCCACACTTGCTGAGGGGGTACTCGATTAGGTGAATGGTCTTGTGTCTGAGCAGGACAATTCACTTCGATCGAACCACACAGACAAGCTACTTCCTCCTCCTCTGCCTCGTCATTGCCGTCTAAGCAGGTTGACCCAGACCTGGTTCGTCTGGATCCGGGTCTCTCGTTGCAGCAGCTTACTGCAGAGAGTATCACCCACTCTCAGCAAGAGGCCGCAACCCTGGAAGCCACCGCCATGGTGGCTTTCCAGGCAGTCTCCTGGCTGGATCTGTGGTCCTTCACAGTATCCAAAGTGGCTGTTTCCTCGGACGCTGTCGTACCTGGGGAAGACTCCGCTTTCGGGAGACTACCTCGCCCACCAGATGGCAAACCTGTGGGCTAACCTGGTCCTGAAGTGAAGGGACACCGTTCTTTCTCGCTTTTCCAGGTCCATGGGGGCCTGAGTTTGCAATGACCCTGCTGAACAGACCATTGCTGGGGTCTACCTCCCTCTTCCCTCAAGAGTTGGTGGATGCTGCGGTGGACAAATGTCTGGCCGATGACAGCGACTGGCTTGTTCACCAGGCAGTGTCCAAGACCTCCGGGTCTTTGCGTTCCACTGCGGCCAGGCCCTCGGGTCAGGTTAGCACTTCCTCGACCCCTAAGAAGTCCTTCTTCCTCTGGAAAGGGTGGGTCTTCCCATCCCTTTCAGCCCGCTTTCCAATCCAGAAAAGGGGGTAAGGGGAAGAAGAAAAAGGGGAAACGCTAGGGGCGGTGTTCCCCCCAACAGCTGCCGAAGGTGGGGGTTGCCTGTTGAGCCATTGAGCAACGTGGCAGCGACGCAGAGCCGAGACCTGGATAGTGGATGTCCTTCAGGAGGGATATCTATTACCCTTCAAGTCTCAGCCACCCCTCACTTACTCTCCGGTTCATCTCCTCACCTACGTCCAAGGAACACCGAAGGACTCTGCACTACAGCAAGAAGTGCAAGCCATAAGGGTGCTGTGGAAGTTGTGTTGGACCAGTCCCCAGGCTTTTACAGCCGTGTCTTCCATGTAGAGAAAGCCACGGGGATGGAGACCGGTCATAGACCTCTCTCCCTTGAACCGATTCGTTTGTCAGACGCGGTTCATGATGGAAATGACGCGTTCCGTGCTCGCTTCCATCAGGGAGAACGACTTCATGCTTACGGTGAACTTGAAGGATGCGTATTTCCAAATACCCATTCATCCGTTCTCTGGCAAGTACCTCCGCTTTATCCTCGGAGAGTCGGTCTTCCAATTCAGGGCATTCTGCTTCGGGCTCTTGACCGCTCATCATGTGTTCACGAGAGGCTTCTCTCTCGTGTCAGCTTGGGCCCATTCACACGGGATATGTCAACTGAGGTATCTTGATGACTGGCTAGTCCTGGCGAGCAGTTGCTGCAGAACAGCGATCGACTCCTTGAGTTATGCTGCGATTTTGGGATCATGGTGAATCTCAAGAAGTCGGATCTCTCCCCCAAGCAGAGGATAAAGTACATGGGCATGCTGATAGACACGGAGAAAATCTTTCCCTCGGACTCTCATATCAATAGGTTCAGGCAGGCAGCACAGCTGTTCCTGTCTCGACAGGAACAGCCAGCCCAGCAATGACAAGTCGTCATTGGTCACCTGTTGTCGCTGGAGAAGCTGGTACCTCATGGGCGTCTTCACCTGCGGTCTCTACAATGGAGACTAAAGGAGTATTGGTCCCAGTCCCGAGACCCCCAGTCCTTTCTCATCCCTCTTTCTGAGGAGGTGAGAGAGGACCTTCGCTGGTGGATGGATGATAGGAACCTGTTGATAGGAGTATCCCTGCATACTCCCCCTCCGGACAGCTGCTGTTCTCAGATGCATCGACCGAGGGATGGGGCGCAAACCTGGAGGAGTTGCTGACTTCGGGAGTGTGGCACCGAGACGACAAGCACCTTCACATCTACATCCTGGAACTCAAGGCAACCTTCCTGGCTCTCCAAGAGTTCCGGGATCGAGTGATGGGACACTCCGTGGTACTGATGAGTAACAATACCACGGTAGTGGCATACGTCAACAAGCAGGGGAAGTCTAGTATCCCTCCTGCTCCACCAGTTGACGATGCAGGTGCATGAGGGGACCGTGGCTCACTCGGTACAGCTGTCAGCCAGGTACATTCCAGGCAAAAGGAATGTCGTGGCAGACAAGGTCAGCCGCCAGAATCAGATGATCGGAACCAAATGGTCCCTTCACTCAGAAGTCACGGAAAGGCTATTCGACCTGTGGGGGCGTCCAGTTATCGATCTGTTTGCCACCCGGCACAACAGGAAACTCCAGACCTTCTGCTCTGTTGTGCCGGACCCATGGGCCACTGCAGAGGACGCGTTCCAGCACCCGTGGGACAACCTCGACGTCTACGCCTTTCCTCTGTTCTGTCTGATTCGCAGAGTGATCAGCCAGGCGATGATCACTCCGAATCTCAGAATGATTCTGGTGGCACCCAAATAGCCGCAGGCCATTTGGTATCCCAACCTGCTAGCTCTTTACTCTGAGGCGCCGAGAGAGATCCCCCCCCCCCATGGCCCAACCTGCTGTGTCAGCCCCACGTAGAGCAGTACCACCAGGCACTGCAGTCCCTGTGTCTTCATGGCTGGAGGTTATCCACCATCTCCTGCCAGCGAGAGGCTTTTTGCGCCGCACAGCAATGGAGATGGCCGGGTACCTCAGACGATCCTCCGCAGCGGTACAGTATACCAGGGGAAGTGGTCCATCTTCTGTGGTTGGTGTCGTGGACAGGGTATCTCTCCGGTCGGAGCTACTATCCTAAGACCTGGACCCGTTCTTTCTCCCTTAAGAACTTATGGAAGAGAAGACGTTCTTGACAGTCAGGAACAGGGCTCTGGGCACCCAGGAGCGTGAGCCTGTCTTCCAGCTCACCTGGCATCAGCTGCAGCCTGGCGCTAGCTCATGCTCCGAGCACCTAGGAGTGCCTGCCAGCTCCCAAACGACTAGCTCACCTGGCATCCAGCTCGTTTGGCGCCAATTACAGCCTGGTGCCCAGGAACGCCCACCAGCTCCTGAGCTCTTACCTCGCCTGACTTCCGGCTCGCCTGGCGCCAACTACAACCTGGCGCCAGCTCTTGCTCTGAGCACCTAGGAACACTCCACCAGCTCTTGAGCACCTAGCTCACCTGGTAGCCAGCGTGGCTGGCTCCAGCCACAGCTTGGCGCCAGCTCAGAGCAACCAGCACCTGGCACCAGCTCCTGATCATCTGGCTTCAACTCTCCCCTCATCCTTGGATCTGTGGAAGAATAGAGAGCTCTCTATCCAGTTGGAGTTTTCAGGTATTACTAGAGCAGGATCGGTAGAGCAGAGGACCTTCCATAATCTATAGTGTTGTGGCATGGACTCTTTTTGCCTTCTATCTAGGAATGCATTGTCCTTCATCCTAATGGACCATATTTCTGAGACTGCTCTCAGATTCAGGAGAGCATTTTGACTAAATTTTAGTGAAAGCTAAGGACGTCAGAGCAGCTTCTGCCTCATTAGCTTTCATGCACGAGATTCCTCTTACTTTCGTTCTGCAATCGACCTTCTGGATGTATAATCGTTCTTCACTTCTCACAACTTTTAATGAAGTTAAAACAGTTTTAATATTTTATAGTACCTTGTGATCATTATTAGTGACTGGCATGGTATCTCAGAAGGAAGCTTAGGATTTTCTTTCACTATCTCTTCACCTTGGTGAGGTGTTGATTTTGGAGGAGCCGGTGGGGGTACGATGTACCTGGGACACCCACCACTCTCGGTGGATGGGTTGTGATTTTTATTTCAGTGTAGGTGACAGTGTTGTCTGGTTGTTTTATTGTGGTGCTGTGCTCAGGGTAGGGGCACTTTTTGAAGTTTTGCTAGCCTTTGGATAACTCCTTTGCTGCAAAACTTCCACTGATGGTTTGTTAGCCATCGGAATATTCCTTCACTGCATAGCTCCCACTTAAGTAGAGGTGCTCCACAGCTACACCACCACACCACTAAAGATTAAGATGAGCACCAACCAGCGGCAGTGTTCTCCTGCAGTAGCTCTCTTGACTGATCAGGAACGACAAGCATTGTCTTCAGTGCTAGCACTTTTCTATTTCATATTCATTACATGTCTTAATGTTCTGGAGTAGAATAGGTCCATGTATCCCACCTCCTGTCAATGTGGAACTCAGTTATGTAATTAATTGGCAAGTTACGTATATAAAAATTAAATTTTTATAATAAGATAAAGTTTTATATATACTAACAAATAATTACAAAATTGGAGAAACCCCTCCTCCCAACACATGGACATAAGGGCACAAACACAATGAGGTTGTCTGCTAAGTCATTCCTAGTATTCCCATTACTGGGCAATACTGGTCACCTACACTAAACAATTGAAGCGCTAGTGCGAATTTTGAATTTAAGCTGCCTCAATAGCTATGTAATTACTCGGTAAGTACATATAAAACTTTATTTTATTATAAAAAATGTCATATTTGTTAACAAGGAAACATTGATAAGGCATTGTTGGATAAGAGAATGACCAGAAAGCCCTTGTTAGGTATGGTAACATATATAAATAAGTAGCTTTTCTAATATTCCAGGGCTATTTATGTTGTGTAGTACAATAATTTTTGCTTGCCTTTTATTTTGTAAAATGTTTTAAATGTTGGCATTGTAGTTGACTCTCCAGTTTCTTGTTTCACTGCTTACAGTTCTTAACATTTTTCTGTCCACATTGCTTTCATGAGTCATTGAAGAGCCTTTTAGAGATTTCTCAAATTTCTCTTGAAAATTTGTGAATTAGACAAAATATGAAACTGAAGAAATAAGGTGCACCCTTGGCAAGTATGATTTTATTTTTAATTACTGTTAAAATATAACTTGTAAAAAATTAGTTTTGTGATGGGGGATACTGTTAGTATCTCTGTTTGTATGACACTTATAAACCATATAATGTACAATGTGTATTTTTAATTGCCACAGTGATGGCTTAATTTCTCAACTTCTCAAACTTTTGTGGATACAATTATCGTTAAAGCCTTTTATCAAAATTGGGAATAAACAGAAATAACTTTCTTTTTCTGTGGGGTTAGTATTGATAAGCAAATCCCCAAAAAATGTGAGGAAGTTGAGAAGTTGTTATAGTGGCAATTTATACAGTATGTATATCTCGTAGTGACCGGCAGACACTGTATAATACCTGTGTAGAAAAATGTTTCTAGTACACTGTTTCTTGTACAGCATTTTACTTTTGCCTTCTCAGATTTTCAAGCTTCAAGAAGCAGAAAAATACAACAGAATTGTATTTGTAGTACTGACATTTTAAAAATGTTTTATTGTTTATTCAGAACCCTCTTTTGCCATTCATTCAGATTTTGTAGTACACTCAAAGAAAGCTTTAATTGCCATGATTGAATGCTACATCAACTTTTGTTTTCTATTGCAGATAGAAATAAGCTGTCTCTGAAGACTATAAGGTCACCTGCTAAGGGTAAGGCAGAAAATAAACCCCAGACAGATAATAGAAAAACAAATAGATATGTCTCACTTCTGAAGCCAATCAACACATTGCCCTGTACTAGCCAAACTCAAACCCATCATTCCCAAGAACACTCTACAAATCTTGCCACAGTTTATGAAAGTGAAGACACAGAAGAAGATGAATGTTTTGATGCCTCTGAAAGACCAAGAATTCCTGAAGTCATTCCCAAGGACAGTGCAAATGCTGTTATCATTCAAGAGCAAAATACAGAAGATGCAGATGGCTGCAGTAGCAAAAGAGAAAGCATTTTTACAGATGTAGATGAAGGCAGTTTCGTTGAATTCTATTATGGCAAGGAAAATAACCCTCCGGTCCAGATCATCAAAGAGCAAAGGATAACTGTTCCTCAGTTGTATTACACTTGTGATAGTAATAATGAGACAAACTTTTCAACTTCAACAAAAACTAAAGGAGCAGTGGTGGGATTTCGGAAATTTCTAGAGAAGATGAGGTATGATAACACGATTCATGAAATTGCCGAAGAAAGTCCAGACAGTAGGCTAAATCATATTTTTCCTCCCAGGAGGAATTTTCCCACTGATGAAACTATAATTACGGGTAGTCTGGATGTTTTAAGAAGTGCTAAGAAAACGATACCAAAACAAAATGCTGCTCTTAATAGTACAATGATCAGGAGTTCTGTGAATCACCAAGATTACCCAGATATTTGTCTACCTGACATTTCCACACTTACGCTTCAAATAGACACAAATTCCGGAAAATCTTCACCCAATACTTCCCCATTTGTTGCAAGGAATTATCATACTACTGTTGTGTTAGAAAGTCCTGGCCATGATAAAAGTTCAGAAGTCAATCCTAGGCTTGAAAATGAAGCATTACAGTGTGAAGATGAAATAGTTTTACCTAGTAACATTAGATCAGATTCATCATGTCATAGTAATGTTAATGCTATCCCATGTGCCGTTTATGTGGAAAGAGAGAGACCTGTCAAAGATCGTATAGGGAAAGAGATATTCTATAATCCACGTGAGCAAAACTCTTTAATCAGTGAAGATGTTAGTGTGGTGGATAGCCTTCCTAATGAGAGACCTTGTGATCAGTTTAATGTGACACCTGATGGTGCCAAGTTTCAGAATAACTCTCATTCCTACACACAAGTTTCACATGGAAATGTAGATCACAAGAGGACATGCAAAACTCAAGATGATTTATATATGAATGACAATGCAAGTTCTGAGAGAAGAGTTTTTAGGTATTCTCCCCAAAAACTTCCCTCGCCACATCCAAATTTCAATAGGCCTGAAGTTGCAAGATGGATACTGACTAGTCCATTCAAGGAAGGATCACAAGGATCATCATTTTTGTTGAGACAAGATACCCTTGAAGTAAGTGAAACCCCAAGTTGCCCTAGGGTGAGGAATGCAGGTAACTCTGCCCACAAAATTGTCCCTCAAAGTTCTTCCATGAAGGACGAAGCCCCAAGATTTTCTTGTGCAAAGGAACAAGTCCCTTTTCAGAATCCTGAAAATACCCCAGACTTGCCTGACCAAGTGTCAGGGCGCCTTAGTAGAAATGTGGTAGGCTCAGTTTCAGCTAGCAGATACATTAGTCCAAGCGCTGGTAATGATGGTAACGCTGTTTCAAACTGGATTATGACAAGCCCATTTGAGGATGGTTCATATGGTTCAAGTTTCCTTTTGCAAGATGTCCCATTGGATGTTAGTCAAACTAAGAGTCAACACAAGCCAACTCAAGTACCTGATTCTGATGGTACATGTGAAAAGTCTCACTATTTGAGGGTACAAGAAAGGGTAAAAACTTGCAACAGATCTTTGCTATCTACTTTTCAAAACCACAATAATGGTGGGAATAGGCATTCCTCTGATTGTGAAAATAGTGATGATGGCATGAGGAGAAGTAAGTCAAAAAATTCAGTGACCCAAAACATTATTTCTGAATCAGATGATTCATTTGGAAGCAAGCAGGACTTAGAAAGCCTTCTCAAGAATGTAAATACAAGAAAAAGAATAAACAAGAGCTATGTTAGCCAGAGTACTGAATTATTTTCAGAAGAATCTGAATCTCTTCACTTAAAATTATCAGGAGCATTTACTAGATCTTTAAAGACATCAGAGAAATCTTTGTATACTGTTGGTAAAGATGCAGTGTCACCAAAGCATAAAGATCCAGTGGTTCCAGTGCATAAAGGCACAGTATCATTACCAAAGCATGAAGATCCAGTGGTTCCAGTGCATAAAGGTATAGTATCATCACCAAAGCATAAAGATCCAGTGGTTCCAATGCATAAAGGTACAATGTCATCACCAAAGCGTAAAGATCCATTGGTTCCAGAGCATAGGGGTACAGTATCATCACCAAAGCATAAAGTTCCAGTGTTTCCAGTGCATAAAGTTACAGTATCATCACCAAAGCATAAAGATCCAATGACTCCTAAGCTTAAAGATTTACCATCATCAGATGCTGCAAGTAGTAGTAGTTGCACAGGCTCGGCATCAGAGGCCAGTGATTCAGAGTCGTTTATAAAGCCAAGCATTGCTTCCTGTAATAGGGTGAGAAGAATATCTGAATCTGATGATGATGAAACATCCTATGTTTTATTGCCTGATATTACAGAGCCAGATGAAGATACAAAACAGTCCAAAGGAACTAAGGAGCCTTCAAAAGGCCAAAAGGAATTCGATAAGAAATCTTTGAATAATAAAAATGAGAGGCCAAAGAGAACTACAAAGAAACTTATTGAATATATTACAAGTGATGAAGACTCTTCTTCAGAGTCCGGCTTCATACTTAGTGGTACTAAGGTTTGTAAAAATCAGGTTACTCAAGGTAATGAAGAAACTGGAACCTCAGACGTGAGGAAGAAAATGTCCGATCGTACATACTCTCCTTCAAGTTCTAGTGAAGGTGAAGATGAAAGTAGTTTTGAAGATTACTTGAGAAGTGTGAAAAAGAAAATTCATGAGGAAAAGGTGGCAAAAACAGAACCTTTATTAAAAACAGGTCTCAGTATGGAAAGTTTCATAAATGATGATGAAAGTGGGGATGATGTAAGCTTTTACCTTCCACCTTTAAGTGAAAGGCTGAAACCAAAAATGAGGCCAAGCCACAATTTAGACGGTAGATGTGGCAGTGTGTCCAGTGATCTTGAAATGAGAATTATGGGAAAACAAAATGAAAAAAATATTTCCAAGGAAAAAGGGAATAAACCTAAATTTAGCAAATCACCCATCAATAGCCCAAAGACACCCGCAGTCAAGAAATCAGGTGCAAATATAAATTCTTGGCGGACTTCTGTAGTGATTAACGTTTCCTCTGAATCGGATTCGGATTCAGATGTATTCCCTGAAAAGGAAAAAGTGAAAAATATAGATTGCCCTCAGTCCTTTGTAACCCCAGGAAGTAAGGCTCCACCAAAGGTGAAGGCAAGAACAGAAATTCGTCAAAAGCATGTTCAAAACAAATTAGAATGTAGTGGTACACCAACACTGACATTTCTTGCATCGTTGTCCTCTACTATTCATACAATCCGTTGCCATCCTGATGCACTGCTTTTTGTTAAAAATTTCAAGAAAAAAAAGGAAGAATTATGTCAGAAGCTTTACTCATACTATAATGAACATGTTTTCAGTGATAAACTTCCTTATGTTATGAGTATTAAGTGGAATGCAAGGTTAACCAAGACTGCAGGATATTGTTATTATCAGATAGACCGTACAAAGCCCAACGGCAGAGGAGCTAGGATTGAATTGTCATCTAAGGTAAGTTAATTACCAACTCGAGTCCAGTTGTAATATATTGTCTGAGATTTTCGAAATTGTAGATTGGAAGTGCATTGGTTTTTTGGTTATGTTTAATCCCCTTTTTTTACGATTTTTTTTATAAATTGGAGAGGCACAGCAAATATTATTCCTTTTATGTTTCATTCTCACAAAACAAGCCAAAGGGTCATTTCCTTAACAAGAAAACATCCTCTTAATACTGTATTACGGCATGTCCAGATGTGTTGAGGAAAGTCATAGAACAAGGAAAAAATGGAAATAAAGATCAATTATGTATTTAGCATTAAAGAGATAATTCATAAAAGAACAATCAGAGATGAGAAACTCGGGCATGAGTGTATCCGTGAGCAAATAAACTCATGGCCAAGAGTGGAAAGTCATGTCACAGAATCTACACCATAGCCCAGTGTTAGAAGAGTTGGTTGTATAGTCTCTGTGTAGCATATGTAATGAAGTGTGATTAGGGGAAAAATATGCAACAAGTATACAGTACCTACTCAAATCCTCCCACATACAATGTACACAGGAATGAAAGGGAAGAAATTATGTTGCGTGTCCCTACTACTCCAAAATGAACTGTGGAAAGCTGTATTTCTTCTAGCGGATAATGGCACTGTTACCTAATGTTCTCCCTGCAGTAGTAGGCTTTGATTCCATATTGTGTAAAATGTGATGTGAAGAGTGGAGGGAGTCCTTAAGAAGTAAAAGTCTCTCCTAAAAAATCTTGAAGGAGCCAATAAGTTGGATGCATCTCCATCTCTGTATCAGAGGCTTTTTGTTTACATGGGTCTAGTTCCTTACGTTTTAGTGCTAGTTGCAAATACAGTTATATTCATTAATTTGTAAAATGACTTTCTACCTTGTTAGATAGATGAAGGGATTTCAGGATGGCTCCCTGTATAACCAAAGTTTTATACTTTAAGATTTGTTATAGAAAAGCCATTAATCCTAGTTAGCCTTATTTCATGAATTTATAATTTTTGTGTAATAGCAGTGAGTTTTGTTTTTGCTCTGTTGATGGCTCAGATTACCTCGTGCTTTGTTTCCATTCATTTCTTTTTTAATGATTTCATGCATAGACTATGTGAATTAACATTATTTATTTGTGATGAATCTTACCCACGGTTAAAGTTAGCTTATATCTCTGTGCCAATAGGCAAAGAGATATAAGCTAACTTTAACAGTAGGTAAGAATCCAAATAATAAATTTTATGATAAAAATTTATATTGCAATACACTCCCTGAACTCCTGAATTAGCCCTTAATCCCACTAGCCTGAACAACTCTCAGTTACCTGTCCCACTATAGTTGGAATTTTAACAGCCAGCATTACCAACGCTGCAGGTAAAATCTGTCACTTGAGCTACCATAACATACGGTTGGCAACTCTGACACAGGTGTGTGCCGGCACGCCCCATTTTCATCAATTGCTTTTTGTTCGCGCTGCTGGAAGGTTGTGCCCTTCTGCAGTGCGAGGTTTTAATCCTATTGCCAGACTTCTCTTTGTATTTTGGACCTCTGGTGAAGACCTGGATTGTATTTACTGGTTTTTTCTCCTGGTTTTTCTGGATATCTTCGATGTGGAACGTCTTTTAGAATTGGACTCGCTGGTTCCCGGTCTCGGTTGGTCATCATGGACTCTGTCACCTTCTACTACCGTGCCTTTGGCTTCGACGTCGACCTCGACTGCCCCTACGACTGTGGATGCTGGAGCTCATCACTTCTTCTTCCTGCCAGAGACGGATGAGTACCTTGAGACACGATAGACATTCTGTCAGGTATGTAGGAAGGTTAAAATGTGATGTCCAGACTCATTGTGATGAATGTTCCCATTGGAAGGCACAAGAGATGGAGGATTACATTCATCAACGCAAGTCTTTGGCTTCAGCTAAAGGGTTGGGTGAGCTTCAGGCAGTTTCTAGGTTGGGTTCCTATGCGAGAAATGATACGTATTTGTCTGTTTTCCGGAATTTGCGGCGAAGACAAAGTCGGAGGTTAAAACTCTGCCTTGTTCATTTAAAGTTCTTTATCTGCTAGTGTTCATTGCCGGCGATCCAGTGGAGATATATTTATGTCCGGTGCGAGCACTAAAGGCTATTTATCTAAGGTTGGGAAACTCCGTCCGCTTCCGCACACACTTCTTGTCTCTCCGCGGAATCCTTCCCATCCACTGTCAAAGAATGCGATTAGTTACTTTCGGAGGGAGGTGATTTCCCTGGCTTCTCAGGGTTGTTCTTCGTCATCTTCAGCTCTGTGTTTCCCTGACTGCACAGTATCCGGAGTACGTCCACTTCATCTTCCTTTCCCAGGAATTATTCACTGCCGTCTATTCTGGAAGCAGCTACTTGGAAGTCCGTCAGTGTTTACTTTCTTTACTTAAAGACGTTCGATTCGCCTCATAGCATGTAGTGGCGAAGTCTCTTATCTAGGGTGTGTTCATTTAGCTGAGGTGGTATTCACTTAGTGCGGAGGTTCGGAGGGTTATTCTTCTTAGTCCACGTGTACCGACAAAGTCTATTATCTAGGGGGCGTTCATTTAGCTGAGGTGGTATTCACTTATTGAGGAGGTTCTTAGGGTAACCAGATAGAGGAATTCCTTTTAATCTTTAGAATTCTTAGGCAACAGTGATAGTATAATCACATGAACTTAGGTTTAGTAAGTTTTAAGTATCTTAGTCTCTGATAGTTTCCCTACGAGAGTCCAAGGGGGTGCTCTGGTAGGCTAGGCTATTTTATCGGCACCGAGATACTTCTTCGCTTGCGATCGTGGGGCCTTATCCGGAGGATCAGCGGCTCGGCACACTGCTTCATTTCCCTCCATACATGAGAGGCTATGAATAGCCACATGGGAGATCGACGGACCGAGAGTACTGACCTGACTGTCGATCAAAGTACTCTCCAACATGTCTCTTCACAGAAAGCATTGATTGATATGGTGAGTGTATGACTAAATGGATATCTTATGCAGAGCAGATTGGTGAGCTACCATCTCTGCGGTTGTCAAAGTGGCGTGCAATAGAATTGATCCCTCCTCCTCTAAATGTTGTTAATCGGGCTAATTCATGTGTTCAGGGAGTGTATTGCAATATGAAGTTTTCATAATAAAACTAATATTGTAATACTAATCTGAACACCTGAATGATTCCCACCCTCCTTTCCCCACATCAGTTTTGACCTTGACTAATGCAATTGACGAAAATGGGGCGTGTCAGCGCACACCTGTGCCAGCGTTGCCAACCGTTTGTTATGGTAGCTCAAGTGACAAGATTTTACCTGCAGCGTTGGTAACACTGGCTGTTAAAATTCCCACTATAGTGGGATGGGTAATTGAGAGTTGTTCGGGCTAGTGGGATTAAGGGTTAATTCAGGTGTTCAGGTAAGTATTACAATATTAGTTTTATTATGAAAACTTCATATTTTTGTTATTGTTGCACTTTCCCCATCTGTGGTTACCTCTGGGGAAGCACTTTATCTTAATCTTATCTTGGTTGTTCCTTTGGCAGGATGGTGGTGCTTGTGGTTATTGTGTGTAAGGCTTATTACTGTAATTCCTGTTACGATTGTCTGTGTGCGTGTGTGTGTGGGGTGCCATGATTGACACTTGGTGCTTTTGGTTTCCTCTTCCTCTTTGGTTGTGCGTTGGTCTTGCCTGTGTTTCTTGAGTCTCATCCAGGGAGACTTCTACATCTCAGTGTATCAGTGCTGCCTTTATGGTGTTGGCTTCTAGCTTTCCGAGTGCTGTAAGCTTCAGGTCCCTTTGTCTGTTACTTCTACCTTCCTGCACTGAATTCTGATTTCTCATGACTTGAGTTGCCTTTGCCTGATTGGCTCAAAGTTCGATCCTGAAGCATACAGTGTGGGGCAGTTTAGACATGGTCATTTTCTTGTGGAGAATTCCCCCTATAAATCTCAGCTTGATCTGTATTAGATATAAATTGTCATGTTTGCATTACATAATCCTTCTTGTACTCTGTTTACTGTATTTATAATGTCTTACAGGTTATAGATGTCCCTGAAAGGCTAAGAGATACGCTTATTCATGAGATGTGCCATGCAGCAGCATGGATAATCTCGGGGTACAAAGATGGTCATGGCCCTCTATGGAAATCATGGTAAGATTCTAATTTAAAGATTTTATAAATTTACAACTTTTGCTTCTGTGTAAAATCTGATTGTTAATAAAATATGTTAAAAATTGTTTAAATATGTTAAAGAGAAAATATTTGGCAGCCAGTTAAGTGTGGTGCTACTACCATCCTCTAGTTAGTGATAATTAGTTCATAAGAATAAGTTGGTTGTCTCATACATTACACTAGCTCATGTCAGAGATAAAAAGATATGAACCTTAGGTCAGTAATGCTCAAGGACAGCAGAACTGCATATATTTTATGCATTGTCCTTTAGTTAGGGCAGTTTCTCATAATATGTTGTAACTTAAAAGGGGCCACTCACACTGTGTTAGGAACCGTTTTCATAGAATGAACCAGAACTACAATAGTACTGTACTGTATAAGACGAGCTGCATGCTTTTTATAGCCTTGCTCATGAGCAACATATTGTGTTATACAATTTTGTAGCACAGCTTATGTTATTCTTAGCAACTACAGTATAATGATAATTATAATCAGACAAAAATTTACCCATACAATAAACATTTGGAGTCATTCCTAAGGTTGAGGAAAAACTGCAACAGTACAAGAAAGATACGGTCTGATGCTGTACCCCTCGTTATACTTAAAAGAGTAAACTGTATCATGTTGCAAAGTTTCAGCTAAAGGACAGAATGAAGTTATCTTGTATTGCAGCTGTCATCAGGTCATTCGTGAGCGTTGTGTTCATGTGAGCTTTGCCTTAGGAATAGTGAAAAAGGGCTGCAGTATAGCAAAAATTCTCCCACTCTTGATTAATTTTGCTATTGAAGGAGGCATTTCCACCAAAAGGGGGCATCTGTAGCCCTTGACAAGTAATAGACTCCATAGATCTTACTTAGACATGTACATCAAAGGCCTCACTTTATGGTCACTGACTTGGATAAGGGACAACAACAGCCAGTAAATCCTACTGAGGCAGTCAAGCTGTGTGCATACCATCAGCACTATTGTTCAGTGGAATCACTCATTGCTTGTTTTACTCAAAACATTATGTATACTGTTGTTGGGCCTTTTATCTCTTCACAGCATGTAATAGTTTGTAAGCAGTACCAGCCTCCATTGAAATATTGCCACTCGGCAGACCTAATTCCTTTTAGGGTTTGCTGTTATAGTCTTATGTGGACTGTTCTTAGTCACATTTTCTTGCTTGCCACTTTACCCAGTGGTACCAAAAATATCACGTCCCCTGTTTAGTTATATTCTTGCCTTTTAATATCATTAGTGGTCGTATACAGTACCTCTGGCTCCTAAGTTGTTGCTGAGGTTTTTAGGATATCTTCTCTTATTTTACTCTCTGCTGGAATACATTTGTCCATCAGTGCTTCTTTAATTGTTCTCTCTCAGGAAGCAAAAGAGACATTTCATTGCAAAGATGAAGTCTCTGCTGTAACATCAGAGGACCTATACTGTATTTAGTCATATGAATCTGACATTTTCCTCTGTAATGTCATCACACTAAAATTTTTTCTGTCAGCTTTGAGTATTATTCTCTGTGTTCCAATCATTTTTTTAAGTTTTGTTGACTTGTTTCTTCAACAAGATTGTTTTCTGTCCTGAATTTTTCTTATTTTCTCACTCATCAAACTTCTAAGCTGGAACATTCTTCATATACCATACTAAGTGGCTCAGTTGAACCCAAACTGTTTTTGGAATTTTTTAGTTGTTAAAATAGGGGAAAATGGTTTTTCACAGTTCTATATGGTATCATAAAACTCTAGGAGAGGGAAACCTAGTACTCTGTCTGTGCTATAGGGTCACTAAAATCCAAAACATCTAATACATTTGAAGAGATGTCTTGGTGTGTAGTCTCTCCTGTCAAGGTTGCAGATTAGTATAAGATTTTAAGAGAAAACTTGTTTTATATTTGTTTGATTCCAGTAGTATTTTTTAAATGAATCTTACCTCTCTATTATGATAGCTGCATTCCCACGTCAGGCGGGAGGACAATGGAGTGAAAAGTAAACAAAAAATAATAGGATCGTTTAGAGTGAACTGTGTATTCACCCATCCCTTTTGGGTGGTTTTGAGCGTCTATAGTTTTCCATTCAGTTTTTTATCTGTTGTTGGCCTGTGAGGAGGCATTGGAGGGTGTTTACGTGATTTTGTTAATTAGATCATTATCTGAATTTGGTTTGGGTTTTGTTGTTTTGTATTTTTCATTATACAGGATATCTTCCAAAAAGGAGAAAAACAAGTTGTTTCCAGTCTCTAAGGTAAGAGGGTGCATACCCGGCCTTATTCTTCAGTTTACGACAGTCACAACCAATGTGTTAAATGTAGGAACAAAGATCGCTAGATCAGTGTATTGGTTGGTCAGATGAAATAATGAATATTTATTTAAAGTATAAGCAGATGTGAGAAGCAGATAAAAGTAGGAAAAGACAGAAAGATTCTTCTAACTCTAGGACAGGAAGTGAGGTTAGGAGTAAGTTTCTCATTTTTCTCATCCTCTGCCTTGCTTTTGCATGATCCCCATTCTGCCCTCTTTGATACTAGATGGGGAAGAAACTTCCCTATGTCCAGTCAGAGCTGTATATTTGCAAAGGACTAGGGAAATCAGGCAGAATGTCTACAACCTTTTTTGCAGCCTTGGGAAACTTCACTTACCCCTGTCAAAGAATATGTCTTGTCTGTTCAAAGCTCTCGTCAGAGAACCCCATGCAAATCTAGACTCGACTCTTACCATCAGCTTAAAGTAAGATGCCACGATGTGCGATCTGAAGCAACCACTTTTTTTTTTCTGGAGGAAGTTGTCAGTGCGGCGCAGTGGAGACGTAACTTCGTATTTGCCTCGCACTATCTGCGAGATGTGGAAATTCAATATGAATTGTGCAGAGTTCTTTCGCCTCCCATTACAGCAGGGGAACTTGTATCCTGAACAATTGGGGTAGCTGTACTCTAACCTTTCCTATTAGGAAATTGTCAAATTTTGGGAGTATGAAGGTACCTATGTTGTATTAGGTGAAAGCCCTCATTCTTTTACTGTCATTGCCCTGCTGGCCTAGGCACAAAGCATTGTGTCCCACTTGCATTGGAGTGTGAGTGGCATCCTTAGCAAGGAACCTCCACCATTGTTCAGAGGTCTTGCTACCTAATGAATTAGTCTTCACTTGGTGACATACCAGAAGATGGATGCTAATCATTAGGTAAAGTAGCGTCTTATTCCTGGTGGAATTTTTTAGCTTTCTTGGGGGTTATTAAATTTGTCCTCACACCTTTCCCACCTCCATTGCTCAGTGTGAGAATAAGCTATCATAATAGAGAGGTAGGGTTAATTTAAAAAAGAGAAATTTTTATATTAAAATTTATTTTTTAAATACTTACCTCTGTATTATGTATCACCCCTCACTTCCCAACTCACTCACGTGGACAGAAGAAAAAACTGAATGGAAAACTATAGGTGCTCAGACCACCCGAAAGGGATGGGTGAATAGATGGTTCAAACTAAACGATCCTATTAGTTTTTGTTCACTTTTCACACTATCGTCCTCCTGCCTGATGCGGGAATACAGCTATCATGATAGAGAGGTAAGTATTTAAAAAAGCAATTTTATTATAAAAATTTCTTTACATTCTGAGCAGTTTTTTCTGATGTAAACTTGTAAATTTTTTTATGGCTTAAATTTTTACATTTGTAAGTTGCTAAGATTGTGTAATGTTGTTTACTAAATTGTAGTTGTTTGTTTTTTCAGGGCTGCAAAAGCACGATCAGTATTCCCAGAACTTCCTGCAATTACTACATGTCATTCCTATGAGATAAATTGCAAATATACTTACAGATGTACTAAATGTTCATATAGGTAAGACATTTTCTGTATTAATATTCATCCATAAAAGTATATATAATTGATGATGGCAGTAAATATAGAAACAATACCACTATTCAAATAATTCCAAAAGACTCATGTAAAAGAATAGCTGCCTCATAATTATACGTTTAAAAAGAAATCATTTACTTTAGAGTATTGTAAATCTGCCGTAACACAATCTCCAGAGACATGACCTAAAAGCAGATTTCTGGTTTTCATCTGCATGAGTAATGCATCTGTGTCCCTCAGTACATTCACTGGTGGAACTAGTTAGTATCTTTTTGCCTTGCTCCTCAGAATTTTCTTCAATTTGCACTTCAAATGACCTTTACTCCATTTTCATGATCACTTTATCTTTCCCCACTAATTTCATTATCACTTTGCCTCATTTTTCACCCATTGAACCTTTTATGAAAGATGGTTCTCTGACCCTGATTTATTTTTATTTTTTATTTTACCCTTAGAACAATATGTTTCTGGGATCGGTCTTAACCACTGGCCATTGTACATCCAATTTTGGCGATAGATTCGAGAGATGTTGGTGAAGTTCTTCGGTGTTTTTGGGAACACAGAAGCAATTGAAGGTTTCCACTTCCTGTCCTGGAAGAGGAAGTAGGGTAAGAAGAAGAATAGATGCTAAGATGGATTCCTCCCGCATGCAGCCGCCAGTCGGGAGGGCCGTAGCTTTATGGATCATATTACAGTGGCCGAAACCTGGGTAGTAGATGTCCTTCAGTAGGATATCAACTTCCCTTTGAGTTCCTACCACTCCTAATCAACCATCCAGTCCATGTTGACAATTAGTTCTGGCTCGCGGGGAGATCAAGGCTATGCTGAATGAATACGTTGTGGAAATTGTTACAGTCTGGTTCCTGATTTCTACAACCATCCCTCTCTCGTAGGGGTGATGGGTAATTGGAAACCAGTCATAGTTCTCTCTTCCCTGACCCATTGCAGCAGACTCGGTTCAAGATAGAAACGACATGCTCAGTACTTGCAACCATCAGGGAATCCAACTTGAGTCCTACATTGGGTTTGAGTAGACAGGTATTCTGAATACTCACCCATCAATCCTTCCTCAGTTTCCCCTCTTCATTCCCAGGGAGACTTCGTACTCCTTCATACGGATGGCTCCATGCCTATCTTTATTGTGAGCTTCCGACCTCTACCCAATATTTACTTGACTTTTCATCTTGGCGTCAACTAGTGCATGTTCGTTCAAGGTACGTCTCCTGAGGTATATCAATGATCGATTGGTCCTAGCGAGCCTCTCATGTGCAGCATCTTTAGGACAGGTCCAGCCTCTCAGATTTGATTGCAGCCTGAGAATTGCATGAACTTGGGAAGTCCAAACTTTCACTCAAGCAAGATAAGTATACGTGAGTCTAACAGATAGCAGCGAGGTTGCCCTTGTCTTGACAGGTCTTGACAGAGACAACCAGCTCAGTGATTGCAAGCCATTCCAGGTCACTGTCATCACTGGGGAGGCAATGCAGTTTGAAGGGGTCCTGGTCTTTGACAAAGGACTCTCATTCCTTCCCTTCCTCTCTCAGAGAAGAGAAATGGGACTTAGTCTATGATTAGATGACCGGTATCTCCCTTGGTGTGTCGCTACACGATTCCCCTCTGAGGATATTTCATACATCAAGGCATCGACCAGAATGGCAGTCACCCACAACTCAGTAGGTTAGGTTGGGTATCTGATATAGCCTAAGCTAACCTGCACTTCATTATTCTGGACCTTCTTAGCTTTTCAAGCCTCAGGATCCAAGGATAGGCACGCCATGGTGTTGATAAGCAACGGTACCACAGTAGTTCCACAGTCAACAGGAAAGGGGGCTAGTGTCCTTTCTTCACCTCAAATTGATGGTGCAGGTGTACGGGTGGACAGTAGCACATTCAGCACAGCGGTCAACCAGACATATTCCAGGCAAGATGGATGTATAAGAGACAAGTTCGGTCACTAAGGTCAGTTTAGGGGTAGTTGGTCTTGGGACTTTGACATTCCGAAGGATTATTCGACCTTGGAAGATGGTCAAGTTAGGCCTTCTGTCTTGACACACTGAAGCTGTGTCTGTTCAGTTCTGTCTTTCCAGACCATGGACATAACAGCCAATGGTCATACCACCTTGAAAGTACTGCTCCTCATCCGATCAGGTAAGTCTAGCAACATTGGGTCTAGTCAGTACTTGGATGGGTGACCTCCTAGGTCTTTTGCATCCATGGTACAAGTCTTTAGGCTAATGCCTTTTTGCTGTTCTGTTTGGTTCACTGGGTGGTCAATAGGGTATGATCATTCCAAATCTAAGGGCCTTGGTGGCTTCCAAGTGACCAAAGCCATCTGCGTTACCACCTAAAGGACTTGACCTTCAAGACTGGGTGCTTATAACTCATTGTTAGTTCCGACTCGACCAGAAGTGTTGTCCAAGAGCACCATTTCTTTTGACTTCTCATAATGACCAAGTGGGCATACTTTACAGCTGACATGGTGGACAACAGTACTTTCCAGATGAGATTTCACAAGGTCAGGGGCATTTGTCTGTCCCTGGCATTCGGGAAGAACTGTCAGACAGGTACTAAGGACGGGAATGTGGTCACAACAGACCACATTCACCCCCTTTTTTTTTTACCTTCGGGATGTTGCCCATAGATCCTTGGACTCTTTTTCCTTGGACTCTGTGGTGGCTCCACTGCTCAGCAGTCAAGTAGCTCACCCAGCTCCCTTGGGGACAGGTGGCATCTCGCCCAAGGTGTATGGCTGTAAAAGAGAGGGTGTTTGTGTGTGTGTGGGACTGGCCTCCTACCTTTCTCTTTTATACCCTTCCTCTTCCAGTGGGCAGAGGTGTGGTTTGCAAGCTGTCACGTGCTGGATGAGTGTGCATGCAGGTGTTCTAGTATCTATAATCTAACTCATTTGGATTATCAGATGCAATTCCTACCATTTATCTAGCAAGGGGAGAGAGGGACTTACAGTGAACAAACCCTTTGGTTATCTTCAGCTTTATTGTCCTCGACAATATGGGTTCATCCTAGCCTTTCTTTGAATCAGGATGCTACGTCCCATTAATTTGAAAGACCTAGAAGTCTGGCAGTTGAAAACTACACATGTTCAACAGATCAGAGGTTGGGTCTCCTTCCATTGCTCTTACATGACCAGGAAAAGAGACCCCAAATGAGGCAGACTACCAGTCAGTTCAGAGATATCCCCAGAAGCCTCCCACCAAGAAGTAGGTCTCCCGTCTGTAAAGACCGAAGGTTTGTATACATGTAGGAACAAATGACAGATTTTTAAAGTAATATGTATTTTTCCTAACATACAAACCTGATGTCTTTACATAAATGGCCCACCTCTACCACCCCTCATTCTGCTACCTGGTCCAAAAGATAAAATGAATGTGTACTGATTGGATGGCAGGTCTTCCTCCCCTGCCATCAGTAGCCAACTACCAATAATCACCTTATTTTAAGGTTAACGGCTGGTTCCAGTTTGAGCTAAAAGTAAATCCTATATGTAAAGACTTCAGGTTTGTATGTTAGGAAAAATATAAATTACTTTAAAAATTTGCCATTTTAGGAGTACTGAATTGTAGCTTGTCTGAGAATTGTTTCCAGTGTCTTGATGTAGCTCTTTGTCAGGGTAAATGAAATGTCTTTCCTTAGAGAACACCTCTTGTGCAAAAGAAGGAATTGAGACCACCCATTGTGCAAAGGGAGAGAGGAATTTTCCTTTCATCTTTAAGTTATGCCCTGCCAGGTAAGCCAGAAATTAAAATGAACTTTATTATATTTAGCAGGAAGCCTAGTCTCAGGAAGAATTTCATAACCATGTCTCCACAAATTTGTTTAGAGGGGCCACCTCTCTTCCCATGTAATAGACATATATATGGGAAGTACAGAGAAGTTAAGTGTGTTTTTGGGTGAGACATGTTTCAAAGGATGCCACTGTCACCTTTTATCTGTTACCATGTTCATTACATGTAGTAATTCAGCCTAGTCATTACCTTAACCAGTTTAACAGCATTAGTAAAGGTAAGGCATTTGTATTTATAAAACAAAAAATTTGTCAAGTTTTAAAATTTTCAGGTTCTCTGTTACTTTAATAGTTTTTGAAAGGACTAATTCCTGGTATTTTTCAGCATTGGGCGCCATTCAAAAAGCCTTGACACGGAACGAAAAGTATGTGGACTTTGTTTTGGAAAGTTTGAACTTATTCTAAATTCTCGAGGCAGAGGTTCAAAGTCAAGCAGTTCAAGAACCCCATCTCATGGTTCCCAAACACCACGAACTCCAGGAGCTTTTGCATTGTTTGTGAAAGAAAACTACAACAGTGTGAAGAAATCAAGGCAGAATTTAAAGCATGTTGATGTGATGAAAATTCTGAGTGCTGACTTTGCAAAACTCAAGACTGGGAGTAATTAAAAGGTACATTACAATACTTTGTTTTTTATCATCTGAAAGTATAGTTCTGCTAAACATTGTTTTACAAAGTGATTCCTTCACAAATCTGAATGGCTTCCATGTTGCTCTTCATTAATTGTGCAACATGACAGACACATGTAGATTTGTAAAATTGGAATAAAAGTTTAAAGCCAGAGTTAACTGTTTGACCACAGTTGTATTTATTTCATGAAAGATATCCAGTTTTTTCATCTTATTGCATTTGTTGTCAGTCTCCATATAATGCTTTTTTGTCAATTAAAATAGCAATACAAATTGCAGTTATAAAATAACCATGTTGTTATGGTAGCAACCAAAATAATTTTTATAATAAATTATACTATATAGATCAGTTTATTTTATTATTAATCCATTTCTTTTTTCTCTTTCAGGTTACAGTGAAAAAGATAGCTGTCCAAGTTAGGTAGTTTCTTTTTCTCGAAATACAGATCCTACATGATGGCGTAAGTGTTATTGAAAAATACCAAATATTTTTATGCAGCTTACTGCAAGTAATCAGGGTGTGGTAGTAGATGTAGACTGAAGTAAGGTTGTAGGCTTTTTCACTGTTGCGTACTGTGGAGTTTTTTAAAAGACATTTGAAAGTGCAAATATTTTTGTGTAATTTATCTTTAAATATAGTGATTTTAACATCTCTGTTTCTCTTTCCATGAGAGCTTATACTGTATCCTGACTTTTGTCTCCACAGGTTATAGTGTACTGTTTCTCTCTCTTTGTTTTACAGAAAAATGCTATAATTAAGTACTTTTGAAGCACAAGACACCATGCCAAGTATTAAGAATACAATGGACCCCTGCCTATTCGCAGATTTTTCTGTGGAACGTATATACACATTATTCACGAAAAATTTGCCTATTCGTGGTATTTTTCAGAGAAATATTCACTAATTACTGTTTTTTCGTATAATTTTGTGACTAAATGCATATTTTGTGATAAAACTAATAAAATACTCAGGTATAAGCATTTTTAGAGGGGTTTTTTGGTATCTGAAGTATCAAAATAGATAGTTATAAGCATTTTTAGAGGGGTGTCAAAGTATTTGCGGATTTTAGCTATTCATGGGGGATTGTGGTACTCATCTCCTGCGAACACCAGGGATCGACTGAATAAACGTCCTCTGCAGCCACTATGTGTCTTACACAATTTAATAGATTTGACACCATATAACATTTCTGTTTGAACTCTATTCTTGGTGACATAATTCATTTTAAATTTTGGCAAGCAATTTAACCCTTAAACGCCGAACCTTTATTTACAAAAAGTCTCCCGTATGCCGGCAGCGTTCGGGAGTTAGCACCAAGCTGAAAAAATTTTTTCAAAAATCACAGCATGCTTAGTTTTTAAGATTAAGAGTTCATTTTGGCTCCTTTTTTTGTCATTGCCTGAAGTTTAGTATGCAACCATCAGAAATGAAAAAAATATCATTATCATATATAAATATTGAAATATATGACCGCAAAAATAAATTTTCATATATGATTTTAAACAAATCGCGCTGTGAGCAAATCGGTTAAAGCTAACGGGTTATTTTTTTTCTTTGTATTGTACACTAAATTGCAATGATTTTGGTATATAACAAATTTTAAAACGATCAAAGCAACACAGAAAAAATATTATCACAAAATGATGCATGAATTCGTAACTCGCAGACGTAAAAAAATGTTTTTTTAAAAAATTCACCATAAATCGAAATATTGTGCTAGAGACTTCCCGTTTGTTGACAAATGAAGCTAATTGATTAAATAGTACTAGACTGTAAGTGTTTTAGCTTACAATTGCAGTTTTCGACCATTTCGGTCGAATTAAAGTTGACCGAAAGTCGAATTTTTTCTATTTATCGTGATTTATATGAAAATATTTCAAAACTGATAAAAGCTACAACCATGAGTTTTTCTCTGTTGTATTGTACATGAAATTGCACACATTTTCATATATAAAACTTTATGTAACGACTAATATAAAACGGTGCAAACATTACGACAACTTGACGAAAGAATTTCTGAGATGTTCAGCCGAGTTACCGCTCGGACGTAAGGAAAATGTTTTTTAAAAAAAATCACCATAAATCGAAATATTGTGCTAGAGACTTCCAATTTATTGCAAAATGAAGGTAAATGATTGAATATTACTAGAATGTAAGAGTTTTAGCTTACAATTGCGTTTTTCGACCATTTCGGTAGAGTTAAAGTTGACCGAAGGTTGAAATTTTGGCAGTTATCGTGATTTATGTGAAAATATTTCAAAACTGATAAAAGCTACAACCATGAGCTATTTTCTGTTGTATTCTACATGAAATTGCGCACATTTTCATATATAAAAGTTTATGTAACGACTAATGTAAAACGATGCAAACATTACGACAACGTGACGAAAGAATTTCTGAGATGTTGGCCGAGTTACGTAGCGCAATGAGCGTAAGGAAAAATTTTTTTTTTTTTTTCAGAAATTCACCATAAATCGAAATATTGTGCTAGAGACTTCCAGTTTGTTGCAAAATGAAGGTACATGATTGAATATTACTAGAATGCAAGAGTTTTAGCTTATAATTGCGTTTTTACCATTTGGTCGAGTTAAAGTTGACCGAAGGTTGAAATTTTGGCAGTTATCGTGATTTATATGAAAATATTTCAAAACTGATAAAAGCTACAACCATGAGTTATTTTCTGTTGTATTCTACATGAAATTGCGCACATTTCCATATATAAAACTTTATGTAATGACTAATATAAAACGGTGCAAACATTACGACAACGTGATGAAAGAATTTCTGGCGCGGACGTAAGGAAAAATTTTTTTAAAAAATTCACCATAAATCGAAATATTGTGCTAGAGACTTCCAATTTGTTGCAAAATGAAGGTAAATTATTGAATATTACTAGAATGTAAGAGTTTTAGCTTACAATTGTGTTTTTCGACCATTTCGGTCGAGTCAAAGTTGACCGAAGGTTGAAATTTTTTGTAGTCGACGTACGGTATGTCCACTTGGCACCCAACAGACAATTTTAGTCGACGTATGATACGTCCAGTCGGCGTTTAAGGGTTAATTATCTGATTTCACTTTTCATTTTTAAAACTGATCACTAGATGATGGATCCTCCATAGGGGGCAGTGCCATCAGGCACCTCACACTGTGCAATGTAGGCATCACTTGAGGTTCTTTACAGCATCCCTTTGGTCCCTAGCTGCAACCCCATTCATTCCTTTTACTATACCTCCATTCATTTTATCTTTCCTCCAACTTATTTCCACCCTCTAACAATTTTTTCTTGGTGTAAATGCGAAGTTTTCCTCCTGTTACACCTTTTAAACCTCCTTGACTCTGTTTCCCTTTGAGCGCTGAATGACCTTATAGATTCCAGGACTTGGCCTAAGTTTTATATTCTTTCCTATTCCTAGATGATGGCTCTGCCTAAAATTTGATGTTCATTCCATTTCATATAAAACTTTAGTGAGGCTGGGTGACAAAACTTCATGAAACTTGAGTATCTGTTCTTATCAGTATGAATTTCTGCCTTCATATCTGGTATGTGATAGCCAGATTGGAAGAAAAGAAATACTCTGAAAAGGGGAAAGTGGCAGTATTAATGAGGCTTCTTTTTTCATTTACAGGTGACCCTTTTTTTATTTACAGGTGACCCAGCTTTCATATGAGCCATAGATCTATCAGCTGTCATCAAAACCTGCCAGAGATTACATTCTCACTTCATTGGTACTGTAGACCCCCACAGATATAAGCTTCATCCTGAGATGATCTCTTATTGCTATTTGGAGACCCAATTAGTGGGAGAGCAGAGCTGACCAAGGTTGCAGGCAGTTCCCCTTTTTTCAGGTGATTTCAAGAAGCTCAAATAGGGATTTGCTTTTTTGGCTTCTTTAAGTCCCAGGTGAAGATGGTGAGAGGTAGGAATTTGATGCCCCTACACTTTAACTATTTTGCTTGGGTATCCTGGTGGTGTAACTTTTGACAGCTACTTAGAGGGACCAATATTTCAGGAAATTCGGCACACACTTGTAACAGATTTTGTGTTTTGAATCCTTGGGCAAATGTTAATGCAGATGTTGTGCTCGAGTTTCAAGTAACCAGACCTTGTGTCTCTCATTTCATGATTGGCAACCTTTGAGTAGGAATCTTTCATGATTTAACAACTGTTGAGCCCGGTCCCTTGGAGGATTGGTTGATAGCTAATCTGAAGGTCATGTGCTTTCTGTCAAGGCCCTTATATACCTCTCAGTTAAGTTGGAGTTCTCAGCAGCCTGCCTTCCTTCCGCAGTTGTGATTTTTGCAAATGTCAATAATTGGTTTGTAAATCAAACAATTTCAAATTTTTTAAAAGTTTTTGTTTCAAACCCATCACTTAAACTGATGTCTTGCCTCCTGACCCCACTTATTTCTCAGAGCCAAATTCTAAACTAAAGAAAGTGAAGGTTATACTCGACTATAACCCATGGTTTAGGCATAAGGCAGCTCACTGGGTTTGTACACAAAAAATCAAGTGTCTAAAAATTCATTTCATCTAATTATATACTTCATAAAAACTATAATTGGATAGCCTAAAAATGGTGAAGATACTGAAAGCTCAATACATTTTCATTTGCTGTCAACTGAAATTGTTATAGTTTTCTTACAAAATGTTTTATTGTAATGTGATATTGTATTGCACATCAACAGTGGTGGCCATAAAGTAATTGTGTGTAAAACAGGTATGCTCAATAAGGGACAGGATAATACCATTTTCTTATTTTATTATTAACTGTTGTAAGCTACTGTATGTTTTATTAAGTTTTAAATTTGGTACCTGTTTCATCATTCTACAAATCCTGCTATTTACAAATGACTGTCTTCAATGATTGGGCATGATTGCTAGTGGAATTCGTTTTTATCTCGTAACTTGACTATAAAAGTACCACATAATGCCATCAGTTCCATTTTTTGCCTTGAAGCTGTCAAAATTATTAGTAATTATTCTTATCTATTGTTATGATCATCATTATTATTTGGTAATTAACCCATACAACCAAGTCATAGCACTTTATGCAGGGATGGTAATTTTTACGCCCTCATGTATGTGTGAAATATAACAATTTTAAATTTCTATTTTTGCAGTTTGTATTTTTCCTAGGCCTTTGTAGGATTATTATTTGGTGCAAGCTGGAATTGGTTGTTGTAAATTAGTAACTAGGTAATTAACTGGAGGGTATGGGGATGAGGGGGGGAATAATCTCACTCAACTACTGTTACCAAGCACTTTCTGCCTTTGGCATCAGGAACAAAGTGGGCTGGTTGAGGTGGTAAATATGATAAATTATACTGGTTTGTATACAGAGGAAGAATACAGATTTCTTTATAGATTTGTTATTTGTCCTTATGGAAATGCAAACAATCACCTATTGTGTAGGAGACTTACTCCTTAGGTGGAATGTCATCTCTCTGAACAGACTGGTACTTCGAATCCACCCAAAAATTTCACTTGCATGTAACCTCCAATCAGGTCTTTCACAGGGATGACAGAGCAATAAGGGCCCTGAATCTGAGTGAGAAATGTCTGGAATCTTGCTAAAATAAGGAAAATTCACGGAGAACCAAGCGTGACACCCATAAGGGCTGACACAAGTCAGAAGTAGCTCAATCTCGTCAATACAAATAATGGGTTAGATTATATCTACTAACCTCACTGTCCCCCTCCTTGGTTAGAATGGAGAGTGTTTTATCTGAAAAGTCAAAGCTTTAAAACGATGCTTGATTATGTACCTTACCTATATGTGGCAGATACATGGATTAAGCTGAGAATTAATTTTCTGTCCAAACAGCTTTGGTGACCAGACAACCTGATAAGCAGCTGTCACTGGTCCCAAGAGGGAGGGATCCAGGGACTGCAAGGTCTCACACGAACCAGACAACTGACAGTCTACCTTGAGGAGTCTCATGTTCATCTGATCACATCATGAAGCACAAAAGAAAGTTGTTTCTAGATGCCTCATGCTTATTTGTACTAATAAAAAGTAGCTGACTCTGCCCAAAAGGCTGGGTCCTTTTAAGATGGTACATTATGGGTCCCACCTTGCACAAAAGCATCTTGTCCAGGTCACCATCAAGAAAGTACCAGAGGGAGAGGATTATGAAACTCGTATCTCTCCTCAGAGACTGAAGGGAGAGGATTATGAAACTCTCGTATCTCTCCTCAGAGACTGACAGAATCTGTGGTCCAGCTCCAGAGTAGTTCTGCCTGAAAAAATAGGTCAGAACATTATTAGGTAGATGATGGTTCTACCACAGTTCCCACTATTTAGCTTCAGATTCAACTCCACTCCATGCTGTGATATGTATTCCCATTAAGTTTGGTAATTTTGACAAAAGTGGAAAAATCCACAAAATTACTCCTAAAATATATCATTATATATGTGGGACACTTGGGATCAAACTTAGGAAAAAAAAAAAAATTATCCCTAGGTTCAAGAGCCCCCTCACCAAGCCAAGATGGTCCCAAATTGAGGGGGCACTTTCCTTAGTAAACGTTCAGAGAGGAACAGCAGAGGTAGCCAGCCATTTCATACACAATCTTGTGAGAAAAGCCTCTCCCTTACAGGTTCTGGTTTGTAAAGGCTCAACAGTGTGATGAACTGCCCACTTGTGCATTTGCCTTGTCAACAGGTAAAGGTGAATAAAAACCACTCCCCACTGCTTGTAGACAAATATTACTACAGTAGCTTGTTACTCCTCAAACTGTTGAATGCCTTGTCATGTTTCCAGAATGTTTTCAAGGCTAGCATTGCCGCTCGTATTTCCAGGTTGTTGATGTACTAATGAGGTGTGTCGTCTGCTTACACAAGATAAAAGAGCCATCCAGGTGTGTGCCTCGACAAGCATTTTGGGAGGTGGAGAGTTCAGGGAAACTCCTGCAGGAAGGTTCAAGTTATGCAACCTCATGCAAAATCCTCTATGATCTCCCAAACTCATGGCAGCCAGAGATGAAGACTACCAGCTACAGCATCCCTACTTTTCTTTCCCGTTCCTCCTTTCCTAGCCATGGCTCAGGGGAGAGGACAAAAGTGCTGGGAAGGCTCCTTGTCCTTTCTAGAGGAATCTCTGTTTGGGAAGAGAAGGGCTCCTCCGAACACTTGATACCCAAAGGTTTAGCTGCAGTTCCCTTTGAACCCAAGGGGGTACATATAAAAGAGACTTTTACGGTAGATAAGAGTGTCCCAAGAGTCTGCACATCTCTTCTCCACTGCTGCCTGAACCTTGCCCTATGGAAAGGGTAAGGATATACCAAGTGTTGGACTATTCCACAAAGCAAAACTACTTTGCCAAAACTAGTCATGCAAAGAGGTAGGAAACCATGTCCCATCTTCTCAAGATAAAGTTAGCCCAGAAGTTTACACTTAGGTGGGCAAGAAAAGTCAAAACATTTCATCCCAGCAACTGCCTGAACTTCACCTTCTCCTACTACATTGTGACACCTGTGACAGCTAAGTCAACGAGCTTGTTCAAAACACGGTGCTCCCTTAGAGGAGTGCATGACTCCTGATTGGTGCAGAGAAGGCATTATCATCTTGATAGTGTCTTTCTAGGTGAAGGTAGTTTTGTTAGTCTGCAGCCTGATTCCAATTGCAGGTGAGTAATTCCCATGTTCTCAGGCCAAGTAAACCTCCTCTGATGCATCAAAAGTGGGCAGTGGAAGCAGGCTTCCCAATTTGCTGGGCAGCAAGGAACTTTTTGACCACAAGATCAGACAGTTCATGAGGCCCAAAACACCTTGGGCTATCTGAGACCTCAGCAGTCTAAACAACAAGCTCACTTCAGGCTTGGACCTGAATGTGAGCTTTGTTGTTGAGATTTGGTTTAGGTGTTTATTCATAGAAGCCTCCTTGAGACAGTTACTCTCACATAAGTGCAATGACCTCCAATAAGGCTCGAGAGGCACAAGACTGATCAGATCCATCAGATCTCCAGAATCATGAACTAGATGTTCTCCCTAGAGGGAAGGCAAACCAGTCTACTGCAGGGCACGCTCACGGGACCACTTGTGCAAAGCTGAGAACCCATGCCCAGGGTTTTGGGCTGTAATCATCCATCCTGTGGATGCCAAATTAGTTGAGGCCATGGGAGACCATCCACACAGTGAGCACAGGGTCAGCACTGATTACCACATGTGGAAGGGTCACAAGATGTCCTCATGTTCTAAATGGGACAGGTCTACTGGGGCACTGAGCATGCTAAATGCAGTCATGTCAGCCCACCTGCAGTGGATTTAACACCTGGAGGTAAAGTAACACCAATTCCTCCCTCAGCCAGGTAAGGGTACTCACTCACAGTTTACAGGATTTCTTATGGGAGGTCTTGGACTACTTCATCCTATGGGAGGAAGACAGAGATGAGGAGGACAAGAAGGAGCTTGACTAGGAGGAGGTGCTGGAAAGAGCAAGCTTGAACTTCTTGCCCCTGGCTTGTGTCATGCTTTCTTTCAGTGCAGGTAAACTGCTTGAGGCAAGGTTTATTGTCATCATTGAAGGCGTTTTAGGATAAGTAGCAGCTGCAGGGGCTTCCTCAGACTTGGACATAGCTAAGTGGTCAGGGAAGGCAGCAATCTGTGGCCTTCCCAGAATGCCATATCTTAAGCAGGTACTCACCTGATGATTATATGAAACAGTAGAAGTATTCAGTAGGAGTACTGTAGGTCATGGCGAGACAAGTACATGGGTAAGGGTCTCAACAGAGGACAGCCTGGCCTGGGCACATATCATCACATGAATAGTGCTTGGGCGTTACTTGCCTTCCTGCACACACCCTCCCCAGACCAAGAGAGAGAAGTATACTCAGAAGGAAAGGGGAGAGGTACAGGAGGGACAGGGAGGAACCCTTTGCAACCTTACCTTTCCCACATGAAGGTGACCACTTCACAACTCCTCACAGGGGACACAGGACTGCTTAACTTACTCTTACAGGTTGAACAAAACAGTGTGGTCCTACTACAAGAGGAGGCAAGAAGCACCTACATACACTCATGTCACCCACATGTATTTTTTTTTACCTTTATTGGAAAAGCATAAAGTTCATACAACATATACATATGATTTCCAACTTGGCCCACCAAGAGGCATAACAAGATGTCCGCACTAGATTGTGGCTAATGGATATGCTTGGTGGGAGCAGGGGATTTAGGTATTTTACACCACCCACCCCTCTTAACCACCAGTAAACCAACTTGTCACTAAATTTCAATCACCAATTCCAGGTAGTAATGAGACATACTCCAACATAAAAGGCAATGGTCACATTTCCATGGACACAAATTAAAAGCTACACATGCTGTCTTACCCTTGGGTAAATAAAGAAAAGAGTGAGAAGAGGCAGTCTCACATTTATTATTTAAAAGAATTAAACAATAATATTTACAATAAATACAACCAGTGTATGGAAAAAGAACAAAACCTGAAAGATCAACTGGATATCTTTTGCTAGTCGTAGCTTTTGAGGTGTGAAAAATATTTAAATGATAAAAAGACATTTGTGATTATGCAAAACCTTGCATATACAATACATAATACACATCATCAGTGTTATCAGTGCAGTAATAAAATTATCAGCTTTTCTAGTAATAAAAATATATAATTACACTGTACTTTGCATATAATTTTGCCTAGTTGAAAAACTCAGACTCCCATAATTCTAAATATATGATAATGTTCAGTACTGTATTAAAAAAACTGCCTCATAAATGGCAGATATGGCAGCTATTGCCTCATTGCACATAACACCAACCACAGTTTGAAAACCATGAGTGCAATTCTCCTGAATTATGATGAATTGATAAAATTGCCCAAAACTCCTGCTTTCCCTGTTGTAGAGACAATATTAGATAGATGATGGGAAGTGGGAGCTGAAAATTAACATGTTAAAGCTATGCATACAGAACATGTGAGCAACAACAGATATCAAAAACAAGAATGGCAGTGATAGTTTGTCTTCAATATCAAGTATATTGGTATTCCAGTGAAATGAAAAAGTATGTACAAAATTTCTGAAACCTCTATTTGGCAGCTAAATATCTTAACTTCAGCCATGTGCTGTATTCTTAATACTTAGGTTTTCACTTTATGTCAAACACAAAAGCAACTTTAATACTCTTGCGTTCACGTATTTCCAACTCGAACACTAGATTTTTTAGTTCAAATTAAAAATTTTTGCATAGTATCAATGTAAATGGTTTTGCGTTAACTGTAATAGTATTAGGTTTAATAAAAAAATGTAGTTTTAAAACTTCACAAAATCCACTAGCAAAGTAGTTTTGTTTCCAGGATATTTGCTTCAAAAGAAATTAAGCAAGCATTTACATACAGTATATCATATACTTATACTCTTGATAGTATGCAAATATATGAATTGCACTTCACAATAATTTCAGATAATTCACTGGTCCATCAGCCCTTGAAACATGCAAAAATTATATTAATGTTGCCAGTCACATTCTTTAAAATACAAATGTTCAATAATTATGCAAGTTGCACACATTTTGGCACATCCAGTCTCTCATTTCTTCAGCAATATTAACATCATGCTATAGTAAATCATATTTGTTGCAAAAGTTAATATGAATTACCAATTACATTATTTACAATATATACATCAATAGATAGCTATTCACTAGAAAGCAAGACTAAGAATAGGAAAGTTTCACACTGAACAAATATTCACAAATGAAAATGTGAATTGAGTGATATTATGAATAAACTTCATATCACAAACTGAATGCGCATGTTGAGGCTTTCATATAAAAATGATAGGCATGTGAAAAAACTGAAATTTGTCTACAATAATATGAAGCCATGGACACGGATTATGGGTGAAAAATATTTTTTACTGTCACAGTGGAATGAAAAGGAAAGACACAATGCTATACTGTATGTTCAAAACATGCAATGAATACAATCATCCATACATATGAAAAGAGGTCAGGTACTCTTGAATTCAACAGAAATATAAACTAAAATGTCAAAATCATATTCAAAATTTCAATGAAATTGAAAACAAATTTCATTCCAGGGGAACTGAAGAAATTCCATTTGACAAAGGGAACACTCAGGCAATAAAATTGAGATCTATAAGATATGCTAAGTTGTTTAAAGTCTGTATGTCTTCCAATATAAGTGTACTGGAATATAGTGCTTCAAGAAATGAGGAGGATTATGGTGTTTCAAGATAAAGAGAGCAAATAATAGCAATAAGGAGTATCCACCTAACAAATTAATGAGGACACTCGACTTTCACAGAGATGGAGCATTCTTTTTTGCTAATGTGCTAAAAACAAAACTGCACAAGACATTCTTTGTTATATGCATTCAAAAATTATATATGAGGAATATTTAGGCATATTACTATAGTACAAGGCATTTCATACCATTTTCTAAGAAAGGTGAGTTACTGCATGAGATTTAATAGCAACTGTGCCATTTCACAACAAACAATTAGAAACCATTCCAATTCCATTACCAAATTCATATTTCTTTCACACATCTAAATAAAACTTGCCAATACTGCTCATAATTTTACATCCTTACCTACTCACTCAAAAGCAGCTAATCTGCTGCTTTTCAGTTTGTTCAACAGGAGTGAAGCTCCCTAAAGCATAAGACACTAAACTTCTGTTCAACTACTTGATATGTTTATTGGGCGAGTGAAATACTTTAAATAATGCTAACTACATACTGTTCTGTCAGTCAGAAGGGGAGATAAGCTATCCTTAAGCAATGACCCAGTAAACACCTCCACACTGGCAATGTTGAAATGATGACCCAGTAAACACCTCCACACTGGCAATGTTGAAATGATCTCTTCAATGTTACTTACTGTAAAGTGTGCAGATAAAATAATAAATCTACCATTTAGTGCTTATCCTATTTATCAAATGCTCATATAACCATGTATGGTAACATTTTTGTCCCATGCCTTAAATAAATCTGATCTACAAGGGGTACCCTCCAAATACTGCACTTTGCAAACATTCTATCCCAAGTCTGACACACAAGAGAAAACTGACCAATTATCAAGTTTTCATTTTTGCATTTTGGTATGACTAATAACCTGTTTCTGCTGTTGTTTATTATTAAGCTAATTACATCATTAAACCAAACCTCAGAGTCAAGTTAATAATACTTTCATACAGATGGCCTGAAGAATTTACATTAAATGATACTTTGTATTTAATTTTTAAGTATGAATTCTTTAAATATTAAATAATTGGGTAACCTGAAAATGTGTTAGCTTCTATATAAAATTCTTTAATTTATACTGATGATAAAATGCAACCTACATTCAAATACTGATATCAATATTACATTTTGGTAAAAATGAACTTAAAAAAGTACAATTATAAAGTCAAAGACAGCAGAGCTCATATTGCAATAAATAGTGCAACTCCCAGACAAAAGTACATTTACATTATTTCCTCTGCACTGAATGATCAAATACTTATCAACTCAAGGATAATTACCAATATCAAAGTTAAGCCACAGGGCTCAATGAAAAGTCTGGATCCTCGAAGGACTAAGCTGAAAAATTAATGCCCCACCAATTCTGATATACATTCAAGCTAATTAATTAAAAAAAAACAAGTTTACCAAGACCACCAACTAAATTTTTGTTCTCATGAGGCTAACCTGAAGGTCAGGTTCTTATAAAAGGGTGAAGATTAAGACTGTGATGTATTAAAGCTACACATATATTAGACATTAGAACTTACAACTGGCAAGCGGAAAATGTTTACGGTTTGGACACATCTAAAGAAAGTTTTATCCCTGATACTTATCATTCATTGTGAAATGTTCGAGTTTTCTTCCATTTCATCTAAAGTTTAATTCTGACTTGAGACTGATCTGAAAGATTTCATTAAATATGACAAAAATGCAGATAGAAAAATCACCCCTAACTAAAAGCTTTAAAGGGTCAATACTGCAAATAAAAAATGACACCGATTGTCACTTGGCCAAAAGTATCCATCAAATGTTTACTTCTATGTAAAGAATGACTCTAAAAACTTGAGGATGGCATAAGAGCACTTTAATGAAGAACTCCTTACTCATCTTTGGAAATGCAACTTTTCTAAGATTAAGGCAAGTGATAACCAAAAGCATCAGTCAATCAATCATCCAATAAAATGAAGAAAAATATAAATCCTGTATGATAAAAGATAAGTTTTCTCAATTGTACGGATGACATGATATGCCTTTTACTATACAGTATTTTGCCTTCTAATTTCTTAAATGAACACGTACTCTCTTCTCAAATATGTACCCATTCACTGTGAATTTTCTGTGATGATATAATCCAACAAAAAGTTAAGACAAAATCTTTTTTTCACATGCTGCAAAACAACACATTATATTTAAATGATTCTATAAGTCATACGTAGTATGACTTAATTTTTTAAAGATTAAGACTATAGAAAAGTTAAGAAATGCTCATTTTAGCATTATAAAGCAATGCGTAATACATTCCCTTCAAGTCAATATGACTTAAAATACTTCCTAGCTCCTAAAAACTAGAGCTGGACTATAATTTAGGCTCAATTTCTTCTTGCTTGAATTCCATTGTAATGTGCTCATCTTTAAGTATAGCTCAACTCTTAGTAAAGATGTTATGTTAAATAATATTCCTAGCCTTCCTACCCATGGGATGCATTATATTGTTTACATAAACTATAAATACACTACTGTATAACGAAATGAACAAAAAATATGAAAAGAAAGGTTTAAGAGTTTAAATGCTATTTGTGCTCATAAACATCCACACTTGGTTCTGCCTGATGATGACTTACAACACAATAGTTACATGATCATTTGAAGTAAATGTACTTGCAAGACCATGCTTTTGAGGTTTTAAGAAACACTTACAAAATTATTTTATCAATCACCCTCATCCACTTAAGTTTCCAATAAATTCTACTTTCTTCCAAAGTCAGAGGACAGAAAACTCCCACAACCGAAAAAAAACCATGTTACATTCTTTTAAAATGATAAATTTTGTAAATATTTTTTTAGCTTATACTATTAACAATCTTCAGTACATTTAATTTCCAAGCCAAGTGAACTTCACTTTCCAAATTTAACTGTAAAGGAACAGGTGCAATAACAGCATTTCATAAAAATTTACGTACAAAAAAATCAGCCACAGTAAAGTTCAAATAAGATATCTAACTATGTACCTGAATGACAAAATAATACCTTAGGAGGGTACCTGCAACTCAGAGCTTGTAATTAATACTTTGACCTGAAGAGTCCATTCAAGTTTTATATCAAAATCTTTTTTAGCTTTAAGACATGGAGGTTTACAACAGGCATTTCATTACCATTCATAATTTTGCCCAGACCACTAACATTCCTCAAATACAACAAATACAGTTTTCACCATGACATATTTTTCTACAAACACATTATCAATCATGAAACAGTCTTACTCTGTGCAAGCAGATGCAGTCACATCAGTTTGGAAGACCTTGCAAAGTGACAAGTCACACAGCATCATACCCAGCTGATGCTCCACTAACATGGAAGGTACGAAGTCACTCCTGTGTCAACTTCCATCTCAGTGTAGGGATGGGAAGATTATCACTATTATTATTATTTAGTATTTAACCCAGATCACTGAGTTAAAATATTTAACTCTCATAGGTCAGCCCGGGGGTTTTATCATTTACATCATTTAAATTTGCTATTAACTTGTACTTCTTTATAATTTGGTAGCTGGACAATTTGAAAAGGATGATTCTGACAAAGTTTCCCTATTTCCAAAACTTGACATTTTCTATTGGCTGAAGCTTAAGACATTCGCACAAGAAGTAAAATCGGTAGTGCTGACCTGCATTCTCTCCATACATGGATTTGATCAAGTGGGCTATTTATTTCATAAACATGGGTCAAACAAGTGTAGGCAACTCAATAATGAGATAGAATTATTTCAGCAACTCAATAATGAGATAGAATTATTTCAGTGTGATGTTGCTTCTTGGTTCAAAGAATGCCATAATTCAACAATGGGTTTTAGCTTTTTTAATTTGTTGCTTCATGGTTCATTATTCCATGAACTCTGCCATTTATGAAATAAGATTGGTTTTAAAGATGTTAAACAATCACTGTTTGATCTAGTCATAGTAATTACAGCTTTGGCTGCTTTATCAGCACCCTCATTTCCCTTTGATTCAAACCAACTGGATCATGAGATGAAGATGCCTCTGGACAGGGGGTTTCAAGAAACTCCTTGGCAGGGGAGACCTCACAGGTGCAGTGGGAGCTGGACCTTTTGGATACAGAATATTTTGCAAATGAGGATCTGTGATCAAAGACACAATGGGGTACCAGGGTAACCGAGTGCACCAGTGCAGCAAAGTATGCAAATGCAGATCATTACACAAAACAGGAGTACACCAAAGCAGTTGCTTTTACGTAAAATTCATTAAAGATGCCAAATATCCTGAAGCAGACAAACATGTTACCTATGTCATACAATGGAGCAGATTCGTTATTAAAAGTTTAACCAGACCTAAGAGCTAATTTATGTAGCTAAAAGGGTTGGCCCAAAGGATTTGTCTTTATTAATAATAAAGATTAGAAATGACTTATTAAACTGCAGCTTTTTAAAAATTTTACGATTGGATTTTTGAACATGATGGCATCAGACAAAATTTCTTTAATAAATGCTTCCAAAACTTGACACTCGTTAATTATATTTTAGACATTCACACAAAAAATGTTTAATTGTTAGTGTTACTTTACATTTTGTGCATTTAGGGACTGGATCTTGAATTATTTATCAAATATTCTTGGATCAAACAAAAGTGACCAATTCTATGAGGAATCAAAATTAATTGTTTCATTACTCAAGTATATATATTCTATAATGTGTTGATTAAAATGGGTTTTAGAGATGTGTATAATTCATTAATAGGAATACCTATAGATGAATTTGTCATAGGAGTTGCCTTTTTTATTTCCTTGAATACCTGCATGGACAAGAATACAACATACTATTTCTAAATTATAACTATCTCACAAGGATACGCCAAGGCCAAGTGCATAGGGCAGCTGTGTGCACAGGAAAACCAACTCATCAGGGAGTCAGGAATGTGAAGACAGATGATTAAGAGCAACCAAGGCAGAGGCCATCACCTACATGGGAGCAGGACCAGTAGAGAAGGCAAAGATAGTGGGCACTCACTGGACATAACTGAAGCAGCAAGATCCACAGACATAGGCAGCCTTGTTGAGTGGAAGGTTGCAAGGCTGTGATCTCATCACTGATGACTACTCTACACCAAAAACCTGGTCCTGGACTACAGAGGCAACATTCTTTTTGAGCTGAACCAGAAAAAATTTTCTCCAACTAAGGGGAAGGCATGGCTGGAATCACAGGAAGCAGGAGAAGAGTAGGAGGAACAAGGATGGAAATGGAAGGGTCTGGTGAAAAGAAGGTTGGAAGAACCTTCCTAGGGGCTGCAGGGAGACTGTCAGGAGAGGGAAAAATCTTTATTGGGCAAGAACACAAAGGTTCAAGACTGTAGATGGTAGATGTATTGCTCTGAGAGCCGTTGACTGGAAGCAACATCACTGTAAATGAAGAAGCCTTGTCAGATGGGACTTGAAGCTTGACAATCATGGACGTGGTGCACCAAGACAGAGAATTGTCAGAAGTCTCACCAACTGTGGCACTAGATACTTGACATTTACACCCAAGCTTGTGAACATAAGAGGAACCACTGGTCAACAGTCCTGCCCCCAAACATAAACACATGACAGGTCTGCTGAAGGGAACCCCATTGGTTCTATGGGAAGAGAACTGCAATTGCAGGTTCTTGTCCAAGAATGACAAATTAATTACAGAACTTTCCAAAATACCATCACAATTACAAGATATCTTGTACTAAGACAAGCAAAAATAAAATGCAGCACTGAACAGTAAGGTAAAAATAAGAAACCGAAAGTAACCACCACAGTGTACTGGCAAAAACAATATAATTACTGAACAGACAACCCTTGATAAAGAATAAGGAAAGGGCAAAACTTATTTAACATAGTTCCCAAGTGAAAACAAGGCAAAAACTGAGAAAACCAAGTATTTACAAACTGACTATAAGAATAATATGAGATGAGATTAATGAAAAAAAAAAAAAAAAAAAAAAAAAAAAAAGAGTACTCAAAGTGACAGTGAGTATGTCAACATGAAAAAAACGAGTGAACAGAGGTGAATAACTAATGAAATGCACATCACGATGATGGGGAAAAACAACAACAATCCTAGGAAACAGAAGAGAGCAATGAAATTATAGGTCACACACAGGAATGATGCCTAACATCTGGGCCAGTGGAGCATGAGCTGGGCATGCACAGTATGACTCAACTCTAATTAGTCAACACAGAATCATGGCAATAGTTTTAATAATAAAACACATGGATTTTTCTTTTAAAACTGGCAACATAGCTATACCTATGGGCATCACACTCTTGTTTAATACCTGGTACTCCTACCACTACACTGTACCATGTTAGAAATTTTAATTTGATGGCTGGTCACCCTCTCTACAAATGGTGAAGTTAATGACTAATGAAGACTATAAGCAATAGTCAGACAATCCTAGACTACCAGCTGTACCAACTTCTAATACTTCAGTCTTGTCTGATGGATTAATTCAGTACAAAATATACGACTCTCCATACACATTTACCATTCAAGTATTTCTGATTTGTAAACATACCTAAGAGGCATAAATAAAGATGGCTAAATTCTTTGGGTACACTATTGTATTTCCAAAATTATTATTATTAGTTAAGGCATTGCTATACAGTATTGCTAAACTTCATTTCCTTAAGGAGATGATGAAGAAAAAGGCACCATACATTTACAACCACGAGCTACAATTATCATCTTTTAATCAAGGAAAAAATTTAAAAGTGTATGGGTTCATGTTGCTTTAATTTAGCACAGAGCTTAGTATATTTTCATATTTACAAAATTTATCATATAAATATCACATGGTATAAGGGGAAAAAATATTTCAACTTGAAAATTCACTCACTGTTTGCAATTTAAGAAAGCCTCTGGGACTTACGGAAGATTTTGTTTCCATAATAATTACCCCACTAACATAATCATAATGAAATGTTACTTCCAAGACGTGACACAAATACCTTTCATGTAATGCCGGTGGATGTTACTCCTAAGTAAACCAAAAAAATATAAAACAAAACACATTGCAATAACAATATTTAACAGCATAAAAGAGCAATTGGTCTCAAGGAAAGAAGTTGCCTCTGAATATGCAAAAAAAAAAAAAAAAATCTAGAACCTAAAAACTACCTCGGGCAAATAAAAAATGAATCCTGACAGCTACCCAAGGAAATTCTTGGCAGCATTAACTCTGCAGAGGAAAACATAAGCTTCTAACACATAAAAGGACTTGACCTACAGGTGTTATTTCAACGACTGTGAGAGAACTAATACAAGGCTGGTGTATCCAAATACATAACCTTCATAAATATATATAAATAATATAAATATCATATGTCATTCCATAAAATATTACTGAATATTTCCCCCACTAACAACCACATACGGTGTTACACTTGGTTACAGCAAACTGGGGAGTTCTTCCCAACTTGACAGTTCAATCCTGGGAAAAATGTGGTTCATAAAGAATTAAAAATAATTTTCCATGGTAAAATCATCAATCAGATGCCAGTCTTCAAATAGAGCTAGTCACATGAATGCTTCATCTCTATCAAAACACTTCCTTAAGTATATATAGAAGACATCTTATACATCTACTAATTCTATAAGACCAAAATATCCATATCTATAAAATAAAATGCAAAATAACAATCAACAAACACATGAGGACCATAGAGCAAAAATATGTTCAACAAAAAATAAATATAGTCATCTGGTTTCACAGTTCTATTTTAAGAAATCAAGGCAATTCCTCAGCAACTTCTACATTAGTTCTTTCTTTCTCTTTAAGCAGGCTGGGAGAAGTATTGAAAATGCATACACACAAAATGAGTGACTTCATATCAAGTAATTCCTATTAATTAAGAAAACTATTCTATCAAAATCATGAGCTAACATTTACTTGAAATATACTCACAATATCTAGATGCATCTTCATAATACTTATCATAATAAGTCATGAGAATTGGCTGCTGCAGAGAATGTTTGGCTGAGGCACAGAATGTTTTATAAACATAAATTTACACTTCTTTCAATAGATGGAGCTGTTTTTCAACCAATAACTTTGTTAATAGAGAACAGCCTCGTATCCAGATTCTAATTATTCTTAGGTAACTGATGATAAAAAAACTGAAAGTGAGTTTAAACTCATGCCAGTCGTTTTCCCTGTCAGCAATAATGGGAATGAACAGTGCAATCAATATTAATCAAATCAATTAAAGATGTCTTTTTACAAAACTTACTCTGTAAAGAAGTTGAGTAACAAACGTTTTTTATCATCTGATTCGAAGTGTACATTTTGACATGAAAAGTTTGTAGGTCTTTTGAAAAACTCATTTTCTTTACAAATCATGTAAGTTTCATATTGCTCTCTCAATTTTCTACACATAATTTTGTAAGGAATTACTTTTGCTGTGATAATACCTGTATATAAAGCAGCTTCACGCTTGTGAGTCAACTGAAAAAATAATTTCACTGTAGTCCCATAGGCTATGCCAACTATAGAGTAAAACAAAAACTACCAACAAGCCAGTTCTGTTCTTCATTTAAGAATAAAACCAAGCCCCTTATCAAATAAAAAGAAGTTCACTACAAAATCAAATATTACAATTCAAAGAAAATGTGACACCGAACACTGTAAGTAGTTTTACAGAAGACACCACTGATCTGGCAAGCCTTTAGGAATGACAGAAACATAACCTAATTGGATCTGAAATACAAATAGTTAGCATGTCTCACTTTAATATATTACCATGGTAAGAAAATAATTTGGCCATTTCTTTATGAAGTGTTAGGTGTGAATTTCATAAGAAACACTATTTTCTCTTGCTTCAAAAAGAATATTTCATTTTATTCTGGCAAGACACCACTGTATACATAGCTCTGCTACAGTTGTCCAGAATCCCAAAACATTTAAAATGGATCTCAAATATACACAAATAAGAATACACATTAAAGATTTTTTGTTTTTCTTACGAAACCCTAATTAAGTCCGACCTATATCCGACAGCATAAACGATTTTACATAATCATTCAAAAATGTAAAGCTAAAAAAAATTTGACTCTTGAATCATTAATTAACATCTCCTCTTAAATGTTGGCTGGTATGAATTTGTTGTTTTTCCATATACATAGAGTAGATTAAAATGTTAAACTAGCCAAACATAATAGTAATTTATCAGGAATGGAAGTGTTCAAATTAAATTTATCTTCCTCCTGTTCTGAATGAATAATGCATGGGTTTTTCTTGACAATTTAAATTTTTATAGTGTTATACACTATTTTCAGCATCTTATAAGAATTCCTAGTTTGCTTCCAACCTTGTTCTATGTTAATTTGCACAATGTACAGATTAGACCAATGCTATAGCTTTAGGTTCTGGATACGAGGTTTTCTAATTCAGTATATTCCTTCTTGATAGTTTGCTGATTACTGAAACAGCAAACACTCATGCTACACATTCCAGTCAAAAAAATTTCAAATGCATTACTGTACAATGATCAACTATATAAAAATAAAAAAAGAATAGTTTAGATGGCATCTGTACACTGCATACTGTACAATAAAGAAAACATTTCCTGCCATTCTTTTATTAAATCCATTACCCTGAAAAGCTGAGACGATTAAGTCAGACATTTATAATTCATATTGTGAACCTCTTGTAACAATCTCAATCTGTACAACTACTGGAGAGTAAGTGGTGTTTACTATTTAACAGCAATATAATTTCCATTCATGATGAAAATTGTTCCATCACCTTCGTTTGTTATTCAAGAATCATTCCAAAAGGATGACCAACTTTCTTTTTTGCAATATAACTGCTTTTTATCGTGATTTGTAGTGTTAATGCAATGAACACTTCTATGAAATACTTTTGCAACAATAAAATTAGGAGATTATTTACTGCCAAAAATCCAAAAATTGCATTTACTTAGCAAGAGAAGTACTTACCAAGAAGTTAGTGAATTTGGGTAAACTGAGAAACTGAGTGTACCTCTTATCAATGACAATATCAAATGAGAACAGGTGATGACAAATACTTTCCAATTTACTGCATAACACACTGAGAGAGAGTGAAAAAAGAAAAAGTTATAACAGGACTTACTGAGATATACTTGAGTTAACAGCCAGAATCAAAATACTGTATTTAAATTTATTCAAAGTTACGCACAACGTAAACAAAAGAGAGCACATCTAATTTTGGGACTTACTGTTTGTCTAACGATTGTATGTAAAACAAGTAGAGTCAACATGGACATTAAAACAGAAAAGATTGATCTTCAACTTCATACAACATATCTGTAACTTAATTCCTTCATGACTTAATATAGATATGAATCAAGCAATCATTAAAATTTAATATATTGCAAGAAGTTGAAACACTGACTTCTTTCATGGAAATGAAGTTAATGGTAAAAGCTTGTGAGCTTGATGAGTTGATCAATTGCAATAATGCACATCCCATCACCTTTATGACAAAGAAAGAACTAATGGATAGCAAGAGAAGTTTAGATAAAAAACAAAGTTGCATTACAAGTTCTGACCATCTACGCATTCCTAATTGTCTATTACAAAAGTTGACTCACAAACTATCATGTTCCAATGACATCCATCTTCACCCTAGTAGCTCATGAAACTCATAACAGTGCTGAGGTACACAGTACATGTGCAAACATGACTCCTTGAAAAAATGATACATCTACTACGGGCATACCCAAGGGCTGAGGTTAGAGGAACCTGGCTGATAAAAGGCAGCAATATAACAAGCAAACCACAAATAAACAGCCTTACACCATGAAAACAGGCCTAAGCAATTGGAAGTTGACCTAAGATACAAGCCTTAAGAAGACTGCAATCCATCTCCATTCTCTCCGTACATGATCATGTCCAAAGTTATCACCACAATCAGGTTATGAAGAAAAATGCAAAATTTAAAAAGTAATGGCAGTGTGCATACTGACTGGCAGACTAGAAATATCCTCAAAAGTGTACAATATCTGAATATCTCATAAGACACTATCGCAACCTTAAGGTAGGACAATCACTATTAAATTTCATTACATAAATTTAAAATGTGTTCCTTTATCTTTTAAATACACAAATATGAAAAGAGAAAATTCTAAATGATGAACTTCACTAAGACTAGCTAAACTTTAAAATACCCCTCTGACACTGTTATTGAAGATGACTACTATCCAAACTTCAACATATATAATAATAATAAAAAAAAGAGAAGTTGAAAAAGCCCTTTAAAAAATTAACGGCCAGTCATTGCAGAGGTTTCAGTCACTTTTTAAAATGATCTCTTTTCAAAATAGCTCACATTCATAGGCAAATTTCTGCTCTAGCCAACACTTTTAATCTTGAAGTTGAACTGTACTGCAAAACCCTGAGATGAAACGGTCTACTTACAAATCCTTTTGATCACAGGAATCCAATTCTGTAGCTAAATATTAGATATGCTTTTTAACATTCTGTTATCCAGCAATGCTATGTTTTTTAATAGTAAAGCATACTGTCAAGTATACTGATAATTATTTTAACAGGTAACAATGAACTTGTCCTTATGCGAGGTTGTGCTTCCTTCAAATCAGAGTCAATCAGTACTGTCCACGATGTTGCTCAGATCCTGAAAAATCATGTAATTTGAGTACCTTTGGGCTTTCCTTTCAAGTTAAAATCTAATCAGTACAACATAAAAAATTATATTATGAAGGTATACTATGCATCTGAAGACCTACAATATAATAGTGCATACAATAGCACTGTTAATTTTGCATATATATAAAAATAAAAATTATTCTTATTTTATGCTGTGGGTAATATGAGTGAACTCAATGATGGATGGTACAAGAGATGTAAAAACATACATTCACCTATTGTACATTTATGCAGTATATCAATGACTTCACTTTCACTCTTTATATAGCATGATGGTTGTGCGCATTCAAAAGTAAACTTTAAACTACTACCTGGTCCAAAGTCAGGGATACATACATCAGTTATAGCTTGTTGATTTTTGTTAACTATGTTAATCCTCTCAATTTTCGTGATTAAAATTAGGTGCCTTGCCTCTTGCATTTTTGTTATTTGTTCATTCTAAATGTGTGCTCTCTATCTGTCTATCTACAGATATAACTAATACAATTTGGAAGGAACAAATCAGCAAAAATTGCAAAAGGCAGTTATATTATTCATGTATATCAAGAACATTAACGTAAATAACAGAAACATACACAAGTCACTATCGATGTATGCACTTACACTTTGAACCAGATAGTTCAAAATGAATTTTTGTTTAAGCAAAATCATGACAACTACATCCATAATATGCCACGCATAAGTTTTTAGTTATATAAAAATATAAAAAGAGAGAGATCAGTGGTCTGTAGGGTCAATCCAATCTAGATCAACTGAAAGCTTAAAAAAACAGGAGTACCAATGTCATCGAAATATTTTTTGATATCTGTTGGTGACATTTAATATGATCTGTCCTTGAAGCTGGTGATAGGTAAAATTTACTGCTGTCTTGTGGTCATATTCATTTTAAACTGAAATAGAGTGCTGACTGAAAATGCTGTCCACAACAATGAGGATTAGAGGGAAAAACAAATTCATGAAAGAGAGGGAAAAACAAATTCATGAAAGAGAGAGACTCTAGGACAGAATATGTCAAATATTAAAGCATAAATATACATATGACGTGATGATAAGTTCATGTTGAATTTGGAAGGGACCTATGTACAAACCAAATTATATGGAATCTGTATCAGCTGTGCTACACATATGCAAACATTTAAGGAATAAGACCAAACACTGCTGGAAAACCAAAGAAAATGCCCCTCTATAAAGTCTAAAAAACTCAGGGCTAATTGCAGTTAGAATGGAAGTATGTAGAAACCAAAATCAGTAGAAATTAGTATAGAAAATGACTCTCGGTTAACACCTTTTCCCAATAATCTACATAACACTGATTTAAATGTTCTTCAAATGCAAAACAACTAGATTTCAGCAGCAATGAAGTACATTGATTTTAAATACAAGCAAAATTTAATGCTTCTTGCACTAAAAGTTTATTTGACCAAAGACATCATATAAAACCCAAGTCTAAGCCTCTGACAAAACAGCTGAGATACTTTTACATCTGATTTTACATTTACCAAAATATGAGTTATTTACTTCTATCTAATAGCAGAACTAAATTAGAACACTCTTCAACATGTGATCTGATCAACACCAACAAAAGGTGCTAACAACGTGCTGTCACCCATCTTGATTTCTAATTATAACGATTATAACCCAAAACAGAAGGTTGTTTTACTTTGATCATGAATGAATAATCATTTGCATTAAATGGAAAAATTGAATCATATGAATGAGTTTTTGTAAGAAAGTTAGAATATTACAGCCCTGAATCCTGTTAGAAAAATCAGCAAATTCAAAAATAAAAAACTTAAAAATAAAAAAACTTTTATAAAGTTAAACTGTGGTAAAAACTTTAAGTACAAGTGCACTTTACATTCTACAACAAAATCTACCTCTGATTAAACTCATGCAACGGAGGATGGTCTGCCTACCTCCGTGTGTGGGGTGGAGGTGGTGGGGTGAGATGTGATGCGAGTGTTGGTTTCCCCTTGACACATCTCCATAGGGAGACAGGTGGGAAGAAATTGAGGTAGGGGTGCCTGGGTTTGGGTATGGTCCTGTGGATAACACTTATACATAGCACAAGATCTCAAATAAAATATTCATAAAAACAAATGAAATATAGTCAACAAAACAAAACATCAGCCATGCACATTTCCATCTCTCTCTCTCAAAACATTTACCAAACATGCAGAATCAGAAATAAATAAAGATAAAGAGAATTACACCAGCATTTTCAGTTTTGTGACGTTCTCTCATTAACACACAGCTCTGAATTTCCGTCATGTAAACTACAAGCAAAATTACTTCCATGCATGTCGTCATTAAAATGATTCTCCTGATTATTTATGCTCACAAAACAGAAAAACTTGCAAAAAAAAAAAAAAGTTAATTCATCTTCGAAGCTCTAGTGTAACAAACTCTCTACATCTGCGAACACCAAGGGGTTGGTTTTCAGGGATGTGAGAAGAATACCATCCAGTGTGTAATAAATTTTAAATTAGGATTTATGTGAAATTACATCTAATAAAACTTATGCAAGGAAAATACAGTACATATAACATCATGTGCCCTTCATTCAGACTGATTCATGCAGTTCTCAATTTACAGTGAATTATTAGATAATTTTCTAATGATTTTTGTCCACATTTATAGTTTAAAATAAGCACCATAAAAATTGCGTTACAATAACATAACTTAAAATTTTTAGTTCTGTTGAAAAACTCATCCCCGATTATCAAGAAATCACATCCACAATCATGTAATACTTCAATCTCATTGTGTTCCACATACTTGTGACTTGGTTAAAATATTCCATCTGCCCTACATCAAATATATATAGAAATATGGTCAATAGCTAGCCAAGACAATTATTTACAATATGCAGTGGGTACTATACTCACAGCATGAATATTATTATTCCACAACAAAGCATTCATTTACATCTGCTCACATTTCTGGTCATCACAAATCCTAGATACTTCATTCCTGATCTAAAAATCAACTGCTGGCTGGCTGGCCTCATATGTCCCTCCCCCCAACATGAATGCATAGATTCCAGGCAGGTAACAGCTTCACTTTATGGGTGTCAAACTTATTTAGCTTGCTGACAAGTTCCATATTCTTAGAACCAGTTACTTCTTATTTAACCTTCTCTAATTTAATTATGCAAATAAGTTTCATATCTAAATCATCATAGAGGCATGTGGTAATGAAAGGATACCAGTAGTTGATTTTAATGAATTTTCCACTTAATCAGAGTCATCTCTGTTTTGTGGGGATATCCTGAAGTCAATTCTTTCTCAAGGTCACATGGAGGTGAATACTATTCACAATCTTTCCTTGGGGAAGGGGAGGTGGGGGAATGTAAACATGACTGGGACTATCAGACCCAAAGTAGAAGTGTAATGCCTTACTGTATACCAACTGAAGGGACTATCAGACCCACAGTAAAAGTGTAATGCCTTATACAGTACCAACTTCAGTTGTTAAAATTATTATTAGCATCAACTCTAGTTGCAAAAGTAGATTTCTACAAGCCAAAAGGCCACATATGAGGAAAGCAGGTCAGTAAGGGAAAAGAAATATGGAAATAAAAAAAACTATAAGGAGAAATAAGTAAAAACAAACACAATACAAACCATAAAACCAATACAGTTCACAAAAATTGCTTAAATTACCATGATTAGGAAGAGAATTCCATAATTTAATCACAGCTCGAACAATACATTTTGAAGTGTGGTACTGACCATGCAAATGATCTGTTACCAGATACAGTACTTCATAGTGGACTGTATAGTCTGGGAAAATCTAAATGCAAAGGATGATCAGAATTAAGAAAAACTTGATAAGGGATTGTTCTGTCAGCAATTTTAAACAAGAAAATAAACAAGCCATTAGGGGACACTCTCTTGGAGTACAATTACTTCTTATCTCACAATCAACGTAAACTCAAACACTTCTGGATATCTGAACCCTTGTCAGGTAACCACTGACTATATAGTTATTTCCAGAACATAGACAAAAATATGGAATTGCTTCAGGAACAATAGGCAGTAAACCCTGTTTTTATATACCTTTTTTGGTGATTTTCTCCTAATCAATATAAGCTGAACTTTTTTTATATATAGTGTGGTGATTTCTTCCAAACTAAATAAGTTATATCTAAAAATTGAAGGTGCTTACTAAAGTTTCTATTATGGGTCAAGATGTGTGACTGAATATTGCTGTGCTAATTTAGAATATACTTGGTCCTATGGTTTATTGCATTTGTGAATGGACAATGAAATTATTGCATACTAGATTACTTGACTATGATCTGTCTGTTATTACAGCTAATACAGGTTCATAATCCCTTATCCAAAACCCTTGGGGCCAGCTGTGTTTTGGAATTTTTCAAATTTTTTACTCCCCTGTGTTCCATATGACCTTGTATATCATGCTACCCTTAAAATTATGTCCCAAAAAACCTGATACCACATCTTATGTATTGTGCAAGTTGCATTTTCAACAGATTAAACTAGGCTATCCTTTAATATGCAAATTTTATTTCTGGTAGATTATATGAGGCTAGGCTCACCATGTCTGTCCCGGTTTTGGTAGATTCCACGGATAGTGCACATTACATTTAAGTTAGCCTCATTAAGAGGCTAAATGCAAATTGTCATAGGTTCAACCAGGCTTACCAAACTTATGGTTTGTCCAATAATTTATTACTACACTATTTCTTATAATTAACTGTCATTTACCACTTCCTACAAACACTGGCATATAGAAAATCAAGTACTGACACACACACACACACAAAGAAATTGCAAAACAGCTGCTTGCCAATGTTAGTTACTGTAACTATCACGTGTTGTTTATGGATTCAGTAGCTGTCAACTTGTTAAAAATTTATTCTCAGTGGTGACTTCCATAAGCAAAAATTAAATAAATTTTTATTCATTCTTCATGCAACAGATAGAAGGACTTAGATTATATTGCTCAATTTAAGATGCAGGTTGTTGTTGCAGCTGAAGAAACAAATAATATGTGGGTTGCAAAACATCTGAATGAAATAGGTGGAAGCAATGTCAAAACCTTTATTTTAATTTAACTGCATTTATATATACAGGCAGTCCCCGCCTTGTCTAGCAATGAAAATTGCTGATTTTTGGCGCCGATGTGAGCCGATTTCCGCTTATCGGCGTCGATACGTACCTAACAGAGGCGCGATAAACCCCGAAAATTGCTGATTTACAGTTATCTGTGATTTTTGCTTATCATCATGCCGTCAGAATGGAACCCCTACCGATAACCGGGGACTGCATGTACTTGGGGTAAGCTGGATTTTATAATCCAGCTTTGTTAATTTATAAAAATACATCCCTAATTTTTTTTCATTTTAGCAAATAATAGCAGTTAAATTCTTTATTTAAATTCTTTATTCTAATCTGCTAATTATGTGCCTTAATTTGACTCAGCACCTTGAACCTACTACTTAATTACATATTTGGGCTAAATGAAATGCAATTTTTGAAAAAATTTTTTCTTAAATACAAAGCCATATACTGTATCAGATTTGCTGCTTCCCACCCAAGCTAATTTCTTGCAAGTATAGCCCAAGCTAAAAAAAAAAAAAAAAAGTGAGGCTGAAAGCCCCCAACTGCCCAGAAATGAGGGATCTTTGAGGCACGTGTACAGTCGTCCCAGGTATTAGCGGGTGATGCATACCACGCCCACTCGTGAATACCTAAAAGCCATGAATACTGAAACCCCATCTAAAAACACTTATAACTCCCTGGTTTAATAGTTCAAACACCAAACATATACCTTAATCTATCATTCTACACCAAATATACCATAAACTATCATTCTACACCAAATATACCATAAACTATCATTCTACACCAAATATACCATAAACTATCATCTAAAACACTTTGATATCATTTCAACATTACCCTCAAAAATATACAGTATGGCTAACAGATAAGTGTGAAAACTATTCAAGCTATCCCTGCACATTCAGGTACATCCATTTTCTCTCATACAGATTGAAGCAGTCCCATTTTCTTTTTTCAGTAGATAGGGGAGACATCAATAACTCACTAATTATGTACCTAAATATTTCATTATAAACCAAAAAAATTTTTTTTATTGATATTTTGCCATGTTTCCATTAATATTAGTATTTGAAAATTAGTAAATCTTTTTGTATCATAAAAAAAATGTATTCATTCATGAAAATAACATTAAGATAAAGTAATATTGAATATTTCTAAAGAAAAAAAAAATCCACGAATTACCGAATTTTTCACAAATAATACACGGATAAGTTCCATAGAAAAATCCGCAAATAGGTAAAGCCGTGACCGAACCGCAAATAGGCGGGGGTCGACTGTATGCCGCTAATGATGACTGGGAAAGAAAGTCATGATGACTGTGGATGTGGACCAATGTAAATGATGGGTCTGTAGTGAAAACAAATTACAATTGCTATTCATGACCATGTAATGCAATCAATGTATTCAATATCTCAGTTTCTGGTATGAAGAGATATATATATATATTACATATCCTAAATTATTTTAAAATATTAGCAACCCTCATCAGCTACCTGCTACCAGTATTTTTAATCAAACTTGTACCCTGACTCTTAGGAATACAATATTGTTCAAATGAAGAATAGTAATAGCTCTTTGCAGCTTTTACAAGAGGGTCATAAAGTTTCTGAGAACAAGTTTCAATTATTCCAGGTAAAAGTAAAATTGTCAGAATCTACATAACAAAATACTGCTAAATACACACAGACAAAAAAAAAATGTGACATGCAAAGGTCAGTGCCCCATGGCAGTGCACAACAAATAAAATTAAACCCAGGATGAGATTTAAAAGCAATTTAGAATTCTTAACTATGGGAAATTACAAGCGAGGCCCATCATAAGGATTAAGACATATTTGACTTTTCAAAAGTAATATTTACCTGACTGGGAAAAGCTATCCACCGATTTGCCAACTTGGGATACCAACTTCATCATTTCACTGGATAACTGCCCTGGCAGTGGTGCCATTCCAGATAAGTAATTGGAAGCATTTATCTGTAAATATCAAGAGAATTTACACTGCAGCAATGGGAGAGGAAATAATTCAGTATCATTACTGGATAATCAACAAATGCCCAAGCTGATGTCACATAAAATTCTCTTTGATAACTGACCAACTAGTTTACTGCAAAAAACAATCTTTACAGATGGGGTTTTTAGTTAAAACATTACGACCACAATATCAGATCTAAATAAATTTTATTATATATCATGTACTACTTGATCCAACAGGTGGCTTTACCACTGTAAAGATCAGGTACTTCAGTTAACAATTTGCTTCCCAAGTTTAATGACAAAATATGCTGGGTCTGCTGCACATGACGAGCTGCATTTTATTTTTTAACTTCAAACTTTCCTTACTAAGTACACCATACCTTAGATCAACATTTAGAAAACAAAATTCAATGTGTAGTCAGCGCAAAGAAATTTCAATTTAGCATAAATAAATATAAGCCAATTCAGGGAAGACCTAACAACTTGATTTACAAGATTAAAAAGTAATTCAAAATTGATCAGTAAAAATATTATGAAATTTTCCAAGTCTCTGGCATTTTCTCTGAAATCAACAACAGGCTAAACTATTCTTTAAAATCATGTGCTACTTTTAAAACTATAAAAAACTTAAAATAAAACAAACAGCCGTATAAAAAACCCATGAATGGAACCCAGTAGTCCACTTAGGATACTTGCTCATAAAAATAAGCATTTACTTTGAAAGATTCTGTTTATAAAAAAACTGTTTACATTAACCATAACAAAGTCTAAACTATTTACTATGTCAATACTGAGTAAAAAAGATCCATTAACTTAAAAGAGAGAAAATGATTCTAACTCATATGGTGATAAAAATAACCAAAAGACAGCTTCACATTATAAACCTTTTAGGCTGATATATTAGTTGGCTTATCACATTAAAATTATCTACAATGACAAATTTACTAAACAGTTTCAGTGTTTAGTATAAAAATTATAGACAGACTTATGTAAACAATTGGTGTTCTTCATGGCAAGAAATATAAACAAAAGTATTTTACAACATTAATCCCTTTCTCCAACAAATGGCTTTCCTTTTGTATGGAAAAAGATTACCCAGTCAGCATTTAGCGTACTAGATTTACTCTTTAATCCATATTAATTTACCAGACATGCGGCACATGACCTAACTTGTATTATCATGTAATTTAATGTCTGGATTTTATTTTTAAACTACATGGCAAAGGGATCAGAGTTTGCTGTTAGAATTATTTTTGGGATCACCAAACAAACCAAAATATTTTGAACCATAGTTCATTCCAATACTGTTATCACTTTACTTTTGTTAGGAGAGCAGCCCTACAAGTCAGGTCTTTGACTCAAGTCACCTGATTCAACTACCTCATAATAATAATAATAATAATAGTAATAATAATAATATAAAATAATAATAATAATACTTTTGAAAGGGACATATACCTTGGCATTCAATAAGCCACGTTGAGCCTGTAATCCATAATAACATAACAGACCTGCAGCAAGTGACCTAATTTGTATTTATCATGTTATTTAGTAAGTCTGGATATTACTTTCAAGCTCCCTGGTACAAGGATCAGGGTTTGCAATTTGAACTGACCCATGCACAGTACGCATTAATTACAGTTTACTAACAAACTAAAAGGATATCACAAACGACTACTCATCCAACTAATTGTTTAACTATTTTGAGGTGGCAAGCCCTAAAGTCAGGTGTTTTGATTCTGTCTTATTCACCTACCTACAGATAACAATAACAATAACAGTTGTAAGGAAAAGATACCTTGGCATTCAGTAAGCCAGGTTCAATCTGTGGTCCACATTATTATACCAGACCTGCGGCACATGACCTAACTTGAATACATCATGTAATTTAATAAGTCTGGATTTTATTTCTAAATTCCGTGGAACAGGGATCAGGATTAGCAGATTAAATTGACCAGTGAACAGTAGGAAGTACTTTAGTTTCACTATATAAACCAAAAGGATATTGCGAACCACTGTTCATACAACTAATTGCTTTTCTGTTGCAATAATGCCAGCCCTATAAGAGTCAAGCATTTTGACTCAGTGGTCTGGTTAAACTACCTACCAATAATAATAATAGTAATAATAATTGTTGTAAGGAACAGATACCTTAGAATTCATTTCCCCAGGTTTAATCTATAATTTACATTAATATACCAGACCTGCGGCACATGACCTAACTTGTACTAATCATGTAATTTCATAAGCCTGGATTTTATTTGTAACTACATGGAACAGGGATCAGGGTTTGCTGTTTGAATTACTTACAGGTTCACTAAACAAACCAAATCGATACTTTGAACCACACTTCATCTAACTAATAGCTCTCCTGTTGTAAGAAGAGCAGCCATAGAAGAGTCAGGTGTGACTTGGTCTGATTTAACTACATCATCATCATCATCATCATAATAATAATAATAATAATAATAATAATAATAATAATAATAATAATAATAATAATAATAATAACACTGTTGTAAGGAACATATATCTTGGCAATCATTAAGCCAAGTTCAATCTGTAGTCCATATTAATACTGTATACCAGACCTGCGGCACATGACCTAACTTGTAATAATCACATAATTTAATAAACCTGCATTTCATTTTTAAATTCAATGGGACAAGGATCGGAATTTGCAGTTTGAACTGACCCAAGCACACTTGGTGTGTTCACTGAACAAACCTAATGGACATTATGAACAACTGTTCATCCAACTCACTGTTTTACTATTTTATGGAAGCCAGCCGTATAAGAGTTGGGTGTTTTGATTCAGTGGTCTGATTCAAATACCAACCAATAATAATAATAATAATAATAATAATAATAATAATAATAATAATAAACACTGTTGTAAGGATCAGATACCTGGGCATTCAGTAAGCCAGGTTCAATCTGTGGTCCACATTATTATACCAGACCTGCGGCACATGACCTAGCTTGTATTCATCATGTAATTTAATAAGTCTGGATTTTATCTCTAAATTTCATGGAACAGGGATCAGGATTAGCAGTTTAAATTGACCAGTGCACCCTAAAAGTACTTTAGTTTCACTATACAAACCAAAAGGATATTATGAACCACTGTTCATACAACTAATTGCTTTTTTGTTGCAATAACGCCAGCCCTATAAGAGTCGAGCATTTTGACTCAGTGGTCTGGTTAAACTACCTACCAATAATAATAATATAGTAATAATAATTGTTGTAAGGAACAGATACCTTGGAATTCATTTCCCCAGGTTTAATCTCTAATTTACATTAATATACCAGACCTGCGGCACATGACCTAACTTGTATTAATCATGTAATTTAATAAGTCTGGATTTTATTTTTAAACTACATGGAACAGGGATCAGTGTTTGCTGCTTGAATTATTTACAGGTTCACTAAACAAACCAAATCAATACTTTGAACCACAGTTCATCATACTAATTGCTCTCCTGTTGTAAAAAGAGCAGCCTTAAAAGTCAGGTGTGACTTGGTTTGATTTAACTACATCATCTTCATCATCATCATAACAACACTGTTGTAACAGAAAGATATCTTGGAAATCATTAAGTCAGGTTCAATCTGTAGTCCATATTAATACTGTATACCAGACCTGCGGCACATGACCTAACTTGTAATAATTAAATAATTTAATGAGCCTGCATTTCATTTTTAAATTCAATGGGACAAGGATCGGAACTTCCAGTTTGAACTGACCCAAGCACACTTGGTGCGTTCACTGAATAAACCAAACGGATATTACGAACAACTGTTCATCCAACTAATTGTTTTACTATTTTAAGGAGGCCAGCCCTATAAGAGTTGGGTGTTTTGATTCAGTGGTCTGATTCAAATACCAACCAATAATAATAATAATAATAATAATAATAATAATAATAATAACAATAATAATAATAATAGCAATAATAATAATAAAAAACATTGTTGTAAGGATCAGATACCTAGGCATTCAGTAAGCCAGGTTCAATCTGTGGTCCACATTATTATACCAGACCTGCGGCACATGACCTAGCTTGTATTCATCATGTAATTTAATAAGTCTGGATTTTATTTCTAAATTTCATGGAACAGGAATCAGGATTAGCAGTTTAAATTGACCAGTGAACAGTAGGAAGTACTTTAGTTTTACTATATAAACCAAAAGGATATTGTGAACCACTGTTCATACAACTAATTGCTTTTCTGTTGCAATAACGCCAGCCCTATAAGAGTCAAGCATTTTGACTCTGTGGTCTGGTTAAACTACTTACCAATAATAATATAATATAGTAATAATAACTGTTGTAAGGAACAGATACCATGGAATTCATTCCCCCAGGTTTAATCTATAATTTACATTAATATACCAGACCTGCGGCACATGACCTAACTTGTATTAATCATGTAATTTAATAAGTCTGGATTCTATTTTTAAACTACATGGAACAGGGATCAGGGTTTGCTGCTTGAATTACTTACAGGTTCACTAAACAAATCAAATCGATACTTTAAACCACACTTCATCAAACTAATTGCTCTCCTGTTGTAAGAAGAGCAGCCATTGAAGAGTTAGGTGTGACTTGGTCTGATTTAACTACATCACAATAATAATAATAATAATAATAATCATAACAATGTTGTAAGGAACAGATATCTTGGCAATCATTAAGCCAAGTTCAATCTGTAGTCCATATTAATACTGTATACCAGACATGCGGCACATGACCTAACTTGTAATAATTAAATAATTTAATAAGCCTGCATTTCATTTTTAAATTCAATGGGACAAGGATCGGAACTTCCAGTTTGAACTGACCTAAGCACACTTGGTGCGTTCACTGAACAAACCAAACGGATATTACGAACAACTGTTCATCCAACTCATTGTTTTACTATTTTAAGGAGGCCAGCCCTATAAAAGTTGGGTGTTTTGATTCAGTGGTCTGATTCAAATACCAACTAATAATAATAATAATAATAATAAAAATAATAATAATAAACACTGTTGTAAGGATCAGATACCTGGGCATTCAGTATGCCAGGTTCAATCTGTGGTCCACATTATTATACCAGACCTGCGGCACATGACCTAACTTGAATACATCATGTAATTTTATAAGTCTGGATTTAATTTCTAAACTCCATGGAACAGGGATCAGGATTAGCAGTTTAAATTGACCAGTGCACAGTAAGAAGTACTTTAGTTTCACTATATAAACCAAAAGGATATTGTGAACCACTGTTCATACAACTAATTGCTTTTCTGTTGCAATAACGCCAGCCCTATAAGAGTCAAGCATTTTGACTCAGTGGTCTGGTTAACTACCTACCAATAATAATAATAGTAATAATAATTGTTGTAACAAACAGATACCTTGGAATTCATTTCCCCAGGTTTAATCTCTAATTTACATTAATATACCAGACCTGCGGCACATGACCTAACTTGTATTAATCATGTAATTTAATAAGTCTGGATTTTATTTTTAAACTACATGGAACAGGGATCAGGGTTTGCTGCTTGAATTACTTACAGGTTCACTAAACAAACCAAATCGATACTTTGAACCACAGTTCATCATACTAATTGCTCTCCTGTTGTAAGAAGAGCAGCCTTAAAAGTCAAGTGTGACTTGGTCTGATTTAACTACATCATCTTCATCATCATCATAATAACAACACTGTTGTAACAAACATATCTTGGAAATCATTAAGCCAGGTTCAATTTGTAGTCCATATTAATACTGTATACCAGACCTGCGACACATGACCTAACTTGTAATAATTAAATAATTTAATAAGCCTGCATTTCATTTTTAAATTCAATGGGACAAGGATCAGAACTTTCAGTTTGAACTGACCCAAGCACACTTGGTGCGTTCACTGAATAAACCAAACGGATATTACGAACAACTGTTCATCCAACTCATTGTTTTACTATTTTAAGGAGGCCAGCCCTATAAGAGTTGGGTGTTTTGATTCAGTGGTCTGATTCAAATACCAACCAATAATAATAATAACAATAATAATAATAATAGCAATAATAATAATAAACACTTTTGTAAGGATCAGATACCTGGGCATTCAGTAAGCCAGGTTCAATCTGTGGTCCACATTATTATACCAGACCTGCGGCACATGACCTAACTTGTATTCATCATGTAATTTAATAAGTCTGGATTTTATTTCTAAACTCCATGGAACAGGAATCAGGATTAGCAGTTTGAACTGACCAGTGCACAGTAGGAAGTACTTTAGTTTCACTATATAAACCAAAAGGATATTGTGAACCACTGTTCATACAACTAATTGCTTTTCTGTGCAATAAGGCCAGGCCTATAATAGTCGAGCATTTTGACTCAGTGGTCTGGTTAAACTACCTACCAATAATAATAATAGTGATAATAATTGTTGTAAGGAACAGATACCTTGGAATTCATTTCCCCAGGTTTAATCTATAATTTACATTAATATACCAGACCTGCGGCACATGACCTAACTTGTATTAATCATGTAATTTAATAAGTCTGGATTTTATTTTTAAACTACATGGAACAAGGATCAGGGTTTGCTGTTTGAATTACTTACAGGTTCACTAAACAAACCAAATCAATACTTTGAACCACAGTTTATTAAACTGTTCTCCAGTTGCAAGGAGAGCAGCCCTGGAAGAGCCAGATGTTGTGACTCGGTCTGACTTAACTACCTAATAATAATAATAATAATAATAATAATAATAATAATAATAATAATAATAATAATAATAATAATAATAATAATAATAATGGAGAAACAAATCTACAGTTGAGTACATATATTTAAGGATAAATCTGTACAGATAGATTTCAGGAATCTGTTCGATTTCCCTTGTCAGTCTAATGCGTTGATGTAACACCCCAACCAAGTAAACATAAAAGGACTCAAAACATGCAAAGTTGTTTAAAAACTATGGAACTGGTCGTCAAACATACATCAGGCAATGCTGTCATTTTCTGATGAAAGCCCAGCCAGTCGTGTGGAATGTCTAACTGTTCCTTGCCTAATGCGGTCGTTTTGTTGGTTACCAACAGCATAAGTACTGGCAGCATCAGCTACTGGTAGTACTGTAACTGAGCTACCTGAATGGGAGAAAGAGGCAACTGCAGCATCAGATGTGGCTGACGAGACAACACTATCATAATGGTCTTTACTCTTAAACTTTTGATATATTTCCTGGAAATAAGATAGTTGGTGAATTTATCTTCCTGCATAAAAGATTCATTGCCTTCCATAGATAACCACTATCTATTGCCGCACCCTCAACCAGTCTTCTTATACCAACATCTTCAATTCTAAAAATTACCTAAGATTCTGTCCAATTTATGCAGTGGTCGAGCTTAAGACTGTAACAAACTAACACATTGTTTTCCGCATGTAACTTGTATGCTCTTTTGTGTTCCCCAATTCTTGTGAGTAACCCTCTACTACCACCTTCCCCAAAATATTTAAAGTCGCATTCTGTAAAGGGAAACTCCGCAAACACGAATATGTTTATTGTTATGATTCTGTGTACTTTACTGCTGTTGTGCATAAAAAGTCTTTTAATGGTGTTATTATAATTATGACTATATTTTATCATTATGATCTTTGTTTACAGTTTTCCTTATTCTGTTTACGTGTGGATTAAAAGGGAGTGCAAGACAATTCATAAATTTCTTTTTGGCATGTTCTTTTGAGGGACCTATATAGAATATCCTTCTAGCTTTTTTAAAAGCATTATTTATAAAATATTCAGGGTGACAAAGTTTTTTTAAAACGTCTTCTATGTGTTTAAGTTCTCTGTCGATGAAATCGGGGTCGCAAATCTTCAAAGCTCTCAAAACAAAATTGACAAACATCTTTGTCACCCGTGTTTTGAAAGCTTTGAAAATTTGCGACCTTGACTTCAACATAAACACATCGAAGATGTTTTATAAAAACTTTGTTACCCTAAATATTTTATTAATGATGCTTTTAAAAAAGCTTGAAGGATATTCTATATAGGTTCCTCAAAAGAACATGACAAAAATAAATTTATGAATTGTCTTGCATTCCCTTTTAATCCACACTTAAACAGAATAAGGAAAACTGTTAACAAAAATCATAATGATAAAATAAATACAGACTATACAGTAATTATAATAACACCATTAAAGGACTTCTTATGCACAAAACAGTACACAGAGTCATAATAAACATATTAGTGTTTATGAAATTCCCTGTACAGAATGTGACTTTAAATATCTTGGGGAAAGTGGTAGAGGGTTGCTCACAAGAATTGGAGAACACAAAAGAGCATACAAGTTAGATGCAGAAAACAATGTGTCAGTTAGGCACAGTCTTAAGCTCCACCACCGCATAAATTGGGTAGAATCTAAATTAATTTTTAGAAGCAAAGATGCTGGAATAAGAAGACTAGTTGAAGGTGCGGCGATAGATGGTAGTTTATCTACTGAAGGCAATAAATCTTTTACTCAAGAAGATAAATTCACCAACAATCTTATTTCCAGGAAATATATTAAAGGATTTAAGAATAAAAAGACCATTATGATAGTGTTGTCTCGTTAGCCACATCTGATGCTGCAGTTGCCTCTCTTTCTCCCGTTCAGATAAATGGGTTACTTCCAGTAACTGACGCTGCTGGCACCTATGCTGTTGATGACCATCAAAATGACTGCTTTGGGCAAGGACCCGTTAAGACGCTCCAGACACTGCCTGATCTATGTTTGATGACCGGTTCCTCAGTTTATAAACAACTTCACTTGTTTTGAGTTCTTGTGTGTTTACTTGGTCGGGGTGTTACATCAATGCGTCAGATTGAAAAGGGGAATCAAACAGATTCCTGAAAGCTATCTGTACAGATTTATCCTTAAATAAATGTACATATACATAACTGTGGATCTGTTTCTCCGTTTTAAGACTTGTGCTACAATGAGTATTTTTTAATAATAAAATTAATAATATTAGGAAAAAGACCTTCTTTAATACAGGTTTTGTTGAACAAAGTGGCAGTTTCAACAGCATTTATTTTATATAGTAAATGCTCAATTCGTCTTAACAATTGTTTTTCTTGTGCTAGAATGGTTGCAAGTAACTGACCAATATTCATATCCGGTGGTTCTCCCTACAGCCGTCAGAAAAGCCGAGGACAACCAGGCAAGACCCACATCCCAACCTACGCCCCTCGAGGACGACCTCCAGAGCACCAAGGGTGATCGCCTAGTGAGATCTCACCCCTAGGATGACCTGCAAGATCACCCTCACACCCACCTACGACCCAAAGATGCCCCGAAGTCGAGGACGACTTTAGCCCTCGCCCTGAGAACGCCCTTCCAACACCTGAGGGAGGCAGACGCTCTGCCCTTCACCTTGGGAACGGTCGGTTAACCCGCCTTCCTCAACAAATTGCACCATTGCCGATCAGCAGTAGGCTTAGATCGAGGAAAAGACAGCCAATCAGGAGCCGCCCTTCCAATGGCGTCATGGCCAGATAGCCAATGAAAAATGAAGCGACTAAGTCCACAAACCAACAAACACGAATAAAAGATGAAAAATCTACTCATTACAGCCATTGCATCCTGCGATCCTGTCCTGAATGATGCCCTAACGAGGAGGGCGAAACTAGTCAACATTCCACAAGAACCACCTCCTCCACATCACTAAACCACTGGATATGAATATTGGTCAATTACTTCCAACCATTCCAGCGCAAGAAAAACAATTCAAAAAACGAATTGAACGTTTACTATATAAAATAAATGCTGTTGAAACTGCCATTTTGTTTAACAAAACCTGTGATAATAATAATAATAATAATAATAATAATAATAATAATAATAATAATAATAATAATAATAATAACAACAATAATAATACCAGTGTTGTAAGGAACAGATACCTTGGCATTTAGTAAGCCACATTCAAGCTGTGGTCCACAATATTATACCAGACCTGCGGCACATTACCTAACTTGTTTCAGTCATGTAAGTTTCATAAATCTGGATTTTATTTCTAAGTACCATGGAACAGGGATCAGGATTTGCAGTTTGAATTGGCCAGTGCACAGTAGGAAATACTTATAATTTCACTATATAATCCAAAAGGATACTGTGAACCACTGTTCATACAACTAATTGCTTTCCCGTTGCAATGAAACTAGCCCTATAAGAGTCAAGCATTTTGACAGGTGGTCTGGTTAAATTACCTACCAATGATGATGATGATGATGATGATATTAATGAGTAAAAAGCCATGTTAACGTAAATGAGAAACTGTAGCTTTCCAAAATATAAAAGAGGTTAAAAAAAAAAGGGCTTTCGACTATTTGCTCAATGGCTGAAGAAGACCATTGTGCAAACAGCCAAAAGCTCTTTTTTTTAAAATCTCTCTTGTATTTTGGAAAAAGTGTCTCTCTTTTACATTATTGTGACTTTTTACTCATTATTTCCAGTCACAATATAGTGATGCACCATAAATGATAACAATAATTGTTGTAAGGAACAGATACCTTGGAATTCATTTCCCCAGGTTTAATCTATAATCTACATTAATATACCAGACCTGCAGAACAGAGGAATGGCACAACAAACCAATGCATGGACAGTATATGAGACAGACTAAAGAACTGGCCAGCAATGAAACATGGCAATGGCTACAAAGGGGAGAGCTCAAGAAGGAAACAGAAAGAATGCTAACAGCGGCACAAGATCAGGCCCTAAGAACAAGATATGTCCAAAGAGCAATAGATGGAAATAACACCTCACCCATAGGCAGGAAGTGCAATATGAAAGACGAGACCATAAACCACATGGCAAGCAAATGTCTGCTGCCTGCAAAGAACCAGTACAAAAACAGGCATGATTCAGTAGCAAAAGACCTCCACTGGAGCCTGTGCAAGAAACACCAGATAGCTTCCAGTAAAAAGTGGTACAAACATCAACCTGAGGGAGTGATAGAAAACGATCAGGCAAAGATCCTCTGGGACTATGGTATCAGAACAGATAGGTGATACGTGCCAATAGACCAGATTTGATGCTGATTGACAAAATCAAGAAGAAAGTATCACTCACTGATGTCGCAATACCATGGGACACCAGAGTAGGTGAGAGAGAATGAGAAAAAAATTTATAAGTATGAAGACCTGAAAATAGAAGTAAGAAGGATACGCCAGTGGAAATTGTACTGATAATTACAGGAACACTATGCACGATCCCAAGATCCCTGAAAAGGAACCTGGAAAAACTAGAAGTCAAAGTAGCTCCAGGACTCATGCAGAAGAGCGTGCTATTAGAAACAGTGGACATAGTGAGAAAAATGATGGACTCCTAAGGAGGCAGGATGTAACCCAGAACCCCACACTATAAAAACCATCCAGTCGAACAGGATGACTGTGTTAAACCAAATAATAACAATAACACTGTTGTAAGGATTTGATAACTTGGCATTCGGTATTCCATGTTCAATCTGTGGTCCATATTACTGTATTATATCAGACCTGCGGCACATGACATAACTAGTATTCACAACGCAATTAATAAGTCTGGATTTTATTTCTAAATTCCATGAAAGGGATCAGGATCTGCATTTTGAACTGACCCTTGCATAGTAGGAAGTACTTGTGGTTTCAGTAAAAAACCAAAAGGATACTATAAACCACTGTTCATCGAAATAATTACTGTGCTGTTGTAAGGAGGCCATCCATATAAGTCAAACATTTTGACTAGTTAAACTACCTACAGGCAGTCCTCGGTTATCGGTGGGGGTTCCGTTCTGGGGGTGTGATGATAACCGAAAATTACCACTAACTGAAAATCGGCGATTTTCGCCACTTTTCGGGGTTATCAGCACCAAAAAGTGCCGATTTTCGGTTATCGGCGCCTCTGTTAGGTATGTATGGGCACCAATACCGAATTATTGGCACCGATAAGCGGAAATTGGCGATTTTCGTCACTGGACAAGTGCCATAAAACTGGATCGCCATTAACCAAGCCCACCGTTAACCAGGGACTGCCTGTATTTATAATAATAATAATAATAATAACTGTTTTAAGGAAAAGATACCTTGGCATTCAGTAAGCCAGGTTAAATCTGTAATCTACATCAATATACCAGACATGTGGCACATAAACTTGTATTAACCATGTACAGTAATTATTAAGTCTGGATTTTATTTACCTCGTGACAGTCTTAACAAAAGACAACATATATTCTTTGTGCGCCAAGACCAACCAACTTCACAAAAGAGTGAGTGTTGTATATGATGCCTCTAAAGTATTTTTATCCTACCCTTTGTCTTGAAATATCCTAAAGCCACTTAAGCAGACAATAAAAGATTTTTTCTTTGCAACAACATTGAGAATTTATGACACTGACTAAGAACATATAACACTGGGAAATTTCCTAAATTTCTGACACCTCTAAATAATACTCTACTTCACTAACATAAGATAAGCTTCCTTTCTTTTTAGAAATCGAAAAAAAAATCTGAAAAGAAACATGATGAATTTTCTTCTACCATAACTTGTTTCTCTACTACCCACTCTTCCTTATTAACACTTCTTATTCATTTCAGGTATGTAAAATCTCTTACTCCATGGGTATTACATTCAGAACTCATTACTGAATTAACTGCTACATATTAAAAATTCTGAATGTAATGCAACATAGACCATGTATCTCTCACACAATTCTTACCCATATACCTTATTACTTATGATAATAATGTTTACTAAAAAAATTGTCACTGACAACTTCATAAAAAAAAAAATAGGGTTACTGTCAATTAGTCAATGATAACCGATTCCTGAGCTTTAAACTTACCAGATTCGTCAGACAAGTCTGGGTTTAGTCTAGGCTTCCCATATGGGGCACGATTTACACTGTGAATACCCAGCAGACTGTCAGCAATAATTGCAGCTCTTTGCAGCTTTTTACCTGTTACTTTTTACTCTCTCCTCTGAACCCTTGCTTCCTAGCCGTCCAGGTACTTTAATTTGTTTTGCTCCCATTTTCACCAGAAACTATCTATTAGTAGCCAGCTTAAGTACTGATGTTGCTTTTTAATTCAGATGATACATAAGAAAAAAAACTTTTGGCCTAAAAACTTTTTGTCAGCAAGTGCCACATACCAACAAGTCATACTTTTCAAGAGAACATAATACATAATGTAGATCTCAAATGAAGATTCCAGGGTTTCATGCCTTCCTCAATAGTATTTACTATGCATATAAAATGGATATCACAAACCATGCTTATTTTAAATGGCTGTAAGGAACAGATACCTAGTTAGCAATTAGCTTACCAGGTTTAATCTACAATCCATATTAATTTACCAGACCTGCGGCACATGACCAAACTTGTATTAGTCATGTAATTAAGTCGTCTGGATTTTATTTTGAAGTTTGGAATATTCAAAACCTCTATTAGAAAGTAGCAAATATTTCCAACAATTATTGTTTTAAAGAACAAGTACTAAGTTAGCATCTGGCTTCTAAGCAGAAGACTACAGCCTACTTTGTGCCTTGTAAAAAGCACTGTAAATAATACTGAAGGTCATTAGTAAAATATCTTCATCACCAAATTTCACTGTTTCTGCCTGATAATTTTCAAATTCCCTTTGCTCTTTTTACAAGTAACTTTCAAACTTATCTGACATTTTCTTTCTTCAATTTTACACCCTCATTTTAGAATACTGTACATCATTTGGACTAACGTTTAGATTCAATCGCTGGATAAACCAAAGCTTTTTCATGAAACCTGACAATTTCACATCAGGATTTTTGTTGTTGATATCCCGATCAGTTTACCACATATCTAAAGATGGGTGCTTTTTGTGACTGAACACATGACTGCAACTATGGTATTTACATGACAAGTCATTAACAGTAGAAGAAGAAATACAGACCTTTATCATAAAATGCTCCTCACCCTCTTACCTTTTAACTGTTTTCTCAACAAACTAAAGATATATGAATTTTAGAAACCATTCCAACAAGCCTTGCCTTGTAAAGACCAGACACCTTACTTAAAGCTTACCAGATAATATGGAATACATTTTACCAGACCTGTAGCGCATATGCTGACTTATTAAGTAATTATTAAGTCTGGGTTTTACCCTGAAATTAGGGTTTTACCCTGAAGATTCAAAAACGTTGCAAAACTAACAAATATTTTCTGCCCATCATTCAGATCAATATATTTTGTGTGTACTGTACTCTGTGTTAATGAAGTTCATAACGAGAGTGGTGCTAAATTCAAGGGCTTCAATTTTTATCTCATAACTCAGCATACATGTTTAACATAATGCCATTTTTAATGCACATTAAAATTTTAAATGTTTATTTCATTATATAACAAGGTGTTGAAACCTCTGTTCCATACTGAAATTAACCATTCATCATACAAATCTTCCAATGACACATAGGAAACCATCTACTATCTAAACCCTTACAAGATTTATGCAAATATACAAGGTTCAGATTAGCATTACTATACTGTGTCAAACACTCCAGTATATAGCACAGCTAAGAGCTGACATGCACTTGCTGAGATACAAGTTAGGTACTACCTTTCTTGATGAACCCTATGGGATAAGCAATTTGATCCAGTGGGCTGGTTACACAACTTAAAACTGATATATCCACTACCACCATAACATATCTGGCTTTCACTATCCTCAGCAAAAACAGCTGAGAAAATAGGACCTGGAATACAGTTTCTTGAAGAAAGATACCATAATAAAATTTTATTACAGTACTCACATAATACTACCAGCTACAGACAAGACCATGAAGAAACCAAAAAAGTAAGGTTTCATATAAACAATAGTGTGAAGTATTACACATATTGTACTAACCTGTTGCCAAAGTTCCTGTTGCTGCTGCTGTTGTGCTGTGAGGTGGTTGGCCTGTTTCTGCTGCAACTGTTGCTTGTAAACACTCGACGTTAATGAGCTGTACATTGACTGGGCAACTCCTCCTGAATACTGATCTAACCTGCAAACAAATCACAGGTTTTTCTTTGGTTCACAATGTCACCACTCATATGGAACATGCTAGGATGACCATTAGATTCCTTAGCAAGCTTCCACAGCACAGAATGCCTTATAATCAGAACATGATTTTAAAGTAAATTAAAGATGAAAATGAGCAACGGAGAAATAAGTTACATTTAATAAATAATGCAATATATACACATTCAATAAACAACCCCATATAAATACACACACTCAATAAACAATGCAATGTATACTCAACAAACGTTGCTATACACACACACAATAAACAATGACATTTACAAACAACAGCGAAATAAACAGAAAATCATAAGACAAAAATTCCAGAAAAAAATGGAAATCAACTTACAATATGTAAACCTTATATCAGAGAAAAGCTTATTTTATAGGGATATGATTGTTAGACAAGGGACCTACTGACCATAATCGACTAAGGAACAACAACTAAGTAGGGGTCAATGCGGTAAAAAATAATATGCAAGTAACCATAACTAATCAGGCATAATTTGAAACATTCAACCTTACACTTATGCCAAGGCAAAACTCAAGATTTATAATCTAATTTCAAGGACTTTTTTTTGGGATTCAGTACTACCTTTACATATTGGCATTATTATCTCACCAATTTAAATCAGCCTTACAAAAGGACACTATTTCCCAAATATAGAAATCTTGAGTACTTTAACCTTTCTTAAATCTTATTAGTCTCATCCAAAATTTTAACACTTTTACTACTAAAACTATACATTTTTTATTAATGAGGCAATTTGTCTAAGTTGTTGCGGCAACATGTCATAGGTAAGGCTGAACACTTCAACAAGGCTTTTAAAACCCACAAACTAGTTTTAAGTCATGTTCTGCATGCATACACAAGGTATTTAATTGCTTTGCTTTTCCTTCTATAATCATGTAACTGCTTCCTGTTGTTCTCTTAAATGTATGCTTACATTAATTATGCATATATATTTTTTTTAAATTTAATGTTCACTAACTGAAAACTCTGCATTACAGTTATATTGTTATATTTTTCTGTTCTTAAAACTTGTTTGTTCCTACTATTAGTAAACTTTTACAAAATGTGTAAAATATTTTTAGTTACACAACATCGACTACAGTAAACCCCTGTATTTGTGGGGGATGTGTACTGCACCCCACCCCCCCCGTGGGGAATAGCTAAAATCTGCGAATAATTAAAACCCCTCTAAAAACACTTAGAACTGCCTATTTTGATAGTTTAAACACAAGAAAAACCCTCTAAAAATGTTTATCCCTGAGTATTCTAATAGTTTTATTACAAAAAGTGCATTTACTCATGAAAATGATATGAAAATACAGTAATTAGTGAATATTTCTCGGTGAAAAATACCGCGAATGGGCAAATTTTCTGAGAATAATGGGTAGGTACGTTCCACAGAGAAATCCGCGAATACGTAAGCCTGTGAATCGTAAGAACACGAATATGGGGGGTTTACTGTAGATCAAGAAAGATTTTTTACAAATCTGTACATAAAGACTCCTTTACCTTGCTTTAGAATTAGATGAATGCTTCGAACTTTTACTGGATGAATGAGACACTGATGAAGACGAATGCTTGATTTGCGAGGAAGAGTAGCCCGAAGTTTTAGTTTGATTCTGCGGACTGCTCGAGGAGATGGACTGGGTCAGAGAATTACTCGCACTGTTAATGTTACTGCTGTTGCTCCCACTAACATTCACAGAACCTTGAAAAAGGCAATGTCATCATTCTTTCAGGTAAGAAAAAATAGTTCCAAGTTAAATAATATAAATAAGTCTACAGCAATGCTATCTAAATTATAGTTGAATTGCACTGACTCTTTTTTTCCTGAGCTTTCTTTTTCTTGGTAATTTCATCCCAAAGCACAAAAGTTAAAGCTAACATATAATCCTTCCTTAGCAAACTCTGGTCATGCACTTTAAAACCATACAACACCCATCAAGAGTCAATCCAGCGATAACATTTTTTTCTCCCTCCAAAAATAATGTGAATCAAAGATTTTTCTCTTATGTGGGCAAAACCTCGATCCAAAAAGACACCAGAGCACAGTACAGCATTTATTCTTTGAATACTGTAATATACACTACGATAACAAGTGGTCTGCTAAGTGTGTGTGTGTGTCAAACAATCCTGAGTTTAGACTTGCCAAGAGTCAAAATTCTGTCAAGACTTATTAATAAAAGATTCCTTGTTTCAATACCTATGCAGACAGAAAATCCTCCATAAACCAAACCTATTCACATGAACTGAATGACACACTATATCATTACTTCATTAAGAATATCATAGCAACAGCAACAAAGACACAGTCACGTCTCCCTACTCATATTTATATAAAAATCCTGTACCTTAAAGGATGCTTTTCTATTGAACAAATGTTTGTGGTATTTAAAATGTTGGGTATGTAAGGAAATGTTCATCATTCCAGGGTGCCCTGTTTTAAATAATTACATAACCCTTTTGTTTCTCTCTAATACTCTAGAACTTATATCTACAAGATGGATTTCAAATAACTATCCACATTCTTTCTCCAAAATACACCATATGAAATGTAACATTTTTATTCATTCATGGCATCACTAATCTAGTGGTGTACATCCTTTGTATGTTTTCTATTTTTGCCATTTCCTGATGGTTGCATGACAACTATTTTCTTGTATAGTTTCAGCTGTTGAAATATCAGTAAAGGTGCTGTAATTCTAAATACTAAATAAAGCTGCAAATTACTTATATGATGCTTAGTGATTGTTGAGTGTAATCAGTGAAGCTTCTCACTTCTGATGGAACTTTGTTTTCAATCACTGTCCATTAATAGTACAAAATATCAGCTCAGAGTCAAAGGAAATTTGTTTTGTTTCAACATTGTTGACAATATTTGCCAACAAAAGTTAGGAGGTTAAGAAGACTCTATGGGCCTGTGTTTATTCAGTCAATTAAGGAATGATTATTTGAAAGTATGTTCAAAAGATGGCAAAATATATGTTGAAAAAATTGAATTTATATAACAAAATTTTTTATTTTCCATAAACACATTGCTCATATGACCATATTCATGGTCTCGGAATGTCCCCAGACTCAACAGTTTATCTTTCTCACAGACAGATCTGTAATAATATAATACATGTGCCATCTGGACCTTCTGATAGCCATCAATCACCTTCCTCACATTTACTGTACTGTAATCTGGAAATGAGGCTGTTATATTAGAGTAGCTGTGAGGAAGGAATTCGCTATTTGAGTGATGGGTTTTATTTAAAAAAAAAAAGAAAAAAAAAAAAAAAACTGATTTTGTTATAGAAATTCAGTGCTTCAGAACAATCCCATCAATCATATATGGGCAAATAGTAACGTGGGGGAAGGACCAAGTTGCTGTATATTCCACTATTAATCTATGGATTATAAAATAAACTCATACAGAATGCTTTGTATTTAGCCGAGAAGAAATAATAAACAAACAGCGGAGTCATTCCTAGCTGAAAGATGCTGGAAACAACGTCATGAATCAAACAGTCATGGTGCAGATTTCACTAAATAACACACTTATATACTTACCAAAAATTGCAAGAATCATATATAATCCTCAGGTTAAAAGAATGTATCACTAAATACCTGATACCTGTTGAGGCACTTTTCATCACTTATTATGGGAAAGAAATCGGCACTTTTCATCACTTATTATGGGAAAGAAATCCTACTTTGTACACTTAATTTGAGAAAGAAATCAACTTTTTTGTCACTTATGGGAATGAAATCCCACTTTTAATCTCTTAATATGGGAAAGAAGTTAAAAAAGCTGGTAAAATATTAAGTAATGAATAATAAAATAATGGTTATGGCACAATTATGAAAAATGACAATTAAGCACACAGGAAACAAGCTGGGGGGGGAGGGGGAATACTGGACAAAGATGTTAACAGTGCTGCAGGCTCTCAAAATGTGAGGATGTTAACTAATGACTGCCTCAGAGTTCAGGTGGAACATGCACTGCATTACTGGTAATCTTCATTTTCCTCTTACCCAAAAGATTCTAGGGTCTGGAAACATTCAAAGACCACAAATGTTGGTGTATATGCATGAGTAATGGGGCTGTGATGAAACGAATTATTTTGCATAGAAAATGTAAGTGATTCTTCTTTCAAGAAGAAATACAGAAATAACATTAAGTCATCACACATGTAGGCATATATTTATGTCAGTAAGAGAGAATGAATTGCAAAAAGTAGCAAAAAATAAATGTCAAAGCAACATATGCAAAGCAACATTAAACTAATACAAAAAATATAAATAAGGAGAGTAATGCAGAAAAATAAGAGCAAAAAGCAAAGAAACACAACTAAAAAGCACAGCAAAAGTAAGGTAATAAAAGTAATATCCTCATGACTGATTGCATTTTCTACATTAAGTGATGTCTAGTTAGAAAGCTCACATATTCAATTTAGACAATGGCTTGAATGCCTTGACAAATTCTTATCCTTTTCGAATTTCTGTTTTTCTTACAAAAAGCAAAGCCTACCTTATTTTACAATTAACTAGCCCCATACAGAGTGCTTTGAATGAAATAATACACCTGATACTATAAATCCTTTGCAGTGTCTGTTGGGTCTGAGCTGCAATGCTTTGTGCTGTTTACTTTTTAAACTATTTCCTTCAGTCTTTTCCTACTTGGCCATCTAACTTCTTTTACATTACCATATTCCAACTTCAACTGAGGTTTAAGTAAAAATCCTATAGGCAAGTCCTTTAAGTCTAGCACCATGACTCAATACAATACAATAAAGGATAGTTAAGTTCCTTGTAGCACACACTTCCTAGCTGACTTTGGCCAATGACTCCTACTATTGCAAGGTCATCCACTAGGCATACGAAGTTGAAGCTGGAGAGACGACACACTAAAAGCCTTAACCTTCTGCATCACACAGACGATAACAATATGATAACCACCTCTAATGGGCTCAGATGCAATGTTGTTCATCCATTTTGGAAAATTTCTCCAACCATCATCCCTGCTACTGTTACTTCTGGTGGCAAGGGTCTTCTACATAGGGATGACGGGAGTTTTTCCCTTAACAAAGATTCTCTTACAGCTCTTCCACAAAAATACTTTGTTTCCCTAACAATGAAGCTCCAAGACTTTACATGATGCTATGCCCCTCCCAAAGAAAGACATTAACAATTAATGTTTCTGCAACTTTCACTACAAGGAAGTCAGAGCAAAAGTAAACAATGTAACACATTTTGTGCTGGCCATTAGTGCTTGGGTGTCTATTTTGCTCTTGTACATATCATGCAGTCTGTGAAGCGAGTCAGGCACTAATCCCTCTGGTTAAGTTCTCATTTCTACATGACCCATTTCCACATGGATGCTATTACCGGCCAGTCATCAAGGTATCATCAAGGTATCTGTGTGTTCTAGTGTGAGGTGGCTGGGTCAATACAGACTTTTTCCTAACAAAATGCCATACGGATCAGCACCTCAAAATACAAACCTTTCAGGTGAATGAAAAATAGGAATTTCCATTTGATACAAAGAAGAACAAGAAGAAATGTTTCTACCATGACATTAATGTGCAAATATACAATGCCTAAGTCTTCCGCCTTCCTGCAGAACTATTAACAAACAATAGTCATAAGTCTCTGGAACTATACTGTACTTCAATGTATTTTTGGTGATAACTTATGATAGCTGTGCACAGATACCTTGACTGACCATGGTTCTGCAAGTCAAGCCTTCTTGCAGGACTAAATTGTGCAAAAATGCCTTCAAAACTATGAAGTTTCAGCACTTGTCTCGAGTACTGTCCAATCCTCAGTGGCTATGGCTAGCTGTGTTAATTATCACTATTAACTTATCAAAGGTTTAAAAAAAAAAAAAAAAAAAAGTCATATGCTTCTGATGATAGATTTTCTTGGCCAGGAGGTAAAGAAAACCAAACCAACATAACATTCAAACTGGACTATCATCTCTATAAGGAGGGCTAAATGTTTTTTGGGCTGCGTCCACCTCTTCTGTTTACTTTAGGGTCAAAACTGCAATTTCCTATCCACCTTTAACCCTACCCAATTACTTATTATTCACTGTATGTATTCAAAATTACAGAAATACTGTATAAAAATTATGTACAAGGAGTAATTAACATTTCCAATTAACACAAACACAAATCATACAGTGATCACTCTCATTGGTTTATTGCCTCTTGGGCTTTTAAAACTGACACTTGCTTTAAAGATTCAATGCCTGTATCATTCTGATAATTGCCTAAATGCATGTAAATGAAGAAATGCTACACTGACAGACATATTACAGTGTCCTTCCATTACAGCAGGCTTCCAGTGTACCAACCTCTGTTCACAAGCCATTTGTGTGCACTATCACTTGACAGCAAAAGTTTTTGAATAGAAATACTTTCCTACAGTCAAAAGATAAAATGAACCACAAGAATCAGGTCACAAATATGACATGAAACATACCATAAGTGCAGCCAATTTGTTATCATGCCCTGGCAACCTAAGCGTTAATAACTAGCACAAATTCTTAAAATTATGTGGTAAGGGCATGACAATGAAACCCTCCAATTCATTAGGTTAACCCCCACTATTTTAAAAAGTAAACGAGACATAAGACCATTTTCTCTGCTCTCAGGAACTTATTCACCAGCTCATTTTGTTCTCTTGTCCAACTTCTTTAACTCTGACTTTTCCAATTTTGAGTACTCATAACAATACAAAAGTTTAGAGTCAGCCCACTGAAAGCTTGGAATGTGAATCAGTCTGGTTAAACTCCTTTACACTAAGTACAGGATGTCTGTCAATTTTATGATCCATATAAATTTAGTATTGTAATACTTAAGAGCATCAAGTAAATACAGTATAGCAGTGGTAATTAATGAAAACTTTCTAAAACAACAGCGCTTCAAATCAGAGTAAAAAAACTCAAACTTTAAAATATTAGCAGCACAGGTGGCCTTTCATAAGTACTAGCTTACCCTAATCGCTGCACATATTGGAACTGTTCATTGGTACTATGCTGATCCACTAAAATACATAGGTACCTACCAAATAATAAGTACAAACAAAACAACCAAAAAGTACTAGGAGACATGCAATCCTACAGAGGAAGTATACCTAATAATTTATTGTCCCTAAATAAGAAAGAAAAATTGGGCAAATTTCTTAAAGGGCTGAATTCATAACAGATTACTGTACTTAATTTTGTAATAACAGTGTTATACAGCACTGCCATGGAAAAAACTGGCTAAAGTACTACAGCAATGAAATACTGGAATGATTCAAATGATGATTTGAAGTACTCATGGGAGTCAAGTGATGATTACCCTGAGCCAGAGGCTATTTCATTACAGGCAAGCCTTAATCACATGATATATGTGCAAAAAATGAAGGCAAGATTTCTTTACTCTGTCAAGAAATAAAGGTACTGGCAATCATATTTAACAAATAACTCTCAAAATTTTTTATAGCAATACAATAATAGCATGAAGAGAAAGGGCCTCCTTTGAATTTTCAGTATGGTTCGCTGTTCAATTAGAACCCTACAATGCCTATGTGAAGTCAGATATACTGCTAAATGCACTAGGCCCTACAGGTATAATGATTATCCTTTGACCACTCTCACAAATAAAATTACAGCTTACTAGTTGGGTTGTAAGTTGTAGCTGAAGTGGCCAAAACAGGGCTATGATACACAGATGAAGATCCTGAGTTTTTTTTGTTTACATTGCTAACACTCAGCCCATGCATCATCCTCAGGTTGGCCAGGGGATCCACTGGAGAAACTAATGGACAAAAGAGAATATTACTGATGAAATTATCATCTTCCACTGCATTTAAAATTCTGGCCTCACTCCTATCTAGGCAATGCCAAGAAGTCACATGTCACACAATCACAATTTTTCTTTTACTGCCAGTATAGCCAAAGCCATAGCACAGGCTGTCTTCTCAAATTAGTCAATATACAGTATAGCGACGTCAAATTTAATAATCTATGCTTTGCTAGTTCACAACACTGTGATTAAGAATCTCTCTGATCTTTCTCGGGTTCACTACATGTCCAATGAAAATAAGCTTGTCCCCCATCAATCATCAAGCACTGAGTGAATATGCAGTAGGTTTAGGCTACTCAAATGTCTTGATCTGTTACTCCCATCAACTTCCAGATGAGGAACTATTCTATTATCTTAGATGTGAAAAACAACCACAGAAACAGGAAGAACATGAAGAAAGTTAAAATCAAGAAACTTGCAATGCAAAGATAGTCAGAAAAAACTCCACTAACAAAAGCATCATCTCTCAAAATTATCATCCACACCACTTAAGAAAATTTTTATGGGTATCAGGCCTAAGTGCCTATAAAATACATCCGTTTATAAAAATATAGAAAACTTGACTTTAGTAGGGATTTCAAGTGCTGAAAGGGAAACTTCAACAACCGTGGAAGATATGTGCAATGATACACATACAGTACCAAACTCACCAACGTTCTCCACATACACAGAGCAAACTAAACACTACGGTGAAGAAATCGATTCAAATATTTTCAAGTATTTAGTCATAACTGCCAATTGTTAGTTAAATAGGTATCATGTTATTTAATTCACCTAGGGTGCCAAGTTATCAAAGAAGGTGATACAACCAGATGAAACAGTGATTTGGGACTCCCATGAGTTAATACAATGCAGAGCTTACAACTAGAGCCAACTTCATGTTCACCACATAAAAGTGACACAGACCACACCAACTATATAAGTGCATTAGTGAGCAAGAAAAGGAAGGTAAGTGAAGCTCTTTGACAAGCAAAAGAGTGATTTGAACTAGTGAAGCATCCTCAATTAAATGCAAGCAATTTCACTTTGCCAATACCATTTCCGGCACTTTGACTTCTGTTTGGTGATTAAAAAGCAAACTGAAAGCTTGATACCATTTCCTCAATAGCAAAATAGCCTCAGTTTATAACACAGTTCTGGTATTTTCATCATATACCAATTGTGACTTTTCTGATGTATACTGGCAATAAATTAACTCCAAATAAAGTACAATTAATTTTATCTCTATAACGTACTACATGAAGGAAAAACTAAATCTAATTTCACTACTGGCAAGCATATTCCCTTTAATTGCTAAATTTTACTACTGTTTATAAATAAAAATTGCAATTACGTTTTCAAGAACCAAATACTGAATTTTAATGTCATCAGAACTAGTAATTAATTTTCACAAGGTTCCCACAGTGAAATTTAGGACAAATCCTGTTAATCAAACTGAAGTAATGTGATGCTTCAAATTACAAAGCTGCTTTAGAAACAGTGCTGAATAATCTACAAGTTTTATCTTGTCTCCTTCCGCAAGTTATAATAAAGCAAACACGCACACGCACATTACCTTACTTCCTAAGCAAGAAAAACTATCAGTACAACCATAACTTCCCAACACATTACAATATAGTACAATTACCCACTAAATTAAACATGTATATTTGTAAATAAAATGAAAAGTGTTTAAAAATTTAAACCAACTATTTACTCTGAATAGAATTTCACTTACCAACTTGAATATCATCTTGCTGCTTTTGGCGTGACACAGACACATCGCTGCTTGGCGCCCACGAAGTGTGAGTCTTTTTTGTACTTTCTGGAGAATGTTTAGTGCTCAAAGAGGCTTCTGGTTTAGTCCACGATGACACAGACACATTGATGGACTTTTGTGAAACTGATTGCGAGTGGAGAGATTGTGAGAACTGCTGGGAACTTAGCTTCTTATGAGAAGAGTCAGAAACAGTCTTCATAGGTTGTGACTGTGAGGAATATGGTAAACCTAATGACTGTTGAGAACTTGGCTTTTGCAGACTAACAGAGGAATGATGGTGAGACTGTGACTGTTGCATAGATTTGGGCTGATGTACATCCTTTGGCAAATGAGGTGATGAGTGAGACTGAATGGAGGAATTCGGCTGGACACTTGAGTGTGATTTATGGTGAGCTGATGATGGGCTGGGTTGAGACTGCTGCTTGAGAGGATCTACAGGGGATGTATGATGCTGTTTATGATCAACATGAGGGTGATTCGCTTTCTGTTCTTGGACTGGTGAAGTATGATGACCTGGTCTTTGGTTCCGCCCTGGGGAGGTCTGAGAAGAATATGTCGGTGATGTTGAATGATGTTTTTGAGAATATTTATCTGCTTGTACTGAAGATGTACTTGCTTTATGAGAATACTTGTCTGAATGGACAGCAGATGTACTTGATTTTTGAGAGTATTTGTCTGTTTGAATAGAAGGAGCACTTGAATGTGAGACTTGCTGTTGCATTTGACTTTGTACTTCCAATTTAATGTCATTTGGATCCTTTGAAGCCACTGTGATAACAGTCGACGGAGGGACAGTGTCTTTTGGAGAAGTTAGTTTATCAGGATTTCCATCAACAGACTTTTGTTTTGAAATTTGCAGCAGTTCATTCATAACCAGATTCATTTCCTCCTCCAGATTATCTTCATTCTTCACTTCAACCTCATCAAACTCGGTGGCAGATGTAGTAGTGGGAACTGCAAAACTTTCCCTTTCCTCCTCATTTTGCTCCTTTCTGAGATCACTGGGTTTTGATGATAAAATTTGGTTAAGTTTTACTTTCACATCTGTCTTATCATCATCACTTGATAAATCTATAACACTTACATCACCTTTTCCAGAAGTCAATTTTTCTTCATTACTAACCTTTGAAGCACTTTCTTCAACACTAGGAATTTTAGTTGATTCAGTTTTTGTTCTCTCTTTACTAATACTGGGCTCTGCAGTGAAATTATTACCTGTACTATGTATAATCCTACTGGCACCCTCATTAATTTTTTCCACTGACTTAATACTAAGGCCACCACTTGCAGGTACTGGGGGAGGAGGCAGTGAACCTTCCCCAGACACTCTGCTATTTGTTTTCTGCTCACTGGCCATGTTTTTCTTTTTCAGTACCTCTGACTTTGGTGAACTAGACACATGGGGAGAGTGGTTCTTTGGAATAACTGTTGCTGAGAGAGAAGGCTTGGGGGGCTGTGTACTCACACTACTTGTGACAGAAGATACAATGCCACCATCTGACAGCCCTTTCTTTACGGGTGTTCTTGGACGGCCTCCATCCCTGAAAATAAACACTCTTTTAGTCTCAAGAGGAAACTGAAAGATATACTTGATAACTGTCTAAAATTACATATTTTACAAAAAAAAAAAAAAAAAAAAAAAAAAAAAAAAATAAAATAAATTTGGAAAACAATAGGATAAATTATGAAGATTTGGTCATTGCACATCAGAATGACATATGACTAGTATCTTCAATTATCTGCAAGGATCAAGGGGTGATAATGTTTGTGAACCTAGTAATTCATAGTAATCTAAAGTTTATACAGCCAATTGTGTTACTGCTTGCATGTCAAGATCAGTAAATGTAACCATTCTAGTTATCAGTTCTTCAGTGGTATGGTTTTCTGATAAGTAACAAAAACCCTATAGCATAGGAAACACTTGAACATTCAGCTAAAGGCACTTCTATATGATCTTTACCCTTAACTATTCCACTTTCATTCCATTTAGGAAATTTATGAGCAAGATGCATTACCTCAAAGCACGTAGCCTAACATAAAAACCATCATAATACTGTAGATGACTGACTAATAAATAAGTCTGAGAACTTGAGGCCTGAGAAGATGACAGGTTACTGTACATACTTATGCTCCAACATAGGATTTCCTTCACTGAGTGTAAATGAGATCGACATAAAATATGACAAAGTCGATGAATAATTACACCTGATGGGGCATGATTACAAAGGACACAATGCAGGTCACAAGACAATGTGAATGAGTTACAAAATCTGTCAATAAGATCCTGCCAAGTATGCTGAGGCACACTGTGACTCAGAATAAGGGTAAACAATTAGGCACAAGTAAAAATTACAACTAGGTTAACACGCCACACTCACTAATTCTAACAATAAAAGCACTGGATCATAAAATACACTGAATTCATACAATTAAAAGCCACAACATTACTGGATAGTGAATGAGCAAGCGAGAGGATAAAAAAATACTGATATTAATAAACATGTGTTACCAAAACATGAACAGGGTCATAATAGCCCAGCTAATTTTGCCTGGGCTTCGCAGAGTGATAGGTCCAATACAAACCCAGCTCACTTCATGATAGATTTCACTGACAAAGCAAGACCTTGCTATACCTGTGAGCTAAGGACAGGGGTTAGGAAGAGCCCACAGGTGAACCTCTCAAGTCAATAGCAGCCATTGCTTGGTTCTTCCTGGTCCTACAGTAGCTTGGGTGGGGAGGTGGCCTAGATACTGATCATATGGACATGATGTGTCTCTAAGACCTTTTGCATGAGTGAAAGGGAAAGTCCATTGCCTCTGCTGCTCATGAGCAATCTATAAGCCTTTAAACAAGGTAATGATATTATTATCATTATTTGGAAAAGACCCCTATTCATATGGAACAAGCCCACAGGGGTGATTGACTTTAGATTCAAGCTTCCAAATAATATGGTGTTCATTAGGAAGAAGTAACAGGAGGTAATGGGAAATAGAGGAAGAAGAGATCACTTATTAAAAAAAAATAAATGAACAAATTAATAAAGAGACAAAAATGGAAGTAAATTATTAAAGTACAAGGAGAATTGAATTAGGGTAGTAATTCATTGCATCTTTGCTTGAATTTCTGAAGTTCTAATTACACGACATCCTCAGGGAGGCTGTTCCAGTCCAACGGTGTGAGGAATAAAGGACCTCTGGAAGTGAGAAGTTTGACAGCGAGGCACATTTACTGCATATTGGTGCTGCTGTTCAGCAAAACTGGTTGCTCATGGCAGGAAAAGGGGTCAGTGATAAAGGAGATGGCACCACATGAATGAGCGAGAGATTCACAACAAATATAGGTAAAGGTTAAGGCAAATCATTACACTGAGCAAAATACAGAGGAGGAGGAGGAGGATGACTGCTGAAACACAGTGTATGAAAGTATGGGTGGTGGAGGAAATGTTAAACTGTTAAAATTAATGACAACATAAGAAGAATCATGTGAGAAATGGTAGTTAAATGTTAGTATATCTTGAAACAGCATTGAATAGAGAGCCTAGACAAGCAAATAGATCGGGCCTTATGACGACAAGGGCACACAAAGGACGTACTGAGTAAGCATGGGAACTTTATGATGATACAGCATGAGAACGTGAGTGAATACTGCAGGAAAAACATCCACTGAATCTGAATTAAACATTGGTGCCCATCCATATCAGCACATGACCCATCACCATTAATCATAGTCACAAAGGAAGTTACAGAGAAATGAAGAAAGGGAGGCCCCTACGAGCTTATGTATGCATTGTCCTGCTGATAAGAGCAGAGTCAGAGAGAGAAGTCTTACAATAATGTTGTAAAATGGAAGACAGAAATGGAGAGCTGAGGACTGAAAACCACAGCAAGTAATACTAAGTTTACCAGGATGAGAAAGGAAGCTAAGAGCAAGGCATGGTCTGAAACCACAAGGGCATTCTGACTTAAAGTGCACCAAGTACTGCATTAGACCAAGGAGAAAACTCTTCAAACATCCAACCTCATATAGGGAAAACCTGATGTAAGAATCCAAATGAAGATGCATAACTTGTAAAATACATACATGCCAATTACTCCTTAGTAACCATTTATAGGTATAAGTTGAGTCCCAGCACAAAATAGATAGTATTAAAAATTCTCTTCGGTATCCCTTCAGCCCCACATGCATCGCTCCGTCTTGTTTGACCATCAGCTTTTACAGAAAGCTCTAAATGCAATCTCTTCAAGTGAATGGTAAACATGATTTTGGTCCTATATGCAATGTCAATACTTCTCCAAAATGCAAAATTCAATCCTTATTCCAATCGAACGTGACTATTTGAAAGCTCATAACAACTTGCATATTGCTGATGACTCAGATGAAAAGTATATTTTCAAGTAAGCATGGAGACTTCACAAATAAGGTTGAAATCTGTCCTACGGTGAACGATAACCTCTTGAAGTCTCCAGAAGTAGTACCATTTTGTAAACTTCAAGGAATATTTTCAGTTGACATCCATACCATACTCAATTCATATTTCATATCTCTACACTTGCATATAACAAACAAAATGTGTCAGACATGTGGCATACAAATGCATTATTTTAGGATATACCTCTCATCATTCGTTGACTTTTATCAATTTTTTTTTTCTTTTTTAGGAATAAGCAAATGGTTCAAGACAAAAATACAGCTTATCCAAAGGGACATGAAATAAAGACAAAAATATATATAAAAACCTGTGGAAATAATGAATTTGGAGGGGGGGAAAAACATAATTAACTTAAGTTACCAAAAACGGGATAATGTCCTAGAGGACACATCAAACACCAACAAACAATACATAAAGAAAAGAAGAAGTAAAAGAAAAGGAACATGACACTAAAATGAAGACAAGACACGAACCTGCTGTAAGCAAGGTAATCTGGGAACAGGCACAAATGATTCTCAAGAACAATTGAATGACTGAATATTTGGCCATTTTGTGGCATCATAAGATATGTCCTGAAGTGAGGAAGGAATGAAGATGGCATCAGTAGGCAAATCATAATATGATAAGTGGGACTCTCCTGGATCCTGGCTAATGCAAGTTTGATAAGATTTGGATTGTCATATCATAGAAGTAAGGCACAGTGCGATTAACGAGGGTGTTTAAAACAAAAGATACTATGTATACTACCCCTGCTTATGACTGGCGATCTATATTTACGATATCTAAATTTCAACAAAGTATCTATACTCACGTAAGTACAGCATGTTCTGAGTAGCTTTCTTTATAAAGTATCCTTGCATTCATCCAGCCTTTGGGCCACAAGGGTCGCACTTCAGTTTCAAGGAACATTCGTATGTGTTCCTCAGGAGATTCACATCGCTTCCTGATCAAGTGCCAAAACTGAACCCGAACTCTGACAACATTGCACAAGCAACTCCTGTGGGATACAATATGAGGGCTTTGTTTACAAAAATCATCAAAGAATAGCCAACATGTCCCAGGCTAAGGCACTTTATACAGTACTAGTCTCTTAAAATCAAACTGAAAATTTAAGTAAGAAACCTAAGGAAACATACAAATAGTTCAAAGGAAAATGATTTTACTCGTCAAAAGATTACAAACTAGAAATTTGATTCCTCCTACTTTCAGCTCTAATTCCTTTTCAAAAATCAGCCACTTACATTTGCAAGAATTTTGAATTTTTCTATTTATCAATCAACTGTCAAAGGTGAAAAATTTATCTCAGTGGTAAGATTTAACTACCTAATAATAACATGCAACTTCAGTCAAATTTCTGATTAAAAAATCAAAAATTCATTTTCAAGTCTAAACCATTTTCTTATCCATATCAAATACGTTTTAATCTCTCTGATAAGATTCAACTGGAGGAAAAGGCTAGCAAAGTCCAAAATCAACTACATAACTGTCAAGAAAAAGCAGACAAATCAAGTATACTTGGTTTAACTAAAGCAAGGAAAAGAAACATACCTGACTTCATCATTGAAAATAAATTTCTTCTTAGGAAGTTTACATTTCTTCTTATCACCATCTTCCTCTTCATCTTCCACAGGAGCGCCTCCATTTTCACCCCTAATGAATGGTTAGAATCATAAGGCAAATTAATACTGTCTATATTTCTGACCAATGGAGAGCTAACAATGCCCCTACATCATGTGATGACCCTAATAATTGGGGGTAAGATGAATTCTATGTTATCAAATATCTTCACCTAAACTACCTTCGGATTACTCAAGTGTATACACGCATACATGCACACACACACACAGAGATCTGCCACACTACACCTTTGAAAACATTTGTTCCAGTGTACAGAGCAGGAGTTGGAGGAAGGGAATGTCATGTGTCCTTGTGCTGGCGCTGAAGTGTAATTTCTTTTCCAATGTTCACTGATTTTTCAAATGCAAAAACATAACTCTGATTTGCTAAGTGTTAAATTTACTAACTACTTTCAGAGAGAGAGAGAGAGAGAGAGAGAGAGAGAGAGAGAGAGAGAGAGAGAGAGAGAGAGAGAGAGAGAGAGAGAGAGAGAGAGATTGTACAAACTACAGGCGCATGGGTTATATCACATTTTCATGCATATGTACATACAGTACAGTATGCTGCCGTTGATAATTCTGCAATAGCTTCTCTTATAAAGGTGTGGTCAAAAATGGAAAGGGCAGCCCGGCAGAATACAGCACAGGTGCTCCTATAAATTCCTGTTTAATCTGATTTTTGTACCTTTTCATTTTATCATTACACATTCACAAGAATCATTACCTTTCAATACATGCATACATACAACCAAAAGGCAGGAGTGGATATAAAACCTCAAACTCACTAAAAAGTTTGAAAAATCAAACTTTCATCAATTTAAAGCACAAATAACTGTTTACTTATCTTTACTATCTCCACAATGGCAAGACCTTTAGCTTAGATGAGCATCAAACTAGTGCTTCAGTCAACTTTCATTGGAAAAAAAAAATAACACTTTAAAGGGGCACTCTCATCATGATATATAGGTTCAGCCTTTAGTATTAACTACTATAAACAGATTCGTCATTATTTTTACAAAGTTTTAATTATAATCTGTAGAACAAAAAACTCATTAAATGTAGATACAGTAACAGCAAAATATACCACAGGAATCCTATACGAACAAAAAGTTGTCTTCAGAGAAAGAGACCGAAACCAAATTCCTCTTGAGTAAAAACACTAACACCTATATTAGCTACTCTTTCTGCACATGCAGTCATCATGTATAGCTTTCAACCAAAACATTTTCACGATAGAAAAATTATGCAATTGTTACACAAAAATTTAGAAATTCAATAAATTCTGTCATTAGAAACAGATAAGAACCCACGCCTTTTTATATATATTTTTTAAAGATTTTGCCAAAGTTCTCTAGGATCAAACTGCAGGCAATCCTTGCCCAAGAAACCCACAGGAGAGGTACCCTTAATCCAATTTATATCATGGTGCAACCAAAATAAGTAAAAAGCTTGCAGAAGATACCACTTCCTTTTTTATCATAAAAACCCAAGGCAACTAAGTTGTCCAAGAAGGTTCTCAGTGTCATACCAAGCATACAAAATACCAACACCTGTCACAGACTGAGAAACCTGGTTATATGGCAATATTTGTCTCAAATATACTCTGCAAGCTAATCATAGTGTATTCTTTTTGAGAAACATCCAATAAAACTGTTTGTTAAGGTATTTCCAATACTTGTAAATACTTCAAGAACAAGTTTAAAATTTAAAAATTTGATAAAGCCAATTGATATTACACTGCAGGTACAGTTCAATATACCATCCATGTGACTGTCTAACCTCAAAGACAGCAACCCGGGCAGTATCTTGAAGCATCCATAAAGACTGAAACTTTGTAAGCAATAAATCATTAGTTACTTTAACATGGACACATTTCAAAAGGCCAAGTTACATGTCATCCACAAAAAGCTGTAAAGAACCAGGTTGTTCAGTTTAAGAGGCCCATGTCCCACACACCAGCTAAATAACAAGTGCTTAAAGGGACCTTACCAGAAGTGATAATACAGCTCCCAGTACTGGTGGGGGCTGTTGATGGGTGAGACAAGACACATTTCATTATTTGGCATCACGATAATTAACGGTTGCCATCTTCATCCAACTGTACCTCAGATCTACAACTACAGTATCATAAAACTGTTTTATAAATAAATTTCACTTGGCTTTATCAGAATGGTTTGGGTATCTGTTACCTTATCCATCTTTCTTGAGCGACTAACTTACCAATCGTTTATGCCAGATTAAGACTTCATTTGCATTGGTTAAAGATGGCATTCACTCAAAGATTTATTTAAAAGTAATAGCAGTCTCTTAAGTTACTTTGAGTTTCTGAGGATCAGGAATTAAGATAAAATATTTAACTTTTTCAACATACAGTACTGTACTTATGTTTTTCCTATCAACAGTGCTTTACTTATTTTTCTTCATTTATAACTTTCAAAGCAATAAACACACTAACACAAACTACTGCAACATTTTTTCCACTAATTCTGTCATTGCAACAATCTTAAAGGGATCAAATTCCCTGTATAGCACTAAATTCAAGAATTTTAAGTACAGCAGAAAAAAAAAAAAAAAAGTCAACACATTTTTGTAGCTACAGCATCTGGAACCAACATAATATAGCTTTAAAAAAAATCAAACTCCTTTATGCCTCCATGAATGAATTTTATCAATTACTGTAATCATACAGAACATTTCTTCAGGGTCTACACCATTAATTTTCAATTCTGACAAGTAGAAGCAATTTCTTTGTTTCCTAAGAGCATAATTACCTACGCATTTGCTTTAAGTTTCAAGGATTCTGTAATTTTATGTTCTTATAGCAAAGAATTGCAATAGTACTTGATAAAATTGCTATAAGGTATACTTAACTAAATTAGCTATGCCATCAGGCAAAAAAGGTATGGGACATACAGTGCAAGCCTAGGAAAAACTTGAAACAAAGTAGAAAATTTGTATATAAAAAGAAAAATCAAAATAATTAAACCTTATGTTCCACATTTCAAGACAAACTAACCAAGTAACATAATTCATGAAATCAAAAAGGGTCAGTGATAATGGAAAAAGTACATTTCAAGCTCAAGGATAAAAAACTGACTAACCAAGTAAACATGAAAAAATAAAAGCTATTAAAGGACAACTAATTCAGAGGTCATGTTTGAATATCATAAATTAATGTTGAACACAACTACCTCAGAAAAGATCAAGGATTGACTAACCTTTATTAAAAAGTGAAAAGTACGCCAAACAAAAACACAATCTCATTTTTTATATGAAGATACACCAGGAACAACTGTTCAATAAAAACTTGATAAATACAAGACAACTGCATTTATGGACTGACAACCCACCTCCTACTTCCATATCTTCACTTTTTTGTTAGCTGTAAACTTCATGAATAAATTATGTAATGTAATGCAAAACCTTTGAAAATGAAAATCTGAATCAAATACTTCCTTTTCATTGGCTTTTATAAAAATACAATATGATACCCATTAATCCTTTTACTTACTTAGATTCAACGGCCTTCTGACATTCAAGGGCATGCTGTTCAATCATTGAAGGCATCACTGAATCTATGGCCATCTTTAATCTGAAAAGATGAAAATTTTATTAGAAGAAAAATTATTTCCACTTTGCATAATATAAAAAAAATTCTTAATGAAGCACAATATGCAATTAATATCTATTTGTCTATTATCAAGACTGTACTAATACTAAATATGAGGGACCATAAAAAAATAAGTAAATAGCATCCTGTACTAATACTAAATATGAGGGACCATAAAAAAATAAGTAAATAGCATCCTTTCTTCTTCTTTTTTTTTTTAACACAGACAGCCCTATTAATACACAGAGAGAGAGAGAGAGAGAGAGAGAGAGAGAGAGAGAGAGAGAGAAAATTTATTACTATTCAGTGGTGACAAGGAAAATGGGTATTTTGAAAAAAATGACCAAAGAACACTGAGATCCATGGCTAGAGTATAGCAGAGAGATGTGGTGTCAAAACAGGCTAGAAAAAGACTGAAATCCCAACGACTGAAATGGTTTGGACATCATGAGGAGAGACGAGGAACAAATCTTCACATATGCAGTAGACATGTCAGTACAGCAGTATGATGAAGACCTGCAGGAATGCCCAGGAAATCTTGAAAGAAGGGGTTTAGATTAAGGCCTAGACATGATAGAAGTTTAGACAGATAGTCACAGGACAGAAGAATGTGGGGGGGGGGAACTCATTTGAAGTCTAACCCCATTAAGGGAAAAACTAATAGAACATCATTTATAACAATGAGGATGTATTCAATTCTGTCTTTATGCTTTCTCTTCCTAGTCTTTAGGCAAGTATTCGTTAAGTCTTGAACAAAATGAAATGCTACATTGTTGTTGCTGTCATGTACTGTAAACATACAATAGCTGGGGACTTTAATTTTTGCTTCATTATCAAACATGTATAGACTGTCCTTAAACAGATATATATGTAAGTACTATTTTAGTAGTGCTTAAATTATTTTAAGTAACATAAATAATCTAGAAGTGATTTATACTACAAGTTGTAAACAGGATGTACACAGGACTGCAAATACCCTAAATAATGACATCTCATGTACACAGGTCGTGAAACCAATCCCTCACAAGAATTCAAAGGACCAACTCTATTATTATTCTGTAATACATACTATAGTACTGTATAGTTAATACAACAGCAACCTAGTTTCAGACATTATTGTTACTTGAACTTCCCAATCAGAAATTAGTATGAGTAAAATCCCACCATTTCTGTGCAGGGTATGTGATGCTATTTGAAGTATAGTATACAGTAAACACATATTTATTCTGAATTCAAAACAACTGTAAAAATCTTTAAGAAATACAATTGCAACTTTGCTAACTACAAGGCCAGAAAACCATTTTTCCTTTCTGTAAACAGATGAACATTTGAGTTCCATATGACCAATTTTTATTCCAAAACATTCATGCTCATGAAAAGTATAAGAATAAACTATACAATAAACAAATAATACATGACCCCGACAAGGTATCAAGCTGAGAAGATGAAACAATGAAGCAATAAACAGAGCAGCTAAGCCTGCAATCTTCTCAAAACTTCTGCCCCAAGATTGCCTTTTTGATTTTAATACTGCACATATACTTCACTGAGACCAATGAAAGGCAGTGTTTCTCATATGTTGGAAGAGTGATTGATAAGGCAAGACCAAATGGAAAAAATCAGAAGTAAAAGGCAAATATCAATATACTTGAGAGTCAAAGGATGTTGCTAAGAACCTCTGGTATGATCTACCATATGCTACACAAAGCATAAGGTCAGTGGTCCATCATGGACTAAATTCTGTGGAATACTGGCGTCCGGCAGCAATACAAAGCAATATGGTAATTAGTTTAAAAAAAAAAAAAGTTTAATCTCACAACTCCGTATAAAATCTCAGCTCTTATACAGTTGGCCCGAGGGGTTTCTTGTTATTTAATTAGCACCAAATTAGATTTTACTTAATAACTTACAACTTCTTTTAAGTTATAAAACTAGTGTGACTGAAAACACTGAAAAGGCCAATTGCATATAAGTAATGCATGTCATACAATGATAAATACAACCTTAAGGCTAAAGTATACACAATTTTAAAACACCACTAGCTTACAAAATATTTCTGGTAGACATTTAAAAGATTTACTTTTCTATAAACTTCATCCCTGTCCGAAAGAAATTCTATATAATGCTTACCTATGGAGGGGCTCCTGTATTCTACTTTCCTGTTTCTCGGTTAGGAGATTTTTTGCTCGTTTAACAATTGTCTGGGTACCGCAAGGCAAGTGCTGTGAGAGATGATTGTATATCTGTGTTTTCTTTCTTACACCCAATTTATTCAACTTAATGACGATACTGGGGAAAAGAAACACATTTAATTTCACTACAAATTCAGATAGAAAAATAATTGAATAATGATACTGCAGTTCTCTATTCAGGTTTCAAAAATCACTTCAAACATGCAGTTGGTACATTTAGTCAATCTTCAAGTTCTTAATATAAAACTAACACTAAATTATCATTTACATAATTGTTCATAAAAATGAAATTTATACTGTACGACTAATTTTTCAGCATTCTCAATGAGATCTTACCTTAGTAATAATTTATTAACAGCATCTGTAAAAAACTTCTGGCTTGATCCTTTACATGCATGGCCTTCTTCTTTTAGTTTATTAAGGAGCTGAAATATCAAAATATAACAATGAATATAATGATTAAATTCTTATCTGCAAAATACTATATATCTGAGTAAATTATTTGTAACCCATGTAAGTTTCACTCCCAAGAAGCAAGACAACTATCCAAGACTAAAACATGCTTGTTTCTTTTTTTTACTATAAATTAATGGTCTCACCAAGAATGGTTAGAATGAACATATATTATTACACCAATTATCAACACAAGAACTCAGTATTAACATGAACACGTAACAAGATAAACGTAAAGCAAGTTTGTTTAAATTCTCCCATTTTAAGTCACACTTGGTGTATTTTTTGCCTTCTAAACTCAATGAAAATGACTACAGATATCTATAAAACTAAAAACATCCAGGAAATGTAAGGAAAAATCATTCTACCTGTATTAAATCTGGAGGAAGGTTATTAGGAAGGGGTATGTCGTCATTTTCTGCAAGCTGACCATTTTCAATGTCTTGTCCTTCTGCTTCTTCTTCACCTTCACCTTCATTATCATCGTCTTTCTCATCATTGTCATCATCATCATCCGAATCACTATCACTGGACGAAGAACCTGCAAAATTCAAGACAGATGACCAATGTGAAATCGTATGCCGTATAAAGCATCAAAGAGATCCAGGTCACAAGATGGAAACTAACATTAATACAATTATGTACTGCCTAAACCTGTCAAATAAGTATCATAGCTTTTTTAGTAAGATTTCATGGACATGCCTTAATTACAGTATCTGGACTGAGATTTTATATGCTAAATTATCACATCACATAATTTCTCAAGTTTATCTAATTTTATGTTCTCAAATTTTCAGCCAGCATTTTCATTTTGGCCTCTGAAGATAATAAAAAAATCCTGTAATGAACAGTACTCACTTCCTGAAGAATCACTATCAGAGGAACTTGAATCTGATCCTGATGCCGACTCTTGAGTGTCACTTCTTTTGTCAACAGCCTCTTCCCTGGCTTTGCTGATCACAGCTTCTATGCTGGCAGCTATACTCTGGTCATTAAGTGCATTATCACCTAGACGAAAAGCAAACGCAATTCTAGGTCACTCTATACTGGGGTAAATGTCTCTAAGAATGCTCGACAGATAACTTCTTATACAATACATTACGAGAAGCAATGTTAAATGAGAAATATGAATAAAGCTAATGTGTACAATAGGTATAAATTTCACTATCATTATTTCCACACTGGAAATTGACAGGACCCTAGAGAGACTAAAATGTAACGATTAAATGTTGTGTTACTTGCAAAATGGTAAATTTATAATTTTTCATTAAAGTTTCAAGCTGAATTACCACGTAAAATTATTTCTACTTCTACTGCTGCCATTAAAATTATCCAGCAAAGTTGGATTCTATGTATTATTGTTTCAGACAAGAAGCCTATGATGTGATTAGTTTGCAAGTCTCAAGAATTCACATGCATAAACCTACATAAAATGCTAATTATAAATGTGTTCCTTTACCAAAACATGACATACCTTAAAAATCCAGAAAATCCTCAGAAAATAAAGGTAACTCTCAAAATAAAACTGCAAAAACTTTGCACTGTATGTGCATATCTTAGGTTATTATTGAAAATGTGGAAAATTAAGTTTATTAAAAATCTTGTTGCTTGACATTCTTGCCATATAAAGTAATACTGACACTCATTTTAGTTTTGTTAACATGCATTATCAAACACACTCCATAGGACTAACTAAAATGAAAGTAAGGTAGACTTTACCTTTATTATCACAACCATTCACCACTTTATCCATTTCTGGATCGGAGTCTTTCTTTTCTTGATTTTTGGCATTGAATTTACCAATCATCTTCTTCCTCTTCCTTAATAATTCCCCTTCATCTAACTTCCTCTTCTTCGGACGGATAATACCATTCTCATACACAGTCTTTGGGAAGAACAGACCTTGTAAGTTTTAAAATTGTAAACAAGTAAAAAATATATGAATCATACATAACCACATAGTTAATAGGGCAATAAATCTGAAGAATTTACTGATATCACATGCATTAGTCCTTAAAATATTAAAGTACAAATTCATTTTTTATTTTCATATACAGTGCTTAGTTCGCTAGTATCAATGCTTTTGTTACAGCTATAAAGTTCCAATTAAAATGGTTACTTTTTCCCTTTTACAGTCCTTCTTATTTAGAATAAGTGTGTTTTACAAAACAATACTTCACATTTTTTTAGGAACTATCCTATACAATACACATCAAAAATAAAATCCAGAAAATAGGAAGTTAACAATCTAAATTATTCCATAAAAATTGATGAGACTAATTTTTTAATAAATGGGACTAAAACAAATGAACTTGACAACAGCAATCCTTCAAATAAAATACAACCTGTTCACTGAGAACAGTCCCCTTCCTATAATTGCAGGCTATTTGTTTTGCATTTTGAACAAAGGAGGACATTTATACTTACATCTCCTTTGTTGCTGTCTTCTTCCTCTTCACCCTCTTCTTCTGCATCCGATTCGATTCTCTTCTGTAAAAGGTGAAATTTGTGAGGAATCAACACAACCTCGGAACAAAAACAATAATAGTAACAGCAATTAACCATTCAGTGCAACCACTCTGGCCAAGAGTCAGGGATCTGCATAGCACATTATTATTAATATTACATTAATATTACCATTGATATTACACAGGTGATTTATCAAGACCAATCAGACATATTACTATTATCAAATAAGGCACACTGTAAGCAGTATCCCCTTTGAAGAGAAGGAAGAATCCATTGTATTCTATACAATAACATTAAATATAAACAATCACAATTATATTTCTGCAGCAAGTGGGTTTTCTCTTTAATTGGTACTACAACCTTTGAGATTAAATTTATTTTTCATGGTACAATGCTGGCTTTTGGTGTCATTTTGAAGTTGAATACAGCACTTGTACTTTATTCCAGTATGCTAAAAGATGTATACGAAACACTCAAAAAAATCAAAATTGGTCGAGTATTTTCTGTGGGTGACATCATTTGCAGTCACCAGAATTTGCATAACTATAAATTACATTATCAAAACCTCAGTGGGTTAATATTTACTGCTTAATGTAGAGCAAACAAAATACTAACCGCAATCTTTTTTCTTCCGACTTCTATATCACTTAGCACGGAGTCTTCTTCCTCCACAGACTCATGTGCCACTTCTTCAAAGTCTAATTCACCCGAGTTAACATAAAACCCTCTGTGCTTTGTTTCCATGTGTGTTGGCACCACTTCATCAAACTGTAAGAAATATAAACATGAATCACTCAAAACTAAAAATGAAAGATAATTCCTTAGTTTAAAAAATGAAGAAATCATACACCACCTTATTACCATACTTCAAATATACAATAATGTCAAGAAAAAAAAATGATAAGCATAACAAATTTTTTGGTATAAAAATTTGTGTGTACTTGTAAAAAATACACTAAGTCAAGCATTTCAACTTACAGCATCTGAGTTATCAATAAATGGATCTGTTTCATCATAACCTTCCCCAAGGGTACTAAAATCATTTTCTTTTCTCCTCTTCTTCTTCTTTGTTGGTCCGTATGATGCCTGAGATATCAATCAAAATGTGAGATACATTAACATTAACTTTTAACTTAATTTTATTACAGTATCTTTATAATCTGAATAACTGAATTTACACAGTTTTAAAAAGATCAAAAACTAATGAGACTGAACTAGACCAGTAAGAAACACACTGTACGACATACGTCAGCAACAGCTGTTAACAACACACATTACCTGAAATACACTACTTAGTCAAATGAATCTCAAATAGCCTAAGTATCCTATTTAAAATTTCCACCGTGTGTTTAGCATTTTAAAGGCTAAATAAAGATGAGAAACACTGAATTTACAGTAACTCACTTCAGTTCCAATAATGCCAGAATCCTTCAACTTACATATTTGCTTTCCATTTGCTTGGCCAAAGCTTTCAAGGCAGCATCTTCGTCTGCAGCAAAAGGGTCGGTAGGATCTAACGCTGGGCCATTGATGACATCGCCTAATCTTTTTTTCCCTAACCTTTCGTGCTGTAACAGATTAAAAACCACACAATTTGAAATTAACCTCGTGCAAATACTGGGAATCTGAAGAAAAACATAAGTTGCAATAGAGTCGTCATCTTAGTGAGGACTCGAGTAAGGAAATAACAAAAGAGAGGAAGTACTACAGCTAGATGGATGGAAAAAACTGCACAAAGCCTTAACCACTCCCTACAAGCAGCAGGCAGAGAGACAACTGGTAACTACATTAAGGTATACATACAAATTCTGAAGACATAAAGAATCTGGCATATGAATTGAATACTAAATTTAGGCCAAAGGCCAAGCGCTGAGACCTATGAGGTCGTTCAGTGCTGAAATGGCAATTGACAGTAAAAAGGTTTGAACAGAGTAACAGGAGAGGGTGGAAAGTAAGATAGAAAAAAAGAATATGAATGGAGGTATGGTCAAAGGAATGAAAGGGGTTGCAGCTAGGGGCCGAAGGGACACTGGAAAGAACCTTAAGTAATGCTACAGTGCACCGCACAAGGTGCACTAATGGCACTAATTTGGCATATGCTCATAATCCACAATGCAATGACGGTGAAGCACATGGTCACTGTTTACGCACCACAAATGAGCAGTGCGTAAGTTCACAACCTAGGGACATACTAATGGGAACATACTTAAATGGACAAGATGGATGAGTTGCTTCTATGGATGCTATTGGACAACACAGTACTGTACTGGAAAGAGAATTATAGTCTAGTTTAATGAGATCACTAACGTCCCACATGTTTCTCACTGTACCATACTTCTCTTCAGTGTTCATCCTCATAAAAGATATGAATTGGATCATAAAACTTAAAAACTGGAAACTATGATGATCAAATTAAACAAAATAATTACAATACAGTACATGAAAGATGTGTCTTGTGACATTTGGTAAGGTCGTGGAAAGGTGTACAGACAACACCTAAAGATATGACAAAAGCCTTCGAGCTCTGATAGAAGACAGACAATAAAGAGGATAAAGATGTCTACAAGGAGGAGGAAGCAGTAGCTAACAGGAGTGTTCATCATAAAAGGGAAGGTGTCAAAAATATGCAAAGATAACAGATGATGCACTACAGAGAAAAACCACAGAAAAATAAAAGCTCATGACACATATAAAACTTGTTTCCCTTGACAATGTAAACATGGGTACAGTATTCTTACAAAATAAAATGGCTTAGGATATTCTGAAATGGTGTAAAATTTAAAAATAAGCTGGCTTTCTTAGTAGAAATAAGGCACTGGAAGGCCTGCGGCACTTAAATATTTTGGGGACTACTGTCCAAGTAGGCTACCTTAAATATATAGGCTATCCATCTTAATAAAACATGATTTAGTTTGCACTTTTGCAGGAAACTGTCAAACATCTACTAAAAAATACATACCAATGCCATCTATTGGGGTGATGACCATACCTGATTCTACAAGTATCGGACACTGTATTAACCAAAAATGAAGTCATATGATACATGTCAGAACCTGGGTAAGAATCCACTCCTCATTTATCGACAGAATTAGTTTCCAAAAACTAGTCCAAAGTACATACACATGACTTCAAACTTATGGTAGCCTAAGAATGCTTTCAAGAGTTTACTGTAGATGAAAATACCAAGTTTTCCTTGGCCTTTATCAAGTGGACTTCTTTTGAAATTTGTCCCAATGTAGAATATTGTACATCTTCATACTTCGTTATCCATACAATGATTCTTATTCAACTGATTTCTAGAAGTTGTTGCATTTTTCCTGGCTCTTGAATGAGGTGCCTGACGTGATAGTGAATAGTTTTGACGGCCCAGTATAGCCTACGTCTGAAAGCACATGTTGAAATACTTTTCTTGTAGTCACAAGCCTCATACTGTGAAACTTTTTGTATTCACACACCTACAATGCAATCCAAAGGCACTCACAATGGCACATTTACACACAACTACAAAACTAAAAGACCAGTATATTTCAGTCATGCCTTTAGCCCTTCTTTTTTTTATTGTAGTTAGCCTAGTTTCTTCCCTGACGATTGCTTCCATCCCACCAGGGGGTTGGGGTGTTGCCTTGTTGAGGTCCCCTTAAGAACTTAGATACTGTACTAATTGCAATTACTGAAAGCAATGATGTTGGATCTCACTTGGGGACTGAACACAACCTGCCATATCACGTTAGAATAACATCCTATTAACGTTCTGAAAAGTCAAGTGGAATTTGATCTTGGCTCATCTGGTAGAATATCCTGAAACTCCTCTAACTTTGCTTGAATAGGTGTGTGGGTTAACTTGTGATAGGTGCGATTCATTGAGATAAACAGATCCATAGCTCAGTGAGTGCAATTGATGAACAGCAATGTTAGTTTGGTTATGAAGCAGAGTAGAAAGTTAAGTATAGCCTACCTCAGTTTTACCAGACCACTGAGCTGATTAACAGCTCTCCTAGGGCTGGCCCGAAGGCTTAGACTTATTTTACGTGGCTAAGAACCAACTGGTTACCTAGCAACAGGGCCTACAGCTTATTGTCGAATCCGAACCACATTATAGCGAGAAATGAATTTCTATCACCAGAAATAAATTCCTCTAATTCTTCATTAGCCGGCCGGAGAATCGAACTCGGGCCTAGCAAGTGCTACTAGCCGACAACTCTAACGACTCGGCCAACGAGGAACTGAAGCAGAGTAGACTGTGGTAGAGCATGTGACACCAGTTCTAAGATTAGATGAATGTGAAGGACAATGGTGATTTCAACTTTTAATGGTTCTGCTGGTAGATTTGGAACCAAACTATTTTGATTTTGTAAATGTATAGTTTTTTGGTCCATGTCTATGCTGAATGCTGCTTCGTTACAACATTCATCTTCCACACAACTGTTAGCACATTTTGAATATTAACAAGCAATAACCACCAGTTTTAACCATAATTTGGAGACAATATGCATTATAAACTCTTTGCATGCAAATGCCTACATGTCACCTAGTCACCTCCCAAAAAAGAAGTTATAATCCATTTTAAGAAAATCTAACGGGCATGTCACCTAGTCACCTCCCAAAAAAGAAGTTATAATCCATTTCAAGAAAATCTAACAATTGACTTGAAAAAACCATACCTACAAGGTCCTTCTCCAAGGGTAATCCTTCTAAATCATATTTTATTACGTATGCAACTCCACTGGATATTGTCCAAACAAAAGAAAACTATTAAAAGAATCTCAGACTATCATTCTAACTACTATTCTACATCCTCAACAGTAGACCATTCTTAATGTCCCCAGCGTAACTGTGATATCAGTGCTCTATTTTATGAATCTATGATATGTAATGTACTTGATAATACCCATATTCATGAACCTTCCTTCAGCATTGAGGCAATCAAATCTTGGAATTTAAATTCATTGTGTCAAACAGACATGTTTCAATTACTTTTATTCAAATACTCTTTGTATAACCTTTCAAACTCCTAGAAAAAATAAAACTCATGTGATTATTTGCCTTGTTAGATTCCAAACCACTAGTAAACACTGCAAAAGCTTCCATACCCTTTAAATTAACCAACCCCATAGTTTCTTCCTTTTCATCATTAACGAGTCCCTGAAACAAAACCAGCTCCCAGCCAAGGTTTCTCTTCTTTATCTTTTCTGTGAACAGTAATGCAAGGCGTCTTTGTATAAATACCACATACAGTCAAATCTCAGCGAGTAACCACAACAGCCTACTCTCAAATTCTTGTCAATCCAGTTGAAATGTGATGGCTAGTGACCTTAAATGATTAGGACTTCTCTACTGCGGAATCCAACATCCTTCCCTTTTAGCAATGACACTGATATTATCCATGAGTTTTCGGCTACTATATATCGTTCCCATTCAAACTGAAAAAAATTTATCTCATAAGCATAAACACTAAGCTCGCACTTTCAAGCGAGTACGTATAACCTCAATTGTCTGTTGTACTAACATTATGCAACACACTGAAAAGATCAGTTCAAAGGTAAACCTGCTGATCATTTACTAAACAGTAACGTAACCAACTATAAAATAATATCTACTAAAAGTAAAGCAACCAATGAAAAAAATAAATAAAAAATCCAGAAAATCAGTTTGGTTGTTATACTGTGTAACGGAGCCACTTCAAGCCTTAAAATGATCATACTGCTTAATTTACACGCAGGTGTAGAATGTTTAATGACCCAATATGCAACCACTTTCTTTTGATTTGATGGCAAATGTGACAACCTAGCATCAACTGCTTTCCAAACAAACGACCCACAGACTGTGATATATTCTCCAATTCTTACATAGGTATCGGTTCGTCAAGAGTTTGTGCCTTACACCCAGGACAGGATGCAAACTCACAGAGCGTGGTGACTGTGGACGTTGCAACGCCACATTACGTAAGCTAAAAATACAAAACCTCATTAACACACCGTGGAAAGCTAAAACTATGTGGATTGATTAATTTAACCTCTTAATTTACTAGATCAAAATTCGTTCAAGGTACGTATAAATTACTTCATATGAGCATTAAATTACAGTTCATGTGCATCTAAACTGTAATGCGGCACGGGTTCGCAAAACCAACTAGGAACGTTTTGGCGAAATGAAATTAAAGATAAATTCGAGACTTGTCTCCTTCCACACACAAGCTGAAACGGTCAAAGGTCGTGTTTATAACATATTCGTGGCCTATGGCGACCGTGTTGTCCATCGCAATAGAATTCCTCGCTTAAATAACATGAATTCTCGTGTAACAGTCTGCTATTAGCATTAATAACTTATGGGCAGCATTTCTGCATAAATATTCTGCAAAGTGCCAACATTATATAGACTGATTATTTATACCAGTGGAAACCGTCAATATTTGCCTTACAGGATACTAACGAACTATTTTTGATGGGTATAAGGGGAAAAATGAATCAGAATTAACAAACACGAAAAATCGATTGCACCCAATCAATGCGGGTCCTATTTTTATATTATGAGTTTTGCCAATGTAATTCGCAATTATGAAATTGCCATGCTTGAAAAATCTCCACGAATAAAATTTGTAATGAACACTATACTCTGGGTGAAAAACGCAAGTGATGAATATACTGCAAAAGGCCAGCGTATCCAAAGCGGTAAAGCATCAGCAATGGCCGAGAAGGGACAGCGGTGGCGAGTGGCTTGATGGCGGCGGATGGCAATCTGAGTATTTAAGTGCTGCCTCGCACTCTCTCTCTCTCTCCCTCGCCGCACGTGGGGCCGCGCGTTTCGTCACTAAAAGTTGGTGACGTCATCGCTATCCGTGACGTATCCACCCGCACGCCCGTGGTCACCACGCCCACAGTACGCCCGCGCCCGAGATCGCTACGCCCTCCAATCAGCGAGCGCGAACGGCGGATAAGCCCCGCCCACGCGCGCCCCGCCTCCCAATAATCTCCCCCCTTCCCCGCGCCCGTCACCCACACTGAACTAGGCAGTACAGACGGAGAGGGGGGAGGGGGGGATGGAAGTAATCCCTAAAGGGGGTTGGGGGAAAGTCATCACCATAGGTCATCATAATGAAACTATTTCAACAATAAATAAAAGCAAAAGGAAATGCTAAGCAATAAGAGCCTTACTACAACCTGCCAATAAGAGCGACTTTTCCTCGCCAAACGTCTGTCCAACAAAGTTGCTTAGTCCACATAACGTAACGTAACAGACAGAAAAAGCCGACTTAACACTGATAACCGCGTCTCTCTAAGTACTGTATTATAGTTTTAATAAAATTTCCGAGTAAAAATATACAGACGCGATCACTTGCAAAAGAGCGAGTGGAGAGGAAGGGCAATTTCATGGGGACCCTATACAACTGCTACTATGGCCCTAAACAGTTTTTGGCGCGAGCTGATTTGCTTCATCGATTCTTTGGCAAACCACGTGACCAGTTTCTACCTACATCCGGGACCAACCAATTATCTTCAGTCTGCTTTATCTCATTTTTCCTTTACCTATTCTTAAAGTTCAAAACCTAAACCCGAGAACCCTTGTCGTGGTAAGTCTCACGTCCACCACTGCTTTCCCACTCTCTTCCAACATCGCCAACGCAAACATCTACTGTTGTCGCTTCCTCCCTCCCAGACAGCAGGTTTTAGGACCCAGACGTCGTGCTATTATGATAATCGACCTTAGATTCTACAAACTACACCCTCCAACATTCTCCCGCCGAGTAAAACCTAACGCCAAGGTCCAATGCTAGCCCCCTGCCTTCCACCAACTCGCTCTTCCACTTGAATATATGAGTACTCGCTTCTTACGCCCTTATGCCAACATCACAAACACACGCATACACCAGATTCAACCAATCTTATTATGCAGGAAGGGGGTGAAAGAAACATGGGGGGAAGCATTACCAACAGGAATTTGCCACTTCTTTTTTATTTTGTTTTCTCGTGATCTGCCAGCTGGTTTTACTGTAACATGAGCATGGGTAAGAATACCTTACGAGCCACGTCAAACATTCCATTTAACATCATCCATTACATCCCAATTTCAAGCCAATACATGATAATTTTTCTTCGGCATGTGACGACGAAATAAAAAAAAAACTATCGACCAACTTCGTCATGGCGTTACTCGAGGACGACCTTAAAGATGTCATTTGAAAAGCCTGGGGCCAAAGACGAAACTGGCAAACCCAAGTGATTAACAAATGAGACAAACGGAAGTTAATCACCCAAAATTATTTATCCATTTCTTATCAATGACATTTCAAGTAATTGGGTATGACAACTCGAAAGGACAGTGGCGGCTGGTCCTCAAAGGAGCATGCTATGCAGGTGACACATCCGAAAGCTGCGACGAGGCCGAACAGTAGGGGGTGAAGGAGAGGCAGTCAAGTAACAACAAGAGTCACACGGGCGTCTACTACCACCCGGCGCCTCACACCCCCAAGCCAATGACAGCTAGTCCAAAGTGATCATCATCACTCTCCTCTTCCATTCTTCCTCATGGCACTGGTTCTCTTCGAGGATCACTTCAAACACCTCGTCTCTAGGCCCTTGATGCAAGGCCCACTGCTACCCTTCGAAAGACTTCGTGCCCTTTAGGTCTCGTTTCTCGCCATTTTCGCCCCCTTCCTTCGCCCAAATTTGACATCACGAAGGCTTGGCTAGCATGGAGGAGGGAGAGAGCTTGCCCCCTTTTTGCCCTTAAGCTGCTTGGGCCCCTTAACTTAGCCCTTAAGGTCTCTTTCTAAGAGAGACACTCGGAGGACGTCCCCAAGTAGACCCCTACATTGAAATAATTGTAGGGGAAGGGACGAAGGGCGCACACACTAGGGCGTCGAATATAAGGAAAAGCATCTCTCGAACTTGCGTTTGAATGTGTCCAGACGGTGAAACACTGCATCTGCTTCCCTTCGTGTACACCATCTCTACAAAATGTCCATCTGTTACCCTCCACCGGCCCTCCATCTAGGCCTCCATATTCGGACACACAAATCATCCCTCGGGGATGTCGAAAATGCAGCAACAAGTATATGATTCGAAACATGGATTCATTGTGTGTATAAATCCTCTGCTAAAGCGTAACACCAAAATACACTTACCAGTTTTAGAGAGACCAATTCTCGATAGTTGAACTCGGGACAGAACTTTTCATTGGACTCAGCCAATGTCAGATTTAGGCGCACTGATTTTAACCTTCTGTCGCGTTTCTTTTCTTTTTTCGCAGGGCCAAGGGTAGTAAGTGCCACCTTCTTCGGCTCTGTCATGTTTGCTTGGCTTTTTCCATTCAATTATTATAAAAATATCTAAAATTTTGTCCGTACAACATTCAAACACTGTTCACCTCCACTTCCATCTTTCACTACTGGCTTACTTGCGCATGCGCGTTGTTCAAACACCACCGCGCGAAGACAAAAACACAAATATAATTTGAGATGTAATGCTTCAAACGCACTAAATAAAATGCTGCATAGCATTTATTTTGTTTGCATTGTTGTCTAAAAAATTTATAGACATAGTATTATTATAATAAAAGGATAAATCACGCTAATAACAAAGTCAGAAAAATTATTCCACAACCTACCTCACTGAAAAAGAAAACAAATCGCCTTTTTCTTCGGGATTACAGTGCTATCTCATTTTCTGTTCAATTGCTTTTTTAAATAGTATATGTAATTTATCATAAAATCACAAATTCGCTTTAAAGCAAATCGTTTGTAAATATTTACATTATTACAGATTATTAAAACACCAATAGATCATCATTTGCAGTAAAATTTGTTGCAGAATTGCTGCACAATATGTACTAGGCAAAAGGGTAATGAATATGTATAGAAAACCAAACGAATGCATATTTTAGAACAATTTACTTGCCCGAGAAATGATCGACGAATCCTACGTCGATTGACATGCACTGGGTAGTTTTTACTTTATGGTAAAACTCATTGGCGTGCATATCTGATTCTTTTCTGCTAAAAACAGATAATGACGTTGTTCAGCAAAAGAAAACTTGGTTGAATGTTATTTGGTGTTGTGTTTTTCAAAGGAGGCTGTCTAGCACTTTCTCTTTTGACGATTTGTTTACACGCTTTCAACTCACTGCAAATGATAATTTCAGTTCGGACAAAAGATAGGAAGAAAAGAACATAAGCTATTATTTTTCCATAAAATCAACAATGTGTTGAGTTATAATACCATAGTAACTATCAAATCAATAGAACAAAATGCATTTCTGTCGTTACTATCTCTCTCTTGGTAGATAGTGAAATAGTATCACAACCGCGTATACCTTTTGATATTTTCTCTTTTTCGAAGAGTACCTCTGCCAGAAATTCAAGCTTTTTGACACCGTCATTTTCAAGGGATGAATGATAGGGCCTATCATCAAAATATTCTAGATGTAATTTTCAGTCTAACTATTTGTATTTCGATTTCAAAATAAATGTAATAATTGTCGTAAATAACAATGTCCAAATTTGTTATCAATAAAACACTGAATAAAATGCTGCATAGCATTTATTTTGTTTGCATTGTTTTTTAAAAAATTTAGTATTTCATCATAACATTCATGTATAAAAATAATGCAATATGAGTCTCCACAACCTTTTACCGGATTATTTGGAAAGAATTCTCACTGGCAATGATGTTGTACATCTAGGTATTACATGACAAATCTTTGATCCCGGTGACATCTGAACAAAGCTCGTCAGGTGCGAGATCAGAGGGCTTTCCTATTTACGTCATGTAAACGCTTGGCCAAAGTGACAAAGTGAAATAAAGAAAACCACTCGTTTTCTTAACAAACACTGGCACTTAATTATATACATAATAAGAAATGTATGTCTTTCAGAATAATCTTTTCCTGTAACAGAGCTGACTCATAAAAATTTATTTTTTTTCAAAGCTATTTGAAATACGTTGCCAGGAAATGTTCCCTCTCTCGGCACTAACGTTTCAACTGAATTGATTGGTCATCATCTGCTGCATTTCCGAATAAATTTTGGGCACACGATTATTTCTATTTAGCATAACAATGTGGTTTTTTGGTCTAGCACCTCGTAATTTTTTTTATTACGGAAATTAATAGTCCAAGACGCAACAACGACGTTTGAAAACAATTTTTTTTGTACGTGCAGCTAAACAGTACACAGGTTAGCATACAGTTTTGAAGGTTGTCTGTTATTATTATTCATTTGAGCTTTCGTCTTAGACCAACATACCACATTCATCTATATCACGTTCATCCATTCCAGGCAGCTATTAACCTTACCCTATCCCATCGTGCTTTACTGTCACGGCATTTTAGAATGTGGAAAGATAATCGTGAATTACAATTTTTCTTTGGGAAGACTTTTCTTTTTTAGTTTTTTGTTATCGTGGGAAATATTAAGATTGTTAATGAAGTAATCTTTTACCTAGCAGAAAACCCATTCTTAATAGTAGATCCTAGCGATATCAAGACCACTATTCAACCCTTCTCTGGTGCAAACTTCATCGGAAGGTTTAAAGCTAAATAACATGCTGAATACCACTAGAACTGAAGCTTTAACTATCAATCTTTGGCTCTGCTAAGTCGAATTTTGCTCTTATCAACTTTAGTTTATCCATTAATTTTAGTTGAATGGGAAAGGTCATCGCGTGAGTGTATCACAGATGCATCTTTAAAGTTTACAGCATGAGCTGAAATGCCTTCAAGCTACTTCTTCACATCCAACAACATTATATTTTGTATATTTTCTACTGTAATTCAATTAGGCCTCAGCTTTTTTTTTTATTGTAAATTCCCTTATTATGGTCGCTGTACCAACCCAAATACCTTTGGGGGCAAATGGAAGGTTGTTCCATTTAGTTCATCATAAGGTGGTTGCATTCATCCTCATTTCTCATTTATATGTATGCTTTTCCTATTTTTACACACACACACACACACACACACACACACACACACACACACATTTATATATATATATATATATATATATATATATATATATATATATATATATATATATATATATACATACATACATACATACATACATACATACATACATACATACATACATACATACATACATACATACATATATTGCTCAGTTGATTGACACTGTTGATGAATATTCTGGACGTTAGTAAATGAAGTCTAAATTGACACTATTTTTCTTAGATTCTGTTGAAAAAACAAACATATTTCCCACGATTTTTTCCTTGTTCTTTTTTTATTGCGTTTCTAATAATGTGTGCTGAATATACTTCCGTTGTTCATAACAGAGGCCTTGTAAAAGGTCTCTGGTCATACTAGGGAAAAGGGCTTCCTAAGATGGCATCGCCCGGAACTGTCAAAGCCGATTGACATCTGGGGTGTGTTGTGTCATCTACGCTGTGCTTCTATGAAACCAAAACAGAACTTTGTAAACAATCGCCCAATGTGTCTCTAGTATTCGTTTAAACTTCATGCACTGCCTGTAATTATGAGGGTGAAACGTAGTAGTAGAAAAGATAATGTCTTACGCGAAATATTCCGTCGTGAAATGGGCGTTCGTTGCCCCTACTGGTAGGTATTTGTTAGGCCGTGTTCTTTGTTGTGTTGGTAAGACACGTTAGGCTTATCTACTGTTTGGTAGGCCTATCGGTGGCTTACAGTAGGCCTAACTTTGCTGACAGCTCGATGTTTTATCATCCAGAGCTCTGGAGATATGTCATCTTTCTTAACTGTGTTATTTTGTCACTCAAATTATGACCAGGCTCTGCAAAATTATCTTAAAGGGTGCCGTAAGATGATCGGTTAGGACTCCATTCCTTCTGTCTTGGTCGATGTATAAAATGAGGTTGAGGTCACTTACGAGGACTTTTAGGTTGGGAAAGCTTCAGTTTAATATTTTTCTGAGAGATCATCAGTTATTGATGCTGATTAGGCTGGCATAACCTCAACTAGGCTAACTTAAACGTAGCCCTAATATCCTCACCTAGGATATGTCTCGTGGGGTCAATATTGCCATCTGCAGGTAACTCGGTGCACTGTTGGCATTACTTAAGGTTGTCTGCAGCGTCTTTTCAGCCCATAGCTGCAACTGCTTTCAGCCCTTTTACTGTACCTCCGTTTACAGCCTCTTTCAGGTAGCTTGCAGAACTGGATCAGGCTCTGACACTACCTCTGAATGGAAGCCTAATCCATTTTTCTGTTATTTAGTATTACTGGGGGGACGTTTCCAGGGGGACAAAGCCTCCCTCCCCCCCCAGCCAGGTCAGGGCACAGTGCCCTAATTGAGGTTAGGAAGGTCAGGTCTGGTTAGGTCTGGACTTGGCATCTAGGAAAGGTTAGGTTTGTTTTCATCTGCAGAACCTGTTCCCGTCATTCTGCACTCACCCCCTCATTCTTTCATCTGGCTTTCTAGCCTCTCGTAACAATTGTTCCATAGTGCAGCTGCTAAGTTTTCTTCTTTTACACATTTAAAATCTTTACATTCAGTTTCCCTTTCAGTGCTGAATGACCTCATAGGTCCCAGCACTTGGCGTTTGGCCTGAATTTTATATGTCATTCTTACCTAGGTGATTAACCCAGGTGTTTTGGGTCTCTCAACCTAACCTGTCAAGGGGGGCCTTGCATTAGATAAGGAAATACTTGTACTTATCCAGACTTAACCCTCACTAATCTAACATACCCTAGAACCCTTGCCCTTGGCCTACTTGATTGATGGGTGAGGTGGCTTTCCCTTCCTTTGCAGGCCAACCGCCAACTAGCCTAACCTGATGCAGGTGGCTACAACTTACAATCTGTATTTGGTTAGTTACCTGCCTTGCTTATTTGTTGTCCCTTTTATTTGTATCACCATAGGAAAGGGAAAGTATGGGCCTTCCTTCCCTAGCTTAACCTTAGGCCTAAAACAACAGATACATGATATTACAAGGCATGAAAGGGTGTGTATTTAGAGTTGCAAATATTTCTAACTCAAGTGAAAGTAAAATTTATTAAAAACTGTCATAAAACTATTAGTATATATTTCAAACCGCTTTCACGCGAAGTAGTACTGCACTATACATATACCGCATCATTGTTTATCCCTATGGTAGAAATCATACATGCACCTCCAAATATGATGCCTCTTCCTGAATAAAGTTTTTTGCAGAACTTTGACAGATTTGAAAAAGAAAATACCAATTTTTATATTCATATAAATGGTAATTTGAAAGAGATATCACCTGGTGATGCACAGTTGTCAGTCAGACATGACATTCCTCTGTAGATGAAGCTGATTTTTTTTATGAAACTAACACCACCTGCCAGACAGAACATAAACAAGAATTATATAATTGTTGAGCTATAAAACTCCTGGAAAACATTTTCTTATTGGTTGATAATAGCTGTCATAATTACATTGTGGATAGATGTAGGAAACGCATTAGACGGAGTAGCACTTGAAGAGCTCTCCTCAGACATGGGGTTATATTTAATCAAGAAGATTCATAATTTCTGTACTGAACCAACATCTTGGTAGTTATAATTTTCTAATGATTTTTTCATAGAAGAAAAACTTTTTAAAACTTGCTTAATTAATCACTGATAATAATTATACAGTTGACCCGCAGTATTCGCTAAGGATGCGTACCACTACCCACCCCCACGAATGGCTCAAATTCGCGAGTACTTAAAACCTCTCTAAAAATGCTTATAACTGCCTATTTTGATAGTTCAAAACACCAAAAAACCCTCTAAAAATGCTTATACTGTATCTGAGTATTGTAATAGCTTTATCACAAAAAGTGCAAGTCATGTAAATGATATGAAAATACAGTAATTTGTGAATATTTCTCTTTGAAAAATACCGCGATCAGGCGAATTTTCCACAAATAATGAAGTGTTCTACAGAGAAATTCGAATAGGTGAAGCCGTGAATCCAGAACTGCGAATAGGCAGGGGTCCACTGTACTGTCTTATTAAGGTTTAGGTAAAAGTGCTGAAGAGTCACATCTGCTATTCCTGGTGGTTGCAGCTAACTCAAAAGCATATCAGAGTCATATTTCAACTGGGACTTATTAAAACCGAAACTTAACTTGGGGTATTGTTACCTAACCTGGTGAGCAGGAGCTTAGCACCCCCATCCAACTAATATTGTGCAGTGCAGAATGTGTGTGCAGTTATTATACAGTATCACTGAAGTTTGAAAGTGGCTAATATTGTTTTACTTTTATTATGCTATTGTTCACTCAGCCCTATTTTTGGCCTACTAATAAGGCTACACTACATAGGCTATACAGTATATATTTTATGCAAGATACCCTAGGCCTTTTGCTGATGTAAGCTAGCCTAGGTCTAGAATATTTATAACTAGGCTAACATAGGCGAAGCATACCCTATTGTATAAGCTGGTTCATATTAATCACATTTGTTGCAACATTGCTAAATCTTATGCCAGCTAAGCATATGGTAGACCATATTATGCCAGTGTCACTACATTACTCCATATCTTTGATTTGGAATAGCAGTGTTGTTTCTTCTTTGTGTCAGTCAGTGCATACATTGTCTTGTTCTTGCAGTTTTATTTGAGGTAACCTAGGTTTTCTAGTCTCATTCAGCAGTTAATAGCCATGCTGTATAATCGTGGCTTGCTAGGTAATAGAAAGTGGTAGAAAAGTCAACAAGGGGGTTTTTGGTTCATATCACATGTTAAACAGCTCAATAGAGTTTCCACATGAGCTGGAGAATGAAATGATGGATTCAAAGTCTGAAGATGAAAGCAGAGAACACCATTTAGAGTACCTGACCAAAACATCTATTGAAAAAAATTGCTTGAGTGTGCCCTACACTAAGAGACCTAACACATAATGCTAAGAAAGGCCACCGTACAAAGTTTATAGCACATCCTAAGGTTTGAAGACATCAGTTCTTTGGTCATTGTACTGCGTACAGTAGCAAATATGGTATTTAAGCTGATTCACCTCTCCACAAATAGTGACATGGATACTTCCATCAATTTACAGAACATTGTTGGAATAGAGAATAATGAGCACCTGTAACCATCCTAAAACTTTTGTAAGGTTTCAGTTAAATTTTGGCGGTACTAAGCAATGCCCTGGAGATTGAATATTGATTTTAGATTTCACATTGTATAATATTTAAACTCTAATACTTTATTAGAAAAGGAGGTGTATTAGTGGCTTAAAGCAAGTCAAATGTTAAATTCATGTAGTAATTTAATTTCTGTTTAAGTATGTTATCTTATAAAAATTATAATACCTGCAGGTCAAACATGTGGGCACTCCGCCATGTGACATTTGGTCCTCAGAGGCGATGGAAGCAAGTTTTCAGAGAAAGAGAAACCTCCCTTTTAGAGTTTACTGGTGATTTGATGTGGATCACTGATCCTTTCAGAATAAAAGGTAAGTTTCTATGGGTGATTTAGCTGTGGGTACTCATTTATCATTATCAAATAATTATAAGATATCTGTTCCCTCTCTGTCTACCATAAAAGGGAACCCTCTTTTGAGAATGGTGCTTAGTTTTTCCATTCTGTTTTCCTTCAGAGGGAACCATGTTTTGACAGTGTTTGGTATGCATTCGTTGTTTAAGAGCTGCATGCACATTAATGGTATTATTACAGTATGTTGTTTGTTGTTGTGGTATGAAAAGCTGATATTTGTTGATGATTAAATTGGGTTTTTTTCGTATGTAGGCAGAGCAGTGTGATACATAAGTATCCAAGTGAAACACAAACATCCTATTTGCTTGGTATGGTGCATTGTTGCCGGAAAGGGGCGTTCTTACAGAGAGTTCTGTATGGTAACAGAAATGTCATATGATGCAAATGTAAATTTGTTCATTTTCCAGAGCTACTGCTTTTGTAGATAGGTCTGTTTAGTGATATGTACTTATTACCATGCTAGGATATGCAGATGTTTGTTAGTAGTTCTTTTTCAAAAGAGAAAAGGATGTGGTCTGAGTTTTCTTACATAGTGGATGCCACCATCTGTAAGATGCTGTAATATTGTACCTACTGGTACTTGTATTGTCATACAACACTGGAATAAAAATAATATTAAATTGTTTGCAGATGCATAAGTGTAATTTGTTTTGTTTACATTAATGGGGTCTATATCAAAGGAGATACTGGGGAGGAAGGCATGGTACCCTAAACCTCTCAGTCAACAAGGAAGAACCCATCCTCTCTTAGAGCCATACAATAGCCATTGCTCTATTAACTACATTACATATATTACACATAATTATTCTGGAAAGTAAACCTGGAGCCTCGATGGCTCGGTCGGTAGAGCAGCTGACTCGGACTTCATAAGAAGTCTGTGTCGTGGATTCAAATCTGCAGCCGGCTGGTCAGAGGGCGGACACTTTGCTATCCGTGTAGACACCCCGGGATTATGTATGTAATCAACGGATAGGTTTGCTGAAAGCAAATGGGTGTTACAGACTAATACACACACAAACAAAGCCACTCCAACACCTTCTAAAAAAATAACAGACGCCTGACATATCTCGAACTGTCTGCCTAAACCACTCACATCTCTTCGCTGCTGGGAGAAAAGGAGCTGGGGATTTGGCGCAATACATACACACGTGCTACCGGGGTCTAAGCGATGTCAGGCAGGGCAGCCGATCGAGGCTACGGCCTACCCCAAGTCCCAACGCCAAATCAAAGTCCTTCGAAAGAAGGCATTGTGCTTACCCCATATGAAAAATGGGATAAAAGCACGTTAAACAAAGAAGAGGAATTCTGGAAAGTAAACCTGCTCTGTACAGGTACAATACTGAAGATGAGGATCCTTCCTTAAACTAGTCATGGAACCCTTACATTGCTTGCCAGCAATCCTAACATGCCAAATTTGAGGCATATTGGCAGTGTTGAAAAAACTTTTCAACTAGTTTACATCATCCGTTAGACCCCACAGATCCTGTTATAACCTAAAATAGTTTACATCGTCTGTCAGATCCCACAAATCCTGTTACAACCTAAATAATAACAGTTAATCTTACCAGTGTCCATTACCACATAACTCTTAAACATTAAAGGCTAAATACAAGTCATTATGCTTATCAGCTCACCTGAAATCACATGCAGTAGCAGCATGAGGCTTAAACAAGTAGAAGTGAGAATTGTCTTCAGCTTGCTCTAATCATTTCAAGACTCAAGTCAAAATATGTGAAGCCTAAGTGAAAATCATGACCTGTACAGCTCGAGGAGAGGAAGGATTTTTCCTTGTCGACTGAAGGGTACTATGCCTTCCAACCCCAGTATCTTATTTGACATAGACCCTAATAATGTACTAAAAAAAATTGATTACACATACTGTATGTATCTGCTAACAGTTCACTCCTTGGTACTACATGAATAAAGTAAAATACTAATTTCTATTTATTTTGCTTACCAAGGCTTAGACCAGATGATGCAATAAGTTGACCTTTATACAAATAAAATGAGATAGGTTTTTAATTTTAACATAACTTCCAAGTAATTTAAATGAACCACTGGGGCAAATTTCTAGACTCCATATAGCTGCTTGGAGGATATAGTTCAAGTAAATGCATACTGGAAATAGAATAAAATTGAAGAATGTGGACAGCTTATGTGGAAAGAGAGTAGGGGGGAACAAAGGAACTATACAAAAGACAAAATAGGGCATCTGTATGATAAAGAAAATACCGTACTTCAGAGAACTTTTAATGCTGCCACAGTGAACCATGTAAGACGTACTGTAGGCATAGGTAGTTGCTGTTCAGCAAGGGTTTTCCATTAAGATGGTTTGTGGCAAATCTGCAGAAGGGTTGCTTTTTAATTCAAGGGAAGTTCCTTGTTATTGAGTAAGATATTAAGAAAATTACTGCTCTTGTGTATAAGATGTAATTCATCTTATACACATCATCAGTTTCACACTGCCTTGCCCAGTTTCACTGTAATCCTTTCAGATTCAGTTAATGTCATTCAACTTTCAACAATGTAGTATATTACAAATATTTTATGTGTTAGGCATCCTCTTTATTATTTTCAAAGCTTTTATTGGGAAAGGACCAACCAAAACTAATGCTGTATAAAAAGGAATCACTTATTAACAGACTGCAACTGAATCATCACTAAGAAAATTTATAGAAATAGCTCAGAGTAAATTAAGTATGACAAAACTTTTTAGAAGCTCTTCTGTAACTAAATTGCTGGAATTGGCTATAATACATTGTAATTTTCAAAATACAGTACAGTATTGTGTGTTTCACATTTTTACAATTATATTACATTTCGCTTTTCATCTCCCACTAGTGAGACAAGAAAGTATCATGCAACGGATTTGTAGAGATGGACGCGTTATGACAGTGTTTCAGACAGATCTTGTTCCTCGCCCAAAAGAAGTCTTGGTGTACGACATATCAGATCCTGTTTATCGCTCAGAATACCCTCGGAAAGGTAAATCCTGTTTTTCTAATCATGTGAAAATTTTTTTTATTGAAACTGTCCTTATCTTAGCATGTCTGTTATCATATTGCTTGATGATTGATTTGCTTACATGCTGTATGCAAACTGTAGTCCCATGAATTTTATAGGTGCCTTTGATGCAAGCTGTGTTGATTAATGCACTCCAGTATGTAGGAAATTTGAGAAGTCACTCAGTAAAAGAAGCCAGTTATTCCAGCTGCCCCATGTCTTATGTACTGTTATTGATTCCTTCATGATATGTTCTCAGCTGTGAATTTCTGTTTAGTCTTAATTTGCCCCTTCACTTAAGTTGTATAGTGCTCCTTCAGCATCTACCCTATTTGTCCTGCTTACTTGTGTATCATCAGCACAAGTATAAAAAATAAAATACTGTAGTCAAAATAATTTCTTTTAGTCATCCAGATATCATCAGTGACTCATGATTTATGTTTCAGAAAATATAGCACATTTCCTAGAAGGACATATGGATTGACTATCATGATCATTTTTAAGTAAAACATGAAAAATTTTGAGGTAGGTTGAACTATAATATCTTTTTTATTCCAGAGTACCGCCCTACTATTTTGGCCCTAAGGAAAGGAAACATTCTCACACGGCAAGACATGTTCACGGGTGAAACTTATGATAGCACTTACTTGGGAGAAATGAAGGCAGCTTCAATGACTTCTAGTTTTATGCAAGATTTGCTGATTATCAAGTCTGCAAAACTCACCTTTGACACTGGAAATGAGCGAGAGTACTTTTTTCATTTTAAAGTCTTCCAGATGCATCCATTTGGTCTCATTTCATCATTTAGAATTGATGGCTCAGTTTTTCCAGGTTAGTCATAATTTATGTTTTTAATTGTATGTCATTAATTTTAATGCATAGTAGTCAAGATTCTCCTCCTGGGATACATGTGTGTTGATACCAGACACCATTATGTTACATAACCTACATTTTGGTTCAGAGTGCTATGGACTGCATACCCCTCATTTTTTTAAAAATCAACCCGTCTGTCTGCTGGTGCCCTCTTTTTTTTTTTTTTTTTTTTAAGTAGATGTGACCAATTGAACACCAGACCAATCAGGGCTCCTATCCTTACCTGTCAGGTTTTTGTTCCCACTGGTACAAGATTCAGCTTGAGATGACCTTCGTGTCTAGTGATTGTGAGATCCCTTTAGAGGGAGAGGAGAGTTGACTGAAGTAACAGGTACAGTCTGTCCTTTCTACAGGCTGTATCTAGAAATAAACCATGTACAGTATTCAATTCTTTATCTTCTTTAGATTGTCACTGTAGGATGGTAAGAGGTGGGAGTATGGTGCAGTTTAATGTCCCTACATTTTTTTCCCCTTGTTACTTAGAAAGAGTCAGGTAGCTTGCCTTTAAATTGCTGTACAGGAGCATCAGTCTTTGTGACTTAAGTATTCTGGCATTTGGGAGAAGCACCAAAGGGATACAGCTTGCTACTGACCCAGACTCAGCCTTTGTGGGTCCTCTGAATATGGTACAGGCAGTCCCCGGTTATCGGCAGCCTTGGTTACTGGCGATCCGGTTTTATGGCGCTTGTCTAGCAATGACAATAACCAGATTTTCGTCGCTGATAACCAGTTATCGGCGCTGATAACTGGTTAACGGCGCTGATAACTGGTTAACGGCGCTGATTGCCTCTTATTGGCAGTGCTGCTAACCGGTTACCAGCGGCGCTAACCAGGGATCAGTGCTATTATCGCCAATTTTCGGTTCGCTGCGATTTTTGGTTGTAGTCACACTGTCGGGAACGGAACCCCGCCGACAACCGGGGACTGCCTGTACAGGCAGTCCCCTGTTAACGGCGGGCTTGGTTAACAGCGATTAGGTTTTATGGGGCTTGTCTGGCAATGAAAATCAGCAATTTTCGGCTCCGAAAATCACCGATTTCCGCTTGTCGGCGCTGATAATTGGGTATTGGGACTGATACATACCTAACAGAGGCGCCAATAACCGAAAATCGGTGCTTTTCGGCCCCGATAACCCCCGAAATTTGCCGGAAAATGCCGAAAATCACTGATTTTCAGTTAGCGGCGATTTTCTGTTATCATCACACCCTCAGAAACGGAACCCTGCCGATAACAGGGGACTGCCTGTAATACAAACAGTTTACTCATGTCAGATAAGGAGGCCCTCATTGCTCTCTTTGGTCATGATCTTTAGCTTTATGTTCTTCAGCCTTTGAGTTGGAAACTGTTAGGATTTAGCAACTGCTGTGGTAGGTGAGTACATCCTCTTCTACATCTTTGTTGCCATATCATGTCTGCCAAATTGTGACTTATTGTAAAGCAGGCTCAGGGTTTTGACTCCTACAGCTATAACTCATTGTCCTTCAGAGCATTGGGTTCTTTGCTGGTGTCAGTTAGACCATTTTTTCCAAGCAGCTGATTCAGAGTTTGCAGCAGCTTAAGCCCCCCTCCTGAATTGCAATTCAGGTAATTGTAAATGGTGGTTTTTGTACTGAAGAAATATGATTTTTAAATGCAATTATTTTTTTCTTTTACAAACCCATCATTTATATGATGTCATACTTCCCAGCCTGACTCCTCTTGCAGCCATACCTAGTGTATACAGAAGCGAGGTTCTGTCTTACATGGAACTGAGGGTCCAAGGCTTATGCGTGGCACACATGCTACCCAGCCAGGAAATAGTCATCTTCTAATAGTCAGAGGTATTCATGAAGACCACGTGTTAGGCAATTTTAAGTGATGGGTTTTTCCACAAAGAATATATATATGTGTTCTTACACAAATAATTTATTTTGGTTTTAAAGAAGTACATGTTTGTTGGGTACAGTATACTGACTTATCATATGTGAAACTTGAAGTTAGCAGTGAAAATGTAATATATTGTTAATAAAATGTGTTAATGTAATTTTTTTCAGCCCACCCCCATAAGCATTCTTATGGTAAGCTGCGAAGTGTTGAAGTCCATGACGGAATGTTGCTGGTTATGACAAAAAGAGAATTTACTTTGGTGTATGATGCCCAGAGCATCATAGAGGTTAGTGTATATATATTTTTTATGCAATACAGTACATCCTAGACACCTTATAAGATGATCTAGTTTGGTGGTGATGGATGGGGAAGAGGAGAAAATATTCATAGAAATAAGAATTGTTGAGAAAGCTCAGCATTGGAAGGTTTTTTGTCAGAGCAGTTTGGAGGCTGAGATGTAAAAGAAAAATGTTTAAATATTGACTGCATAGTAGTGACAGACAGGAATGTTCTGGGTATCGGTGAATGTGTTCCATCATACCACTAACAGAAAATGTATAATCATGATTACTGTAATTCCTAACAAGTGGTGAAAGTTTAAGTCCACCCGGGTCACCCAGATCATGTGTAACCTTCCTCATTATTTCTCTTTTTAAATTGGCGAGAAACAAAGATTGAAAAACCAGGTCTAACCATTGTGTTTTCTTTAACATTATAAGACTATGTAATTTTGTAAGACTGAGATGTATTCATTCAGGAGTTTTCAGTACAGGTTCACAGTCCCTAATTTAAACCCTTAAACCTGTGGGACCACCTATGTTCAGGTTTTGGGATTTTTTTGGATGTAGGAACTGAAGCTAATTCTGTAAGGTTAAAAGATACACAGCATCCAAAAGAACTGTAATTTGCATATACTGTATATTTCTGTGTGTAAGACGACCTTTAAATCCTAAAATTCACCCCTAAAAATTGGGGGGTCATCTTATACCACCATTTTGAAAATCAAACATTGAATTCTAAGTGATATTTTTCAGTAGGCTAGTCTTGACCTCAGTGCGATAACCACTGACATTATGAAATAATCTGATGATAAAGGTAATAAAACTGTGTTGAGTTTACCTTATATATTATTGGCATATCTTCATAATAAATAGCCAATTTGAGAAATAATTCCATATTAATAAAATCAACTTTAACCTATGTGAGCCCAGCTATCTTTCGGTAATCTTTCAGAAATTTTAATGGTAGTGTGTTACTGTAGTAATAACATTTAGGATAATATAGTATTAATTTTTCAGGCTGTTTGTAACTGGTTAGAACAATTCAGTCATACAAATAATAATTATGTACGGTAATTATCATACATTTTCGTATTGTTGTTAGGGGTTGTTTGTGATTGGCGATGAAACACAAACAAAACAATGATTTCCCTTTTAGGTGACGTGTATAGGAAAAACATGATATAGAATCGGCTTTGTTATTTTGTTTATTTTGAATTTCTAAGGATACAGTAAGTAAAACAGCATTTGTAATAACATCATCTTTACATAACCAATATTTCATAAAATCCCTGTTGTTGCAAAAGCTAGCCTATACACAGATGGTTTTGTAATTTAGCAGTCATCGTATACTACAGATATGGGATAAATTCATGAAAATTTGCCATAATTTTATACCTTGTCTTATATAAAGGTGGTTTTTTACATGGAAATATATGATAAATCATCCAGTCTTGTATCATGCAATCCTTGAAATTTTGTTCTAAAACAAGATATCATGACTTACATCATGTATATAGTAGTGCAGTTCTTCGTTGGGCGAGTGGGTTCCATTTTCAGCTAGCACTCTGCTGGCTGCGAGTTCGAATCTCCGACCGGCCAGTGAAGAATAAGAGGAATTTATTTCTGGTGATAGAAATTCATTTCTCACTATAATGTGGTTCGGATTCCACAATAAGCGGTAGGTCCTGTTGCTAGGTAACCAATTGGTTCGTAGCCACGTAAAATAAATCTAATCCTTCGGGCCAGCCCTAGGAGAGCTGTTAATCAGCTCAGTGGTCTGGTTAAACTAAGATATACTTATTCACTTATATAGTAATGCAAGATGCTTTTTTGGTAGATTACACAAGGCTATGCATAATGTGCAGTATAATCCAGTAGGTTATACTGTACTAGGCTAGGCTTCCCTTGCCTGTCTCAGTTTTGGTAGATTCCATTGCTAGTGCATATAATATCTACGTTAGCTTTTAACTAATTATTAGGGTTAGAAGCAAAAGTTCAGTTGGTTAAATGCAAACCTTCATACATTCAACCAGGGCTACCAAACTTGTGGCTTATCTAAGAATTAATTTCTATTTCTTATAATTAACAACCACTTGCAGTATTATTTAAGTAACTATATCACTTATTAAGAGTTGTGTTACAGTTGTTGACTTAAAAATTTGCTAATTATCAATGGTGATTTCCATGTACAAAAATAAAATGTATTTTTATACATCCTTCATGCAATGGAGAAGGTGTTAAGAAAGTATAACACAAAATTTGACTTTGTAGCTGTGGCTGAAGAAATGAGTACAGTAATGTGCAGGCTGCAAGACATTTTGGAAAAAGCAAAATCAACATCCAAAAGTGGCGAAATCAGGCCTTTACTTAATTTAATTTACTGTTTTTATATATAAAGTAAGTTACATTTTTAAAACAAGTTTTGATAATTTAAGAAAAAACATATCTCCAAATTGTGTTTCATTTTAGGAACTAACGGTATTGAATGTTTGTAAAATCCAGTTTGCTGATGATTTTAATGATGTAAACAGTACCAGATGCAGATTGCACATGATTGCTACGTTCACATTTTATAATATGATAATAACATGACAGTAATGCATGAAATATAATTGGATACAGTAAGTAAAACAACAGATTTATTAAAATTAACCAGGGTCAGTAGTTCTCTCTCTTTCTCTCTTACACACACACACACACACACATTAAAAATTAGGTTCCAGAAAGTCACATGATACAAGAGTATATATGGTAAACACATTAATTTTCACACTAAGTGGGACTATAAACAGCATTACATTTCAGTCTTAATACCTTACGATGACACTCTACCCTCCACAAACAAAATTTCAGTTTTTAGAGCTTTCCAGTTTTTATAATTTTGGATAAAGAATTGTAAACCTGTAACAGAAAACATAATCATGATTAATTCCTAACAAATGGTGAAAGTATAAATCCACCCAGGTCACTCAAATCTTGTATAACCTGCCTCATAGTTTCTCTTTTTAAAGTGGCAAGAAACAAAGATTGAAAAAACAGGCTAATTTCATAAGACTGAGATGCATTTATTCAGGAGTTTTCAATATAACCTTTTAATTTTTTAAACCCAAGCAGTTCTTCAGGTCATTTTATTTTGATGTGTGTACAGGATGCCAGGTGGAAGTATCTATTTTATGGTAATGTATTTGTGATCCATTTCCAAAGAAATGATTTATCTTAGATACTTTATGCTCTTGTAAAGAAATCCAGTCCCTGAAAGAATAATAGATATGCTGAAATATTTTCTTTGTTCTTAATAAAGTATTTTGTTTATTTATGTTTATTTGTAGATCAATAATAAAGTTTTTATATATTTTTTTCCTTTCATTTTGACAGAGTAAGAGAGTGAAAGGTAGCCAGAATAACATTGACTTCCTAACAAATCCTGAGAGACCTGATGAATTGGTTACTAAAGCTCCACCTCTTCTCTTTGCCACCCATGCCCACATGGACATCCTAGGGATGGGAGCATCCCCTTGGACATACATACGGGCAGTTTGTGATAATCATCTTGAGGTAGAGTCTTGGAATAGTTTCTGTTTAAAAAATTATTCAAGTGGTAGCATTATTTGGATATTAAATGTACATTATTTTAGTACTGTACTGTATTTTTATAGATGTGTTTTTGTGTCTAATTGCTGTGCAATACATACATATTTGTAAAGATAATTTGAAGTTAACTTTCAGTTTCACTGTATAAAGTTTTTATAGTCTGTATGTACTGTATTACTGATATACCGTACTGCATATACAAGAATTTCTGTAGGATATAAATGTCAGCATTCAATGATGCTGACAACTCTAATTGATATATAGCTTTTATAACTTTTTGATATGAATTATGATTGGATGTGTTATTAAAAGGTGTTATATAATTGTTGTATTGATGTTATTATACATGTTATAATGGCTTCAGAACAATTATGCAAGAAGGGTTGCAGGAGAACGATGACCAGCTGTCTTCTTGCTCATGTTCTTGTTGATCAGTTTCCTTCCAGAGATGTTTTTCATGCCCATCTACCAACATGTTTTCTTCTTTTGTTTGGTCCCAAAAGCTGATGGTGACACCTAGAAGTAAGACGGTTCATGTAACCTTAACCAACAATCAAGGGGGGCCCACACTATATCCTAGACAGAGATCATCTGTTTCATTCTGTTCCAAGGAACAGGACATCCTCCATGCCAACCAAGAAGGCTAGGTTTGGTGGTGTATTGGAGGAAGTACATTTAAACTAGGGCAGGAAGGCAGTGACCATAACATAACAAGGCCAGCATTGGTCTGCAGTGTGAAGCTTCTCTTGATGAGGTCTTGTTATTGATCTATTAGAAAATGCTTTCTATAGCTGGGCCCTTGGTGGGTCAGATAGGTTACCAAGGTTGCAGCTCATTTGTCCGTGAAGTTTGTCTCCTTCTGCCGGGCCCTGCAGCATTCTTTGACTGTGTTCTCTCCATCTATAATTGAATAGCTTATGACCTCCAGTGGTCCAACCCAACAGAGTCTCAAGTATCAGAATCGGCAGCATTTGAGAAAGATCTGCAGTGGTGGTAGGGTTCTAAAAAATTGGATATAGGTACAGTATAGAGAAAGTTTCAGAAGACTTTCTCTACTGTTTAAAGGATGACTTTTCATTAACTTCATTGCAAAAAGTTCAGACCCTAATTTCCTGTACCACTCCTTTCTCTCATAAAGCCTTGAGATGGTTTTTTTTTCAGTTTTTTGTTTTACTCTATAGTCCTTTTCAACAGATATGGGAGCACCAACTCTGGTTGGTATTTAGATGTTGTCTATGGTTTGTTAGTAATCCTACTTAGTCTATCTGACAGTACAAGGGTTAAAATAACTAACTTTTATTATCATAACCTGGACTAAGGACTATCCTGCACCCTCGAGTTGATTGGTAATGAGTTGGCGTTTTCCTTGAAATGTCATTGAAATCTGAGACCTATTGTCAACTTTGATTATGTTCTGGTTTATGTAAATCTTAGACTATGAAGGGCAAAGGTTTTGTGTTAAAGGAATGCATGAAATTTTTAAAAATAAATTTTATGCTTTGCACAGCTTTGCTCTTGAATGATATGACATGAGTGCGTAGGATTTCATTCAAAATTCATGAAATGGCAACCTAACATGCTTCATATTTATCTGTTTCAATGTGAAAGCATGATTATTTCATACAGTAAGATCATAATTTGTTTCATAAGATTGAAATCTATCATATATTTCAAAACTGTAAGGAAATACTACGTGTAGCCAAATTTCGGAAAAAACAGTCATGAAACATTTTCTATTCTAAACTTTCTTTCATTCATTGCCAATGTGTTCGACAAAAAAATGTCATCATCAAACCTCAGTTCCAGGCCCATACCCAGAGTTGTTTTTATGGGGGGTCATTTTTCCCAAAACTGGACCTTTTCTTCTATACTGTATATGTCATTGCATGTATATACAAGATGAAATACTTGAAAATGTTATTTTAGTTATATTAAGAAGAAAAACTGGGCATGCGGTCTATGCCCTTCTACCCAATTAGATGTTATTCAAAGTACTGACTTTGGTTAACAGAATGTTACTTATAATGTTGAAAGTTTGCACTGAAATTAAAAAAATATTTTTTCAGTTTTATTGATTGATTCATTTAATATGTTAACAATAACAAATAATATGCATATTACTTTACTTATTGTTATGTTATATACTTTGACTTAAGAAAAAACAGTAATTAATAAATATTCTAAAGAGTATGTATGTGATGCAATAAAAATATGGACTTCCAGAAATTTTGGGGGGCCAGTTGTTCAACCTCCCCCCCCCTTGGTACAGGCCTGAGTTCAAATGTCAAAATAATAAAAAAGACGAAAAAATTTGTCATAACATTAATATTGCTTGCAAGGCAACCATAAAATCGGAAATAGTCCTATTTGATTATTTTGATGCCTCAGCATTGAAAAAAATGTAAATAAGTAAGGTACGAAATATTAGTGTAGCTAAAACGCATCCACTGATATCAACGGGTGGGCGGAGCTTTGTGACACAACCATTAGAGTGGCGGCAAATTATTTGTATTATATTTTTAACCACTTCAAAATTTATGGCTTACTAGCACATATCCACCTTTGCAATTATTCTTCTATTAAAGCCAAGATTTTGTTCCTAGGCCTAGGTGTGTTAGATTTCTTTACTTACTATAAATATATTACTTATCATTCACATCTCTATATTAACAGTTTTTGGCCAGAAAGCATATGAAGTTATCTACACATTCTTACACTTCAAGTTACCTTATGAATGAATAAATTATACACCAAAAGCAAACAGAAGGGCTTTTCAGAAAATAGTATTTTAAGCCAGTTAAAAACAAGTGTTCCATAGGCCTTGATATTAATGTTAATAGATATTCAATTAATAGCCATCTCCATATAATTTAAATCATCATTATCTCTTCTTCAAAGGACAGGTAATCTCTAGAAATAAATTCGTTAGTAACATAGATTACATCTCAGAGGGGTTAGATTATTTTTTTAGGCCTATAAATCGTTTTGCAACATACAGGCAGCTTGAACACAGCCTAAAACTTCAACATTCCAAGAAAACTTGTTGTAATTCATATTCCCATTTTGAAAATTTTGTTATGACTGTTGAGCTTATTAGGTCTACTGTTATGGTGCTGCAGAAGTAGTTGCATTGACCAGTCTGAGGAGCATGTTAAGTGCACTGTCACTGACAGCACTGCAAACCACACCGTGCTTTGTGGTTAGCAATGTAAAAAAAAAAAAAGTTCAAATCACACAGATTACAAATTGTACCAATTCATGAAAGAGATCATATTTATATAACCATTGGGAAAATACTGTTAGATGTGAATTGGCAAACTTTTCGACACGTAAGACATTGGAAATGAAAAAAAGTTTTAACACTACTTGGCAACGTTATGCCGAGTCTGAGATTTTGGACGATTCAAAAAGAATCATGTTGCCTCAAATTTGAGCATGACTACATACAAACCACTGGTACAGGCAGTCCCCAGTTAACGGCGGGCTTGGTTAACAGCGATCCAGCTTTTTGGGGCTTGTCTAGCGGCGAAAATCGGCAGTTTTCGGCACCGAAAATCGCCGATTTCCGCTCATCGCCGCCGATAATTGGGTATTGGCGCCAATACATATCTAACAGAGGCGCTGATAACTGAAAATCGGCGCTTTTCGGCGCTGATAACCCCGAAAATCGCTGAAAAAGCGCCGAAATCACTGATTTTCGGTTAGCAGCGATTTTTGGTTATCATCACACCCTCAGAAACGGAACCCCGCTGATAACCGGGGACTGCCTGTATATATGAAGGGCCCCATTTCATCCCCTATGATGGACATCTTAGAAAAGTTTCACCAGCCATCAGGCAGATCAGAATCTTTTTTTTCAGTAAATTTGGAGTAAGGTTTGTCACTTATTTACATGAAGTATGGACTATATAAAATATTGGGTTGCGTTTACAAAGCAAAATTTAGGTTTTAAAGGATTTTCTTTTTATGATTTATTTTTCTTACTCTTCTCATATATTTCTTAGATGTATTATAGAATAAACATTCTCTGAAATTTTTTTGTATGTATTTTAGTGTCCATTCATTTATAATTATTATTTATTGACTGATACCTCCTTGTTATATGATTGTGTTGATATTAAAATTTCCCTCATGTACAGTTAAGTACAGGCAGTCCCTGGTTTACCACGGGTCCAGCTTACGATGTTCTGAGGTTACAACACTTTTCAGATAAATTCATCAGAAATTATTTCCCAGTTTACAACGCTTGTAAACAGAAGAAATATGGCTCCAAAATGGCAGAATAATCAAAATTTAGAGGCTTTTTGATGGAAAACTCAATAAAAATGCAGTTTACATCATTTTCAATACACCCAGAGCATTAAAAGTAATGGTTTTCTTAGGATTTTTGACAATTTTTGACGGTTTTTTGGTTTACGACGATTTTCAGCTTACAACGTGGCGTAAGAACAGAACCCCGTCGTAAACCAGGGACTGCCTGTATTAGAAATTTCTTTCTCATGTCAGTGTAATTTACAAGAAAACACTTATGCAAAAGTTTGTGAGCATAGTTTACTGTTAGTGTTGTAGCCTCTGTATGTATGCATATGCACAGATTTCTTCTGTAACGTGCATTGAATTACACATCTTACACTTTTTTCTAAATTTTGGTTTGCAGGTTCGAGATCTACAAACTGGTTCATTACTGGTTGATGGTCAAGTCATATGGAGAAGTAACTGTGACCAAGAGTTATCACCTGACTATCTCATGTTCTTTCCAGATGATTCCAACCGTTTGGTACATGTAAAGACAAACAGACTCAGGTACTGAACATATCATTTATGTTTTCCAAAAAAAAAAACACTGTAGTGCTTCTTCTGGTTATTATGATTTGGTAGATATGAATTGCAGAATGCTTGTGCATTATATTGTAACAAGTATTAATGAATAATAGCATACTGAACGTCACATGGGTTATAATTTTCTTGGCATATGAAAGCAGATTTCTTGTCTAGAATAATTATTCTTATGTTAAGAAGGAGCCTGCATTTAATTAATTCCTTCTAAAGTTGAGTTTGACCTATTCTCTTGGCTTGTAACTGCCACTTAATATTCTCACTGCTTTTATTAATGGTATTGTTGAACCATAACGAGATGGAAGATTGCCTTCAACTTGGATAAACAATATTCAAAATAAATTAACTATGGTGGTATCCCTCTAACAAGGATATTACAAGATCCCTATCCATAGGAAACTTGGCACAGTTGTTTCTGTGGGCAGTGGAAAATGTCATTTTAATCCAAGGTGTGTTCCAGGTAAGAACAATGTGTTCGTAATCTCTTTATACTGAAGAAATAAAGTTCTTCCAGCAGAGTGGTCACTTTACTTGGAGGTATGCATAAAGCTATGGAAGTTGTGCTTGTTCACTTTTTTTCATGTTTTAAAAATTTATCTGCAAAATTACAGACAAACTGCAGGCCTCCACAGATGTCTCCATTACCATATCTGCTAATTAGTGGCTTGAGCCTAACCTACTAAGCCTTCCTAAGACTGTCCAAAAGCACTTCCTCTCTGGGATAAGCTGTTGTGACAATCTCACTTTCCATCAGATTAACCTGTAACACATTAATGATGGCTCTTCAGTCAGTGCTGCAGAAGTCATCACTGCCAGGGCAGGAGTCAGCAACATGTCTACCAGGGCAAGTGGCACTTGCTGTGCAATTAATGTCATTCAAGGATGAATGATCCTCTCAAGCCCACCTTTCTTACAGTAGAAAAATTTTTCACTTTATCTACTAAAAACAAGGAAGTTGCCTAGGTCATCAATGAGTGTTACTCAGGGTTCTCCCAACCAATTATAACCTGTTTCACTTTATCTACTAAAAACAAGGAAGTTGCCTAGGTCATCAATGAGTGTTACTCAGGGTTCTCCCAACCAATTATAACCTGATTGCCAACACAGAGGGAGGCACCATTGTTATGAACCAAACCTGGGTTCATCGGGTTCTATCATCAGTTACAGAGAAATGGACTGGAAAGACTGGCAGCAGATGAGACAACCACGGGGAAAGGGGAACAACAAAACCAGCAAAATAACCTTAAAACTAGTTTATTAACATTAAGATATGTACATATTTACAATTGAGTCAAGTTTGGTCAAAAGCAATTAAATGAATCATATCAAACATCATATATAATCCATGAGTCAATCGAATAACAAAGATGTAGCAAAATTAGTTACTTTAAAATAAAACATTACCATACAAGCAAAAAATAACAAATGCCATGTAAAAGTGAACAACATTTCAGCTACATCAAATAATAATAAACAATACAGACAGCATAATGATTACAAGTAGCATCAATTAACATAAATAATGGTATAACCAAAAATACTCATATCTAAGAAATCGATAAAGCAGCACAAATAACAATAATCATAAATACCAAATCACTCATGATTCATAAAAATATCTGTAATAATAATTCACAATCCCCCTACAGTACAAAACAGAACATCCACCCAGAGATGCCAAGACCACTAACAAGGGTCACAGAAGATGATCATCAAAGGTCATCGAGGATGACCATCAAACTACTGCCATGAAGTCATCAAAACTGCCCCATGACGGCAAACAGGAACATCTCCACAAAACACAGATGTTCACAGCAGAGTCGAATCGACAGCCAAACTGCTGTCTCAGAGGAATGCCTCCTCTCCACTGATGACTAGGGTTAGTCGTCAACTCATCCTCGAACTCGAACGAAGTTCATTTCCTCGAATACTGTAGGGGCCAACAGGTAACTACTACCTGCTGTTCAACACGTCCATGCTGGTATACTGTCTGGACCCTGACTCGATGATTACCCAAACTTGACTAAAGTTCTGCCGACGAGAGCAACAGACATAAACTATAAACACAAAAAAAAACAAGCACCACCGGGAGAGGAGTGCACCAACAACAAGGAAACAATCGTTTTATACACAAAACACAAAACAAGCACTAAGCCTTACACCATCAAGATGTTGAAAGCCTCCAGCTTGTCACTTACCATTGGCTTTCAAAAGCTTCTCTAGTATTACATATGACCCCATCAAGCAGTTTTTTTCTATAGGTAACCTAGTCTTAAAACAGCATATCTTCCAGCCAGGTCACACACACATGCACGCAGAATTTGCACAGTTTGGGCCTCTTGTATGTGCCATGATTTATAGCTAAGACACTGGCAGCTTCCTCCTTCTCCTAAGCTACATCAAACTTGTAGCTCTACTTGTTAAACCTGTCAGAGCCTTGAGGCATCACTGCAAGAGAGCTAAGTCATTTAGAAAGTGAGGACCTTGTTCTTTATTTTTTTCTACAGTGAGATCATAAAAGACAGTCAATTTCTAAGCCATTTTACGTATGTAATCCTTCACTTTAGAGTCTGAGGTGTTCAGGCTTAAGGCCAAGGTTATAGGTAATGGATATTTGAACCTTTTTGGCTTTTAAGATGAACTTAAAAATTGATGCAAATTCAGTTAACACATTTTGAAACTCATCTTATACCTTTGCCAGATTTTCAGTTTACTTGTGGTACTTTTATGCTTGAGGTTTAGTTTATACATGTAAAGATATGTAATTGTAAGAGTCTCTATTATTTGAAAGTGAGTTTTCTACAAAAAGGTTTGTAATCACATTTTTTTCTTGTGTCTTTGGCAGACCAGTGTATTAGCTATGTAACTTTATAGTAAGAATACATTTAAGTAATTCATGTATTTGCTGCTTGATTCATTCTGTGATTCTGTATTCATGTGTAGTTTGGTATCATAAACAGAGAATGATTTATAATTATAAAATCAGTGGTTATTCTAGTATAGCAGTCATAGATCTACAAGAATCTTAATATCCGTGTGGAATATTAATTTCTTTTATTTTTCTATTGCAATTAAATCTTTTTAATATTTTGGCTGATAGCTGTTATATAAATATAGATCTTTGTTAGAATAGGGCATTGTGTTCCAAAAATTGCAATTTACAGTGTTTTTGTGATGTTTCACATAAGTTTTTTTTCCCTGGGTCATCTTTTTTTTAAAGATTGCTTTAAACAGGAAAACTGGTGATCTCTGGAAAACTTCTTCATTTCAGGGTGCTGGAAATCAGAGAAAATGATGATCCAAGAAAGTCCGAAGGGCCTAGAAAATTGGTTGAAGTCTTTACATACCCAGCAAAGGAATTAGAATCAGACACAGTAAGTGTTTAAGTGTTTGTAATCATATTGGTAAGAGAACTTCAACTAGGCAAACACTGTATACTTGTGTGTAGAATTTAATTTTTATCATTGTACACACCTTCAGAATTTAAAATAATATCAGTATTTCATGGTGCATTATTTACATTATTGTTTCTTAGAAATTACCCTGATTTATGTCTGCATGGAGGACAGTTCTTGCCTTTAGAAGTAAATTTGTCTTGTCTTTAGGTCGGTCACACCTGAACCAAAGGATATTTGATAGATGCTTTATGCAACTCGAATCTCTGAGAATAAAGAATATGAATTAATTGCAACAATAGAAAAGGATTTATGGAACTGTCCTGATTCAACTGACTATAAATGATAAGACTCATAAAAAAATTCTTAAAAGAAATTTAGTCACAACTTCAGCATGTTCTATTTATCAAAGTATTAAATTTTCAACAAGTTTTAATTCATGAGATAGAATAGGGCTCATTATTCTGCTTATTTTGTTTCACATAAAATGTTGTTAGGCAATAGCTAAAATAATTTTATAACTAATTATCCCTAATAGAAATTCTCTAAGGGAAGAAAAAGAAAAGTAGCAATATTGAAGTAGGTGAATACTGCATGTGTGCAATAAAATCCATCAAGTCTCAGCTGTCAACCTAGGTATTGAAAACCTTATAGGTATTTATGAGTAAAACGTTTAAAGGAGGGTCACATTTTGGGAAGAAGTGATTAAATGATGGAAATGACATTGATGCACATATATTCTCTTTTCACATTTTTTCATTGCTAAATCAGTGTATCCTTTTTTCATTATTCAGCAGTTTGTTTTGTCTCTCTCTGCTACAGAGAACCAAAGCTTATCCTCTTCTAAGTGTTCCAACCACTCTTCTACCAAGAAACCAACCATTTTGCTTCAAAGTACCCAAGCCATTCTACTTCAAAAGACCTGAGCTACTCTATAAACAAGGGCCTGAGCTGTCAACTTTAAAAGATCCCAGCAGCTGTGCTTTATTATTATTATCCAGAAGATGAACTCTATTTATGTGGAACAAGCCCACAGGCGCCATTGACTTGAAATTCAAGCTTCCAAAGAATTTGGTGTTCATTAGGAAGAAGTAAGAGGAGGTAAAGGGAAATACAGAAAGAAGAGATCTCACTTATTAAAAAAGAAAAAATAAATTAATGAATAGATAAAAATGTATTAAGATGCAGGGAGAATAGTATTAGAGTAGTAATGCATTGCATCTTTGAACTTCTGAAGTTCTAATTGCACGACATCCTCAGGAAGACTGCTCCACAGTCCAATGGTGTGAGGAATAAAGGACCTCTGGAATCAAGAAGTTTGATAGCAAGGCACATTTACTGCATATTGGTGCTGCTGTTCAGCAAATCTTGTTGCTCCTGGCAGAAAAAGGGGATCAGGGATCATTTGAGAGTGTGAAAGATTGTTGAAATACGACTTATGGAAAAGTGACAAACAAGTGACCATCCTTTGATGGTCCAAGTTCTAATTGCTAATACAGTAATAGGAAACAGAAACCTACCACCACGAACCACCATATCTAAAAGAGATAAATCTCTGGCAGAAGCAGACATCCACACTGGAGAACAGTATTCTAGTAAAGGAAGGACAAATAATTTAAAACAAGTTGCATTGATATTATCACTGTTATAAATACTGTATATGAGGCCTTTTGTACAATACCACACTTTCATGCAGAATTTGCTTACACTTTCATTAGTTGTTTCTCAAAAGTAAGATGTATCAAAGTTGCTACGAATGTCAGGGGGATACTTACTTGATTCTGGGTGGCAACGGATGAATGTAGGGAGTTCCTTACATTTATTATACATCTGACTCAATATTAGGACAATTCGTAGACAAACAATGGAAAGTCTGTGGCTTAGGGCCTTCTTCATGTGAGGGAAAATTACGTAAACTCAAGGGTTCTCTTAGCTAATTATATTTACACAGCAAACAGAGATCAGAGGAATGACAAATTACAAGGCAGGTAATAATAAGGGCCTGCTAAATGAATGAATCCTACACAGAATGAATATTCTACGCTGATGATGTCTTCATAACAGGAAACATCGCAGTGGGGGTAGAAGGGGGACTGCACATGGATAGAGCCGAGGGATGCCACAGGCAGGGCCTATTTGCAATATATGTCAGACAGTTACTTGCTAGAATAAAAAGATGTTCAACGGGAACTGAGAAATACACAGATGGTACCAAATAACTCAGTTCAACACTAAATGCATAATTATGTTAACACTGAATGCTCCAACACAAATTACTGAAGGTAATCGCACAATGGAAAATGAATGAAATCAGGCAGAGAAATAAGAGGAATCGTGACTGACTAAGAAACCTTATTTCTGTACATTACCTTCGTCGAGCTGACGGTGTCAATGTTCGATAGGGCGCTGGCAATGGAGGAGGGAATTAAAATGCCACTACCAAGGTATACTGTTTTGAACCTTGTGGTCGAACACGTGGAAAGTTCGAGGGTCTAGCAAGGTTAAGGACATCTGTCCTGGGTGGTGTTGTGAGCGCTTCTTTCTCTCGATTTTCATTGCATCGTCAATAAATAACCTTCGGAGATTACGCTGCTTGCATCTGGTAGGTGGCGAAAGGTCAGTCTTCGTCACATTTTCTCTAAAGGCCACATGGCAGCAGTCAACCTAGTGGAGGGTTAACATAGTGGTGGCGCCAACTTTCTTTTTTTCTTTTGGCTCCTCCCTTGTCACTGCTTGATGCCAAGAAGGTACAACGATCATCTGGGAATAAGGCCTTAGGCAGTCATTTTGAACAGACAGAAGAGTTAGGCTTAACCATTTTGGGGAATGAAGGAGAGAGTTTATGAAGGGGCAAGTGGAAACCCACAGTTCTAGTAATTAAAACAATTGAAATGAATTTTATTTCTTTCTCTTCTACGTTACAGATGTAAAAATGGACACAGGTGGCTTGGAAAAGAGGCCCCATCCGTTGCAACACCTAGAATAGTTAAAGCTTCAGATTCATTCAGCAGAGTCCCATTGACTTGGAGAGGAGGAGGGGTTGGAAAATTTGTACAAGATCTGCTAATCAACAGTGTTTTCATTTTACCGGGGTTCAGCCTCATACCCCACCGACTATGCCATTCACTAATCCACTCCATGTCCTGATGAGACTAAGGGCAGCTTCATTTTTCATCAGTGGAGACTTTACACCTTCAAGTGTAGGATCATCCGTATACTGAATAATCTTGTTTTCCAGGCCAACAACCACATCACTTGTTTACACTAAAAATAACAGTGGGCCAAGAACACTGCCCTGTGGAACCCCTGACAAAGTAGGTCTGTGTTCGTTGAAGATCCCATCAACAACTTGTTACTGCCTACTTGTAAGGAAATCTTGAAGTAAACCTAAGACATTTCCACCTACTCCAAGATTCTGGAGTTTATAAATAAATGCCTTGTGATTCACTAAATCGAAAGCAGCGCTAAAATCTATTTGAATTATCTACACTCAAAACCCATATCAAGGTTCTCTTGCAAATGGCATGTCAAATCCAAAAGAGCTTCCAATATGCATATTAACTATCAGAAAACAATCCTTTAGATTCCACATACTTATATAGTGGCTTCAAAGGATTTGAGTCATTCCTTTTCATTCAGAGGACCCAAGCCACTATATTTACAAGGGCCTGAGTTGCTTTACTTACAAGACCAGAGCCAGTTGGCTCTACTTTAAAGGCTCCAAGCCACTACACTTCAAAGAACCCAAGCCACCATACTTCATAGGACCTGAGCCACTTTGCTTCAAAGAACTTTTTCACAGGATTCAGCTGTTTTCAGCATCATAGATTTGAGTTGCTTAACTGTTAAAAAATCATGTAGCACGAAGTCAACTATTCCATGTAGCTATACCAATAAAAACTGAGCCAAATGTGCCACTAATCCTTGAGCTAGTCAGGTAGTAAGGGTCCAGATTGCTTTTTAACAAGAACTCAAGCCATTCTAGCTCTTAGGTTGGAAACCACTTTGCTTCTAAAGATGCAGAGTGCCACAGGACAGGACTTTTATTATTGACTTAATCATTTCCTGTCTGAAAGATTCTGGTCAGCTGGAAGGGAGGACAGGGACTCTTGTCAGGAACAAACCCAAGTTTGTGCATACTACTCACCTGTCAAAGTTTTACTACACTTCTACTTCTTCCCTCTGGGAATTTTGTCATGGGATGGGCACTGTAAGCAATAGGTTTGCACTGAAAAATTTTTATTTTATAAAAAAAAAAATTGCTGTACTTTTTTATGTATAATAACAAAACCTTTAGAGGCCAGTTTTATGAAATTTGAGATTTTTGTGTCAGTTTAAATTGATTAAACCACTTAGAAATAATGCTTTTTGACAGTATTTGGTCCTTGATTGGTATTTCATGATCACATCTGATTACTGTATTGTCAGACTGCACAAAGATTAGTGCCTTGTTCAATTAGTGGTTTTTCTGTCATGGAAGGCTAACACTGAAGATCTTACAGTGTATATTATTGTTTAACCTTTTCCTCCTGTACTGTATTATAATTTTTATTATTGTAAATTTTCTAATGACCTTTTGTATATATTGCAGGCCCCAGAAGCTGTGTATTCTCGGTCAGGACGAATTGTGAAAAACAAACTCACTTTCGATCTTTCTTTGAACCGAACAGTGGCTTTTGATGTTGAAACTGATTTAATGATAATGGTCATTGTGGAAGCCAGGAGAGACACAGTAAGTAATATAATTAGTGATGACTTTTTGAAGGCTGTAATTTTAAGTGTTGTGTTGATTCCTCTTCATCTGAGACTTCCTTTTCTCACAAGAATATTGGGGAATGCTTCAAGTTTCAAAGGTTTAAGTTTTCACAGTTATCATACCGCTGTTGGATGTCAGATACGATGCATGAGCATTTGAAAGACTTTCCAATTTTAGGAAGTGAAAAGCTGCTTTTGTATTGTAGCTTGATGCCATTTGCTGTATTTGCTGGCAAATGGGCAAATTTATTCTCCTATTTTATGCTTATACTCTACTGTATTTGAAATAACAATTTTGATAATTAGGCTTTGCCAGTAAAACAGCCTCTCAGATTTGGGGTATCATAATACAAATAGCCCTGACTTACAGACAGGGTATGTTCCAAACCAAAAAGTATGTCGGGATGGACCTAAGTTAGGAACTTAATGTAATGCATTTATTATCATTTTAAAGTATGATGTTCTGAATTACTTGCAGAATGGGATTTTTATATATGCATCTTTTAAGAATTGTATTTCCCAAGCATCGAAGAAGCTATTTTTTCCCTAAGATAAGTCTTGGAAATTTACCATGCATCCTAGAGGCCGAAGGTTATGTTTTCATCAGCTTATCCTAACCCAGGAGGAAGGTTATCTTTGCTCTTTTTGTGAAAATTTCTTCAGAAATTCACACCTTGTCTTGTTATTTTGAGGTTTTAAAGATTAAGATGTTTTCTTATAGGTATATATTACTACAAATAAGAAAACACTGTATTGTGTGGATTGTAATCTTGATTCTAATTTTGTTTTGTTCCATTTGGGATGTCTTTGTGCCATGTGTTAAGCAAGTATAACTGTGCAATAAAATGTTATTTTGCATCTAATATCACCTGTGGTGGCCTTTTGGTGGCCTTTAGTTTTCCTTTTATCCAAGTAAAGTAAATTGCTGCATGAACCTATATCCAATACTGTACTATCAAAAACTAAAGTGCTGCATCAGCAGCAGCCCTGTCAGTTTTCACGCCTGAGAAATTGTTGGCCAATGAAATTAGTGACAGCACAGTAGGAGCAGTTATACCATATACGTTACGTCATCATGTGTTCATGTTTTTCAGTTTGCTGGTGTGCCATCTTCAGAAAAGATTATTTAATATTAAAGTCAACAAACTTGAAAAAATACAAAGTATTTTGATGATAAATGAACTGAAAAACTACAAAAATCCATGTGCCGTACTAACTGAAGTACTCTACGTCAATGCATTGAGACAGTCAAATGCACACAATGAACAGCCGATACAAACCCATCAGCTCAAGAGTGTTTCACTTGCTTCTTATGTTTACTCTTTGTTTTCGGAATTTTGCTAGTCACATCATCACTCACCTCCAACCCCATGGGCTTACTTTTTTTTAATGTGCATGGTTAGACTTAAACAAAATAATGCATGTTTGCCTAATGTTTATGCGAGGTGCATTTTTTAATTTTCAGCCATCGGTTTATTTTTTCAGATATCTTCTACCCCTCTCCTTGTGTACACTGTAGGCATTATTAAAGATTCTTTGCAACATCCCTTCGGCCCCTAGCTGCAGCTTGCTTTCATTGCTTTTACTGTACCTCTGTTCATATTATCTTTCTTCCATCTTACTTTCCACCCTCTCCTAACAGTTGTTTCATATTGTAACTGTGAGGTTTTCCTCCTGTTACACCTTTGAAACCCTTTTACAATCAGTTTCCTTGTCAGCACTGAAAGACTTCATGGGTCCCAGTGCTTGGCCTTTGGCTTAAATTTTATTTTCCGTTCCACCCCAGCACCTTCCCCCATCTAGGGTATGCACAGCTGTTTGTACCATACAAAATGTTATGAAAGGGGTATTGTGATAAATTAAAAATAAAATAGTATATTTGTACGTTAAGCATCTAAAGGTTTTAATGTCTGTCATTAATTTTTATTTCTTCTTCGTCAATGATTATCAAGTGCAAATATACATACCCTGTAGCTGACCATATTACAGTATTTTATAGATTAGAAGCTTATATTAATTATTGTAATGTGTGAATCATGACTAATGTTTTGATGTGTATGTAAAATAGCATAGCTTTTGCACTGCAGTGTAAAAATGCCCTACACACACACACACACACACACACTTGCACACTTGCACACACCCATATTGTACTTTCTTATGATGCAATCCCACCTCAATACTTGTAATCTCTGTGGGCTGTCAACAGGATATGGAGATTTGCACTGTGATATTTTTGTTGTTAATGTTGAACATCAGCCTAAATAATATAAAAGTTATTCTGTCTCTAATGTTTTTTGTACTTTAGCTTTTGCACTCCAGCGTAAAAATGCCGTGCATACCAACACTTCACACACCCGTATTGTACTTTGCTTATGGTGCAACCCCAACTCAGTGCTTATAATCTCTGCAGGATGTCAACAGGATATGGAGAAATGCACCATTGAGATATTTTTGTTAGTTCATGTTGAGCATTAGCCTAAATAATACAGAAGTTATTCTCTCTTATATGCTTTTTGTATTTTTCTTTCCAGAGTAAAAACAGTTCATATATAGCAAAAGCTACATTTTATGATAGTGTGACATATGAATATCTTCATGAACTCATAATAAATGAGGGCATTTATGGAGACATTGAAACATCTCGTCTAAATATACACTTTGAGAGGGATGTTTTAAATATAGTATCATATGACTCAGGAAACTCAAAAATATTTTCATACAGACTACATGAAATTTTTGAAGAAAGTGAAGATTATTGTGACAATGGGCCAAAGTTGATCCCTTATTGTAATATTAGAAGGTATGCAATAATTCAAAGAGGACGCAATTTAAGGGCTCAGCTGGAAGGACGAAATTCAAGATCTCACCCATTGTGGCAAGGAAGATCTAGGGGAGATCTGGCTCAGAGCAGCCGACAGTTGCGACGGAGACGATCAAGAGACGATCCGGGTCAGAGCAATCAGCAGATACGAAGGAGAAGACCAAGAACACAGTTTACTAATACTCGATACGACTCTGGAGAGGCAGATTCCTCTAGTGAGTGGAGTCCATAGATAGAAAGCACATAGCCCTTTCAGATGACATGCACTCTGCACAGTACAAATCTCTCTTCATTCTTAGATATTAGTTATCTTTATTACCCTGTTTAATTTCTTATATTTTCTTGTAAATGATTGATACTGCATCATGATTACTGGAAGTGATTCTATGGCAGTGATATACCATTTTCTTCAGGTTTTTTCTTTTTTAATTTTTTCTTTTGCAACAATCATTGCAGAATGAGTGATAGGTGACAACATTAAGTTTACTTAGAAAAATACAGCTGAGATCTATGGTAATTTTTTAAAAATTCAGTACAAACCCATTACTTTAACTTGCCCTGTTTATGCATTGCATGCTGTTCCCAGACACAATTCCACTTTTAGAAGAACAAGATCTGATGTCTCAGATCCCTGAACATGAACTGAATACCTTTTTGTGTAGTCTAGTCTGGCTGTGATGGAGTCATGGGGATTATAAAGAGGGTAGTTTGGCTAATTTCTTTATTTTTAAAAAGAACTACAGGTTGTCCATCACTAATCCGGCATCATTGGGACCTGGAGGGTGCCGGATTATCCATTTTGCTGGATTAGCCATTTATTAGGCTAGAATACACGAAACCCAGTAGCTAAGCGCCTCATCTTAGAATTAAAATATCCCATAAATCAGTACAAGTTGGTTAATAAAGAAAAGACAATTATCAAATACAGGTAGCGCTCGAGTTATGATAATTCGACTTACGATATTTCAAGTTTACAATGGGGTTAGCAATTAATACCGGTACGAAAATATTTAGGAAATATTTTTAGATTTCGCTCAGGCGCAGGCAGCAGGTACAATCAGGCAGCGAGAGAGACCAACTTACAATAGAAAAACTTCTTTTCCTCCATCTCTTTATTCCATCTGCTGGTTAAAAAAGTAAAAGAGAATGATAAAAGTATTGTTAGTAACGTTACACTCTTGCGTAAATGCGTACAGTCATAAACAACCGAACGGGAAACTGTTGGTTTGCTAATAATCATATTGGATAACAACTGTTTTGCTTGTATTTCAACCATCGTATGGTAATACACAATTACTGTAGTTATGTTACAAATGACGTTAAGTACAGTACAATAAGACTGATATATTTTTTACACTATACAGTACCCTTATTCGCTTTGGAGAAAAGATCGGCAGGGAAATATACTGCTACAGTAACTTTAAGCTGCAAGTTGTAGCTGAAGCTGAGAAAACAATGTTCAAGCTGCTAATGACTATAAATTATTGTGCATCGGCAACATGGATGAAACTCGACCGTAAATAAAACTGGAGAGAATGTATTTTAATTAAAACTACTGGGCATGGAAGAATACAAATTACTACTGTTTTCACGCTGATAAAAGATAAATACGTAAAGCTTGTATTATGATGAAATCAAGAGAGAAAATAGCGAACGGAACCTTGATTTTTTTTTACATAAAACAAACATGCCCCCAAAATGGCCAGCCGCGATTCCCGCGAACGTCATATATTAACGAAAAAAATAGCTAAATTAATTTCACAACGAGGCGTATTTAAGTTATATTTCGACTTAAAAACACTTCGTATAACGAAAAATATCCTTGTCCCAAATAAATAAAGTATCCATATTCATTTACGCTAACTAGAAGCAAGAAAAGCGCTCCGAACTTAGTTAAATGCAGCGAAATAAACACCGTGATATCGATTCCCAAAACAAAACATTGATCGCGATTTATAATACAAAAGCAATATGAGAATATATGCAATTGGAAACAATGTAGTAAAGCATAACTTTTTAAAAAATCCATGACAAAGATGCACATTCGTTATGTTGATGTTTGTATAATACTGTTAATGTGTGAATATAGTTCAGTATAATGTAGGCTAGGCTACCAGTTTGTTGATGCAGCACACTGCGCCACCAAATCGAAGCGACCTGCGAGCGAGTTAGCGCAGCGACCCGGGAAATTTGAAAATTAGTGCAGAAACATTAGAAATTACTCTAGCCGAAATTTGTGCCAGGTTACTGATTGCCGGATTAGTGATGGTCAACCTGAACATTTCTTTTATGTCAAACCCATTACTTTAACATGACCCACAAGCAGTGTAAGTAGGAGGTCTGTTGAGCTACTGATGCTCTGATAAGGTGAAAAGGACTTCAAGAGATGAGAGCTCTTGGGCAAACATGCATAAAGAAATTCAAGAAGCAGGGGATAAAGATTTAAGCTTGAACCTTGTTTGACAATTGAAGGAACATAGCTGTAGGTGTGAGAGCCCAAACATCATGTGCAGTAACTTCTTGTAGAAAAGGCAGGGTTGGACAGTTAAAGAAAGTAGGAAGATTAAACTCTGATATAGTTACTAGGCCAAAAAAAGTTAGGGAGGACATCCTTGCAAGCTCTTGTGGAAGGAAGACAGCAGCCTTGCACTTGAGGTTTTGGGAAAAAAGTCAAGCTAGCCTTAAGATTTCAACAGAAACATGTGCATTTAAATGATCTGGGGTGATGCATTGTGAATCTCTCCAAGGGAATGAAGTCAATGAAATACACGGATAGTGTAAACTTAATCCAAGATGGTCAGATTCCTTTCAGCAAAAGAGCAAAGGACAGTAGGGCCAAGAAATCTCTTGATGCGGCACACTCAGCACAGCGGTCAACCAGATGCATTCCATTGGCAGTGTGGGTGCTTGGGTTTGCAGCAGCACACTCAGCACAGCTGTTAACCAGACACATTCCAGGATGATGGATGTATGACAGACAAGTTCGGTTTCACATCCATGATTCAAGCCTTGTGCTTGCAACTTCCTGTAATTTTGCCTGATTCACCGGGAGATCAACAATACCTCCAAACTACATTCCGACAACTTGTGTTTGGTTCCTAGAAGCGCCATTTATTTTGACTTGATGTAGTTACACTCCTCTTGTGAGGAGTTGGGGATGTAAGCAGTAGCTGCTGCTGCTGCAATTACCAGTTGATCCACAACCAGAGGTGAGTACTATGTGGATCTTAAGACAGTTTCAGGAGTTTCAGTGTCCAAATAGGCACTCCTTTGATAGCAACAACACCAAGGTAGTGCCCTGGTTACACTATCCTCCTCCAGAGACACTTCGTTCTTAGGAACATTGACCAAGACAGCAGTCTCCTACACTTCCTTTCCTGGGACTTAAGCACAGTTCTTTTTAGACTTTCTGGAGTCTAAGATCCAAGATAGACACTCCTTGGTGTGATAGCAACAACACCATGGTAGTGCCATGGTCAACAACAGGTCTTAGTGTCCTTCATCTGCTCTATTACAGTGCAAGTACATGAGTAGACAGAAGAACATTCAGTGCATTGGGATGTCATTACAACATTTATTCGCTGAAGTCAGGAGATAAAAGCAGTTGATCTTTACACCTTGACTTCTGGATTCTTTCAACTTCTAAAGAAGCTTGATCATGGTCCTTCTTTCTCGACTTACTGAAGTTGGCGCTGTTCTTTTCTGTCTTCTCTCACCTTTGGTACCCATTTACATCTGGAAGCTTACGCCTTTTGTCATTCTGCGTGTTTCGAAAGTGTTCACTGAGATGGATCATTCCACTTCCTTGGTCCTATGGTGCCAGTGACAGTTTAACGTCTATGTTGCCTCCGTAAAGACTAGACTTTCAACCCAATGCTAATGATTCGTTCGTTACCTTCAAGTTGGCCGAGAAATGGTGTCTAAATTGTCATTTCTCTGACTAGTGAGATGATCAAATAAATGTACCTTGCAACTTCTTGTGGACATCAGTGCTTTTCGGACCAGATCTTTTGAGGCCAGGGGCATCGGTCTGTCCATCACATTCAGCAAGAACCTGTCGGTCGAATACTAGGATGGAATGTAATCGTGCAGATCACATTCAACTCCTTTTACCTTGGGACGTTACCCATAGGTCCTTGGACTCCTTTTCCTTTGGATCCTGTGGTGGATGATCAGCAAGTCATTTAGTTCACCCAGCTCTTGAGGGACAGGTTGCATCTCACCTAAGGTGTGCGGCTGCTAGGGGAAGGTGTGTGCGGGACTGACTTCCATTTCCCCTATCTTCCTTCCTCTTCCAGTGGGCAGAGGAACAGTGAACAAGTGGCCACGTGCTGGACTGGTGCACATGCAGGTGATCTAGATGACTGAGTATCCTATCTAACTATTTGGATTAGTAGATGCAAATCCTTCCTTCTCTCTACCAAGTGGAGAGATGGGCTGAATACTGTATGAGCAAACCAGTTGGTTATTCTTAGCTTTATAGTCTCCGACACTGTGGGTTCATCCAAACCTTTTCAAATCAAGGATATTACATCCCTTTAATTCAAAATGCTCAGAAGTCTGATGGTTGAACATCTCTCTTGTCCAGTGGATCAGAGGTATGGTCTCCTTCCTTTGCTCTTTCATGACCAGGAAGATAGTACCCAGATGAGCCGAACCACCAGTCAGTTCAGAGATTTACTCTGAATCCTCCCTCCAAAAGTAAGTCTCCCATGTGTAAAGACTGAGGGTTTGTATTTGTGTAGGAACAAATAACAAATTTTTTTTAAGTAATTTGTGTTTTTCCTAACATACAAACCTGAGGCCTTTACATTAAGGGCCCACCTCTTATGAGTACCACCCCTCATACTCTTACCTGGGCCAAAAGGTAAACTGCATAGAACTGAATATATCCGTGCCAACTGGGTGGGCGGTGCTTCCACCCTACCATCAGTAACTGTTACCATAACCAACCTTGCAAAAGTTTCAACTGCTGGACTTCCAGCTTGCTGAAAGTTAATCTCATATGTAAGGACCTCAGGTTTGTATGTTAGGAAAAATACAGATTACTTTAAAAAAATTGTCATTTTTCTAAAAAGGTTCCATGTGATGCTAATCATAAAAAGTATTTGGTTGAAAAGGCTGCATGCTTCTGGAGTTGTTGGATTCATTGAATGATGTTGAAGACAAGATTCCTCCCTCCAGAAATCTTAGCTGGAGAAAACCATAGATTTTGTGTTGTCATGAGCTTCTTACATAAATTACATGCTTTATTTTGCTGAGAGCATCTTTGAAATTTCCAGTTGTCATTTGTATATTGTTCTCCAGTTTATTACACAATAGCTTTGTTGTTGCCTTCCATGCTAGTGACACTGACCAGGAAGGGTAAGAGTGGGCTTTCATATGATGGCAGAAAATTTCATTCACTTTGATTTCAAACTAAAAAGTGACTTGTTGAAATGCAGAGCAATTATCTGGTGTAGTTGGGGGGTTTATTATCCATCCCCTTGAAGGGTTTTTGCTGACAGTGTATCTCACATAGTGCATTTTATGCAGAACTAAGAGTGCAGTGTAGTATCCCTTCAACCCAGGTATGTTGCTTTCAGCCTTTCACTCTTTGTGTTGTGTTCCCTTTGATAACTTCCCAGTTAGCAATCCAGCTTATTTCACTTTACCCTATTTCAGTTTTTGCTAAATTCAGTAGCAATTCTTTGGGCAAAACCAATAAGAGTTGTAAAATTAGCAGGTTTTCTTGAATACGTACTCAGATTGGACTTATAAATGCAGTACATAGTGTCATGTACTCCATGAAAAGCACTGGTGTGTCCCAGTTGCTAGAGGTTTGAAAAAAAACTTGAACTCTGTTTTATTCATGTCTCAGTGATACAAGAGGACTGGCCTCAAAGCTGAATTGCCTTGTGCTGTGATTGTATTGAAAAACATGAATTTATCCTTTGATGCTTTGTGTCTTCATGTTTGATTTCCTGTGTAAGTAAAACTATTTGCTTGGTCATTTTTTCCAAGTACAATGCCATGCTTGTGTTTTCATAATTAAAAACTTACTCAAGTATTGTAAAAGTAACTGCCTTTCTGGGTGATTCTTTTTACTTTTGCAAGAAACATTTATTTTAGCCATCATATCTATCTGCAGAGGCAACGTTTCTAGTAAATTTGAGGCTGTGAATTTGCTTTTTTTTTTTTTTTACATGAAATAGTTGAACGATCAAGGGCTACCTTGTGCAATATTATTATCACACCTTTTCACTGCCTGTATCTTTTGCATATCCAGATTATTCACTGGTTGAGGAAAGGTTCTAAATAATTTCTTCAAATCAACAGATTTCCATATGTTGAAAATGACTATATAGGTTCTAAGGTTCATTATTATTATTATTATTATTATTATTATTATTATTATTATTATTATTATTATTATTATTATTATTATTATGTGGTAGTAGTAGTAGTAGAAGTAGTAGTAGTAGTAGTAGTAGTAGTAGTAGTAGTAGTAGTAGTAGTAGTAGTAGTAGTAGTAGTAGTAGTAATAATTAGATTGATGAGTCAGAACACTTGACTCATAGGGTTAGCCATTAAAGTCTAAAGTAATTCCTGAACAATTTCTTATAATTCTTGTCCAAAACAGTATATTATGTAGTGTTTCTCTTCTTCATGTTTTGTGGGGTCATGTTTTACCATACTAAGTGTATTATTGAATCCATTAGTTTAACATCTGAAGAATACACAAGGCTGATGTTGAACTTTTATCTTGCTTCTGATTAGCCAATGTATTGTCATTGGAGATAGTAAATACAACACATTTACAGTATATACTTTCAAATGAAGCTTTAAGAAGAATATTAAGAGTTAGATGGGGATAGAGTTAGAGATGATACCATATATGAAATTACAGTAATTCCACACGGAAATGGAATAATGATGAAAGGGAGGTGAAGATGGGTTGGACATGTCCTTTGCACAATCCATGGGGAAATATTTTGTGAAAGTGCCTGCTTGGCTCCAGTGGGCACCAGAAGAGTTGGAAGACCCAGACCTTGGATTATAACCATGAAAGGTTTGGTTGGAGATGAATGGGGATTTGTGGAAGACTGATGCCAGGAAATGCATGAGTTGGGAAATTTCACAGAGGCCCTTTTTGTCATTCAGTGTTGGAGGCAGTTATGTAATTCTCAAATACGTACTGCATTATACATGATAAGTATCCAGAGGTGTCATAAACCATTATATTCTATAAAATTTTGCTAGTATGACAGTAAGAGCAACAGTTGCACATTCCATGAATAAAGGGAAGCAAGTTAAAAATATATATACATAAACATTTCAGTGATGAGTCCCCATTCTGCTTGTAACAATTAACTTCAGTGACATATGCTAGGAAGGCTCATTTTAATGTGAAAATTGTAAAGCTAATTTAAGACTTCAACACTATTAGTCTGTAGATAGAATATACTGTACTAAATAAGGAGCAATACTGACCAAAGCATTCTGAAAGTCAGGTGGCCCAACTGACAGAATGCTTTTGTTAGCTGTAATAGTACAAGAATTATGATGCAGTATTAATTTACATAGAAATGATAAATGGATTGCTAGCATGAGATCCACTGTTATTGGTTTATATGTTCAGTGAAGAGTGGTTATGTTGTTCATAACTGAAATCAAGTACAGTATCATGCTTGTGAAGTTTCATGGTGAAAATTTCACTTCCTCAATGAATCTGTAAGTGAAGTGAACTGTTTGCTACTTCACTTCACAAATATGATCCCTGAATTTGACCATGAAATGCAAGGTGAATTGTCTGTGTTACTGTCAGTGAGAGCACTGTCCATGATACTGCTAAGTGCTATAATGTATGATTGATCATTACAGGAATGGGAAGATTTATGTTCATTATGAAAAAGTCTGTGGTCGTCCTTGGATAATTATGGTTTTATTTAAAAGTTAATTCAATTATTAATATTTACTTTATATGCAGAATTGTTAAAGCTTTTTAGCATTTCATATGCTGTTTTATTTTAGTGAAAAACTTGCCAAATGTGTAAACCTTTATGGGTTATATCCCCTTCCTGCTCTGTGTGGAATAGTTTTAAGTAAGGAGTAGACCCCAGCTTTAACTGAAAAAATTATTTATTTATATGTCCATGCAGTGTTCAAACCTTTTATTTGTTTATGCATCGCTGCTTGGTATAGTGTATTGTTAGCCAAGAATAAATTTGCTAACAGATGGAAGAAGCCTTGAGATGTCCTCTCAGATTAGTAGGCCCTTTTCTCATTAGAGGGACCCCAATCTCCTGTATCACAAATGTCATTGCTCTCTCAGGTACTTTAAATTCAGAAGTATGTACAGTATATTATTCTAAAATTCAGTAATCATAACTTTTTTTATTATACAGTAATCCTTATTTACATGAAAAGATACTGTATAGAGTTTTGTACATGTTACAGTTAAGGTGTGCCATTGTGCACTGGCATTTCACAGTGTACTTTGTGGTAATATGACAGCAGTAAAAAAGATATGTGGCATTTCTTTATGTAAGTCAGCATTCTACAATCTTCAAACACTAGCTAACTTTGCTCAATGGACAAGTTATGTAGCCACTGGAATACATATGGGTAGTTATATTGTATTAAATTTAAGAGATGTCATTAATGAATCATTGAAATTTTTAATGTATAGCTTTTTATTCCTTTTGAGAAATATGTGTGATTAGTAATAATTAAGACATTCAACAAACTGTTGGGTTTTGGTGTCCTTCTGTTTACTAAAGACTATTCTCAGCTAACAACATACAATACCAAGCAGTGTAGTGCCAGTAAAGTAAAAGATTTTTTCTGTATGGAATATGTAAGTTAATATAGGCTTTATTTATCTAATAAGACTAAAAGATACTGCTGTATGTTTACCTCTTAACCAAAGGTGCACTGAAGTTTAGAAGTGTATGGTCCCATAATATGAGATAAAGTGCTTAGGAACTGATGTATGCTCTTGGGTCCTTAAGTAATTTCTACTTTTGTGCTAAGGGTTTTTTCTTCTTTCAACAAACACTGCCAGTTTACCTAAACTTGACCAGGCCTATTGGTATTAGATAGGTTATGTGAATATTACCATGGATACTTTTTTCATAGTAAATATATAGATGTAATGAACATTTTTGTTTTTTGGTTTGATTGTTATAGTCGCACAGTCATAGACAATCTAAGACGTTTTATTTAATTTAAAACACCAATACAGTAGCTGTTTTTTCTGCTCCAGGTTTATTTAGTGGATCTAAGTTAAGAATTAAATTACTCTATTGGAAATCAGTGGCTCAGTTTCATATCCTTTACTGTACAATGCAGTGATTCAAGTACTGTAGCATTTAAATTACTGTATTGACTGAATGTTGGGAACTAAACTTGCTTATGATGTTTTCATAAAGAAAACTTATATTAATATCAATTTTTTTTACATGTAAAAGTGAAAGGCATTTCAATACTTCAAAATGATTGTTCCTTGTTGACCTCAGAATTGAAAAGTAGTTTGTATTTATATATTGGTTCTTCACTTTTAATTTGTCATGAGTGCTAATTTTAAAGTTCAGAATTCATTTATGTATAATCTTAGAAAAGTTTAACCTCACCTTATTTCATGTAGTTCCAGAGAACTGATATTTATTTTTTGTTTTGTAGATTATATTATGAGTACCAGAAATTTTACTGCTTTATTGGATTCTTGTAAAAAATGTAGGGTAGATATGGTTTTTATATATCGTATCCTTTTGAAAGGTTCAGTTCACTATGTAATAGTATAGTATAATAGTACAAAAGTATTCACTGTATTTTGTATTATGATTATGTTGGTTTTGTGGATTTATGTGGTACCACAATATTTGTAGCGTTAATTATAATAGTTGTGAATATCATTTAATGTATGTAAGGTGTACGTCTGTGTAGGTAAATGAAGCAGCTGTGAAGCTGTTGCATGGGTTCTGCCTTGGTTTAGTATTTAGAACAAAGTGTGTGTGTCCTCTACTGTCATATTTTTAATTTTTTTTCTATGAATCCACTTCTCTTAAGGACAATAACTTACTATTAAGACAGTAGTATAGGGTATTATTTTTTCTGAATGGATTATTTATTCTTTTGAATTCATTGTAAAACAGAACCATCAAACCCCATTGAAAAGGTAACGTAAAGTAATTTATTATGATATAAAACAAAAGCAAAAGCAAAATTATCTTCATATACAGTTGAAATGCATAAAAAAATCATTCTTGTCAGTGGTGTCACTACTTGCCCCTTTTCTTAGTTCTCTCGTTTTTTTTCTGCGATTTAAACATCTGTAAATTGTTCTTTAACGTTGGTTTAGATGTTTAATCTCTCCAGGGGATGAGTGCCACAGGATTTAGAGGGATTTCTCTACCATTGTCATATAGTCATTTGTGTGACTGCCCTTTTTTCAGGATTTAAGACCTTTGAAACAATACTTATCTGTGATACCTGTTGCTTTATAGATCAATGATTTTTTAAAATATACCTCAGGCATATTTGCTGGTTTTATATATACTGTATTCATGGGTATTTAAGTCTTTGGACAGTGGAAATCCAAGTTGTAGTTTATAGCAAAGGGAATGTTAGATGAAGTGCTAAATTTGTCTTTAATCATTATGCTTAAGACCTAGATGATTGTGTCTGTTACAAAAGATAAACTTTGTCTTTGAGTTATTAAAAGGCAACTGAAATCATTACCATATTTTCAAGGGTACATATAAGTGGATATCATAAGGATAAATCATATTCCGTAGTGTTGAAAATAGCACAAGAATATTCTTATTTCAAAACTTAGAATTTACAGTATAATTATTAGAAGTAGACTTGTATGTATTTTGTGTCCATTTGTGTCTTCAGGTTATTTAGCAATATTCTTTTTTCTTGTTTATGTTAATTTTAATAATTCATGATCACAAATAAAATTGCCAACATCTGTTTTTATTTCCTTATAATATTTATACTCTTCAGTAGTATGTCATTATACTTATTTTTTCTTGAAAATTTATTAGAACAACGGAGTAACAGAAAATTTTGCAATATTACAGCCACAATAGTCAGCTGGAACATGATGTAGAGAGATGATTTCAGCATCTCATAAGTTTTTATAAACACACAGTGAAAGCACCACGCCGTGCATCAGATTGCTTTCAGCCTTTCAGTGGTAAGTTCCTTTCTAGTTCCCTAGAATTCCTACAGGCTAATTCATTTATTGATGGGGTTGTAGATAATTGGAATGATGTAAAGTAAATGTGTACTCAGGTTTAGCAAGGGGGATATATTCTTGAAAATCTGGTGTAAGGAAATTAATCTGTCATTTTTTGCTGAATTGAGGTGCTAATGTATAGGTACACATCCCCGTCCAAATATGTGCATTGTACTTATGAAGAATTAGAGGAATTTATTTCTGGTGATAGAAATTAATTTCTCGGCATAATGTGGTTCGGATTCCATAGTAAGCTGTAGGTCCCGTTGCTAGGTGACCAATTGGTTCTTAGCCACGTTAAATATGTCTAATCCTTCGGGCCAGCCCTGGGAGAGCTGTTAATAAGCTTGGTGGTTTGGTTAAACTAAGGTATACTTTTTGTTCTTGATGTACAGATATAATCCTGTTTCTAAACTTTTTTATTGAATCCATACAAACTCCTGCATCATATACTGTTTATTTTTCTATGTAAATGCTTGTGAAGACCATGTGTGCAGTATGTAGTTTAGTGAACTACTCTCTTCTTCTAAATCTGATATACTGTATTTTAATCATCAGTCGCAGTAACTTCGTAGGTTGCCATTTCATTCAGTGGATCTGGGAATATGCTCTAAAAACAATGATAAAAGTTTGTTTTTAGCTTCCCTTCAGTTCCCAGCTGCATTTGTCTGTTGTTTACTATTCATTTGTTTCCCTTGTTCTAATTCACCTGCCTGGCTGGCCAACTTTTTTAACTTCACTTAGCTCCAGTTTTCACATCCTATAAAAGAAGAAATTCTTTGGGTAATCCCAGGGAAAGTATAAAAAATAAAGACTTGGTGGTCTAATATTATTATACTTGCTCTTTCAGCTGGATTCTCCATTGTCATAAAGGCAATAGCGCATGTAGTGCAGGGAGAGCCAATATAGTAATAGAAGTTAATAGAACTTTGTAATAGGATTTTCCACCAATAATTGATAACTCCATTGTCACAACTAGCAATAAAGTAATGCTTATTAAAGACTGTAGTGAAACTGGTTCACTCACCATGCGCCACATGAATGTGAAGTCCATTCAACTTTGGAAAGTTACGATACATAGGAGACTTGTCCAGGGCAGTTACTGAACACGGTAACCTTACGTGTTAAGTATACCTTAGTTTTACCAGACCACTGAGCTGATTAACAGCTCTCCTAGGGCTGGCCCGAAGGATTAGACTTATTTTACGTGGCTAAGAACCAATTATTGCTAAAAGTCCAACTGTTCATTCAAGTTTCGCTGTTAAATAATTTACGTGTTTATATTGTCTTTCAGTTAGTATTTCGGGATAATTTGTGTGCACTATGTACAGTAAATTACATTGAAAACAGTGTAGGGGAGCTGTGTTGCCAAAATGTAGAAATTTTCATTTGGATGAAGTTTACCTGCACTTCATGATCTGGTGAGGATAGTATCCTCATGCCATGTGTGGATGAAAATTTGCATGGTCACAGCAAAGTTACTGATTAACACAATTTTTTTGGATAATAAGCGATAAATAGGGCATTTTTGAAATGAACCATTCGAGTGTAATGCCTTATTTCTGTATTTCCCCTTTTAAAGAATGAAGGTGATAAGTATAATTTTTTGGCAAAATATTCGGTACATTGGCTGGTGTTGTCAACATCTAATGCTAGCACAGCGGTTGTTTTTAAAATTAAAATTTCAAGACTAAAATCTGCAATACTTTGAAATCGATAACTGTTCTATCCAAGAGAGAGAAACAAGGATTCCATATAAGAACCATCCGAAAAATAGCAGTAAGGATGGGCCTATAAGTTCGATAACTAAATTAACTAATGCAATTGTGATGACACACAACAGGTACAATAATCAGCAATCACTTTTTAATAAGTATTTAAATCTTCAGACAATATGGAAAACAATACCTATCAAGAATAAGTTTTATCTTAAATTCTTTTCAGGTACGACATGCTCATAATATTATGGAAAGTATTCAGGCATTAACTACGAAGGTTTTTTCAAACTGACCAAAAAATTTAAAGTTAAAAAGCAGAAGTCAAATCTCAACACATTGAGATACGTTGTACTTTCAAGAGGTGAAAAAATGTGTCGAAATCTGGCATTACTACCTGAAGGAAGTCTACCCAACATCGTCCCTGTCATCATTATTGGTAATTTGTTTTTTTTAAATATTTTTATTGTATACAATTACATACATACCACTGGATTCTTGGGTTTGATCTACTTGGTCATGAATACTAGGCTAATCAACTGTGGCTAGTTCTTGATTGACGTGCTTTAACGATTGCGGCATATTATATGGTTGATTTGTGTTTCATATATAATTCTACCTAATTCTTTTCATAAAGGCAACATGAATAATTCTTATGCTTTGGATTCGTTAAAATTGGTGTAAATTCTCACATAGGCTAGACAGGGTTAGGTAGGATTTTCATGTAGCCTAGAGGTAAATAGCATACGTAGACGAAGCTGATCACGATTCCTTTGTCTGCACTTAGACCGTATTCCAACCCCTTTGGAAATATTAGCATAATAAACTGTAGTTTACATACAGTTCACATAATTCAAACCAAATTTGAGTTTTTCCAGTAGAATGCTGTAATGAACGTTGATTTTAACTTCCGACTCTCCATTGTGTTTGGAGTAGAGACAAGAAAAGGGGACTTCATTTTGTTTTCATATTGATGGAAAGAAGAAATGGATAAAATTTCAGTTTTTTCGGTGTAAACAATAAATTCTCCCAACTCAAGTGTTGGCAGCATATCTCCCAGTATTACTAGGGAACGTCATCATTTACCAAATAGTGAATGTTGTGTTGGTTTATTTTTTTAACAACATTCATCTTTAAACCTTCTTTGTCAGACGAATGTCATTGCAAACGAAGCTGCGCAGTAACACGACTAATAATTTTGGAATTGAAAACATGAACTCATGGTTTTTATAAGGAAACGGAATTGCGATAAGATATAAACCTTTCTTTTGCTGGCTGATTTTTATGGATTATTATTGTAAGACCTGTAAGAAAAGTGTCACGTCAATTATACTAAATGCCTATTAGGCACAAACGTAAGAAATAAGTTGGCAGTGAATTGACCCCCTTGCTAAACGATTTCCTACACTCTGCAGGGGGTTAGTGTCTTCAGTGCACCTCACGCAGTGCATTGTAGGCATTACTTAAGTTCTTTGCAGCCTTCCTTCGGCCCATAGCTGCAACCCCTTTCAGTCCTTTACTTTATATACCTCTATTGCATCCTCTTTCTTCCATCTTACTTTTCACCCTCTAATAGCAATTGTTTTACAGTGTAACTGTGAGGTTTTCCTCCCATTACACCTTTCAGCTGTCAGTTTCCCTATCAGTGCTGAATGGCCTCAGACATCCCAGTGCCGCTTTATAAGTTCTATGTTCCTCATCATCATCAATAAACTAGCAGTACTTGTCTTCCTGCTCATTATTTTGAACCTCTCTCACAGTGGTGATCCCCAGAGTGGTTCGAGCAGCCAGACATTATTAATCAATGTTTTCTGGACCCAAGTTTGACCTCAGGTCACCGACTAAGTCTAGGCCCGATGAACCTCACCCCACACCCCTAACTGACTAACTACAGCTCATTACGGCACTCTAACAAAGCGTTCAGGCATTTACTGACCAAATTAGTGAACCTCACCTCGCTAAGGTCACCAGCGTCATTAAGGGACCCACACGGCACGCTTCCCCAACGTGTTTTGACGCAAGTATTCCCTCACACTCCTAGTGAGAGCGCGAAACGAGCATGGACGTGGACATTCCCAACCACGTACAAATTACCGCGAACCTCTCGGAGGCAGATACCTCCCTCTTGCAACTCCCTCCCGCGCGCACTTCCACGCCGGTACCTGCACCCTACACAGTGACCCCCCTGACAGACCAATCAAAGACGGCCCTTAACATAAGGCTGCCGCCATTTACCAGGGAAAACATAGCGTCCTGGTTCTACAGGGTCGAGGGGCAGTTCAGGGTAGCAGGCCTAACAGACAAGGTGTTGAAGGCCGACATCACCATCAACTCCCTCCCAGAGGAGATATACAGGAAGGTCGCCCCGTGGTTATTGACAACGTCGATCCCCGCCACCTTCCAAGAACTAAAATCCATTCTTGTCGAGACCTGCCCCTTGCCGGTCTCCGAGAGAGCTGCCCGCGCCCTCAACCTCGCCCTCAACCCTTGGCAGGAGGGAAACCTCATGGAAACGTGGCATGCCCTCCAGGACCTCCTCCTCCACCCCGAGACTGACAGCAACGGCAGGAGCAAAGAAATCAGCCTGTCAAAGGAGATCTTACTGTGGCAGCTACTGCCGGAGTCCATGGACAGATCACAGACGCATTCACCCTGCTGGTCGAGGACCTGATCAGGGTAGCGCAGCAGCTGATGGATTCCACGAAGGCAGCCAAGCGGGTGACCACGCCTGCACACTCCGCCAACTACCTCCAGCCAGAGGACCCCACCATGGAGCCTGTCAACGTTGCTGACCAGAAAAGGCCATCCCACCAGCAGAAGAGGGAGGGCCTGGGGCTTTGCTATTACCACCAGAGGTTCGGGAGAGCTGCCCAGAGATGCGAAGCCCCCTGCCCTTTCTTCCCTTCAAAAAAAACGGAGGAGGTGGTGGCCAACTGCACAGGCCACCATGGCAGCAGCAGCAGAAACACCCAGGTGCCCCTTACCAGTAGGGTTCTATGTCCACGACACCATCTCCGGCAGGATGATGTTGGTCGACACAGTGAGCTGTGCGTTCAGTGTTCCCGCCACCTTCAGGAGAGGACTGCAGACGCCTGCCGGACCCGACTGCCTCCCTGACAGCCGCGAATGGGTCCCCCATCCTCTCCTACGGCACCAAGCTCCTGTCGATCTCCATCCTTGGCTGGAGGTACAGCTGGGAATTAATCCTCGCCAATGTCAGGACCCTGCTCCTAGGGACGGACTTCCTGTATTGTAAAGTCCCTGCTCAACACGTTCTGTATAGTGAACATCCTGTTTTCTGCGGTGCCTTCACATCAACATGGGGTCGGTGAAAACACATGCTACCACCATATTTGTAAATTATGTATGTTATTGTCTTTCCAAATGATCATGCTTTATGTACATGTAACGAAGTATTTTTGTAACACATCAAACATTATTAATCACTATGTTTTCTGTATGAACCTGTCCTGTTTTTGTAGAGAAATAGTTTGACTTCAGGTCACCTGTAAATCTTTGTACCTGTGGTCTCTGCGAAGTACGCAGACATCTGCACGTCGCTTTATAAGGGGCTCGCTTCATCAATAAACTAGCAGCACTTGTCTTCCTGCTCATTATTTCTCACCTCTCTCACAAAGGCACTGCATTGTGAATCTGGATCATCCTTGAAAGGGTTTAGTTTTGTTACACTAATAGAAAGAAAGGTTTAATTCTGCTTCTTTAATGAAAATTGCAAATTAAGGCAAGTTTCATTTCCAAATTTAGGCTAGTGGAGAAAGGGAATGGTGCCTAATAAGAATTTTTTTCTTTTTATGTGCATAAGGACAGTCCACCCCAGGTTGAATGTGAAGGCACCACAGAAAACGGGATGTTCTATTACAGACAACTGATTGACTGCGGGGACTTTACACAATACTGTTTCCACAAAGACGAGGCAAAATAATGAGCAGGTAACGTCTGATCAAAGCAGGTATCTGCTGGGGCGATGGACTGCAGGTACAAAGATTTACTGGTGACCTGAGGGGGCCCCGTCAAACTTTCTCAATGTCAACTGGGGGGTGGTCACCTTCCACGTCTGATCAAAGCAGGTATCTGCGCCCTCTGGAGTGGTGTGTTGGGGTGCCTCCCTGCCAGTTTTCTGGGTTTTCTGGGGATGCCCACGACGTTTTCCTGCGCATGGGGCTGGCCGGGGGGTTGCTGTACCCTGCGGGAAGCTTTGGGAACCACCTCCGACGTCCTCCTCCAGGAATGTGGGCTTGAGGCAGTCTACAGATATCCAGTCTTCCCTTCCGTGGACGGCTACCCGGAATGCCTTTTTTATTCCTTTCGAGTACTGTACAAGGAAAGGTCCTCTGTAGGGCCTAGTTATGGGTGGCCGCATGGCACCATCCCTGACGAAGACGTGGGTGGCGGAGGACAGACTGGGAGGCATGAAGGGGGACATCCTGTTGGTGTATGGCCTCTGGCAGGGGGCAAACTTCCCAACCATGACACGGAGCCTCTGTGTTCCTATGTCATCCCTGTCTTCTGCGACGAGTTCCCCCAGGACTCCCAGGGTCTCCTCATAGACTTTTTCTGCTGAGGAGGGGTCGCTGTTGGCTCTGGGGGTGGTTCTCAATCCGAGGAGGACCCAGGGCAGCTGGTACTTCCAATTCTCGGAGGTGCGACGAACCATGAGGGACGCCTTCAGGGACCTGTGGAACCTTTCCACCATTCCATTGGCTGCGGGGTTGTAGGTGGTGGTGCTGTGATGAGTGGTTCCCATTAGGCGTGCCAGGACAGTCCACAGCTCGGACAGGAAAGCGGGACCTCTGTCTGTCGTTATGTGGTCTGGGACACCGAACTGGCTGATCCAGCTGGAGAGGAGAGCTTCTGCGCATGCACTGGAGGTGGCTTCTTTCATGGGCGTAGCTTCAGGTCACCTGGTGGAGTGGTCAATGACTGTTAGAAGGTATCTTTCTCCTCCTGATGGGGGAAGAGGACCCACCACGTCGATGTGGATGTGCCCGAAGCGTCTCTTCGGCTGGAGAAACTCACCCACCCCAGATTCGGTGTGCCGCCCTACTTTGCTGGCCTGACACTGCATGCATTGCCTTGCCCAGGCTGTCGCATCCTTCCGTATGCCGTGCCAGACGAACTTATCCGTCAGTAGCCTGGCCGTCATCCTTTCAGAGGGGTGGGGTAGGCCGTGGATGACGTCGAAGACCAGCCGACGTCTGGAGGCATGCACCATGGGGTGGGGGCGGCAAGTGCTCACATTGCTGAGCAGTGTTGACCCTCCCGAGCCGAGGGGCATGTCCTCCCACTTCAGCGATGTGACGGCTGTGCGGTAGGCTGGGGTGTCTGGGTCGGCGGCCTGTTCGCGGGCGAGGTCCTCGTAGTCGATCCCGAGCTGCACTGCATCGATCTCGATCCTCGAGAGGGTGTCGGCTACTGGGTTCTTCCTGCCGGGGAGGTATTGGATGGTGCAGGTGAACTCCGCGAGGTACCGCTGCTGCCTAGAGGACCATGCGTCCCCTAGCTTCATGAAGGTGTGTACCAGTGGCTGGTGGTCAGTCCAAATCGTGAAGGGTGTCCTCTCCAGGAGGAACTTGAAGTGGCGTACCGCCTGGTATACTGCGAAGAGTTCCCGGTTGAAGGTGGTGTAGTGGGACTCGGTGGGGCTGAGCCTCCTGCTGAAGAAGGCGATGGGCTGAGGGGTTCCGCTGATGACTTGTTCCAGGACGGCTCCACAGGTGACGTTACTGGCATCTGTCGTCAGCTGGAGGGGAGTGTTGGGGTTCTGGTGGGCCAAAGATGTTGCCTTGGCGAGGGCAGCCTTCGTCAGGAGGGAGGCCTTCTGCTGGTTGGGGCCCCACACTAAGGTCTTTGGACGACCCTTGAGGACCTCCGTCAGGGGGCCCATGGTGTGTGCGATCCCCGGGATGAATCTCTTGTAGTAGTTGACCATTCTGATGGAGGTAGGGGTGGGGAACTTCTCAACAGCCTTGACCTTCGACAACATTGGGTGGATGCCCCTTGGGGATATCTCGTGGCCCAGGAATTTCACCTTCTTGACGCCGAAGGTGCACTTGTCGAACCTGACGACAAGGCCACTCTCCTGCAGGTGCTGCAGGACCTTCCAGATGTGCCGCAGGTGTCCCTTCTGGATCTGGAAAAAATTTGGATATCGATGTAGCAGACGCAGAAGTCCAGGTCCCCTAGAATGCTGTCCCTCAACCTCTGGAAGGTCGCACCTGCATTCCTCAGGCCAAAGTTGGAGAAGGCGAAGACGTAGGACCCGAAAGGTGTGATGATGGCGGTTTTGGGGATGTCTTCTGGCGCTACTGGTACCTGAAAATATGATTTTAAAAGATCCAACTTTGAGAATATTTTGGCCCTGTGGAAGGAGGCCATTAGGTCCTGCATATTTGGCAGGGGGTAGTGGTCGGGTTCTGTAGTGAGGTTGAGCTGCCTGTAGTCGCCACGGGACCTCCAGGTGCCATCCGCTTTCTGCACCATGTGAAGGGGGGAGGCCCACAGGCTGGGAGCCTTTCTGCACATGCCCATCCTTTCCATCACAGTGAAGGCCTTCTTGGCCTCCTGAAGTGCTGGGGGGAAGAAGGCCTCCTGAAGTGCTGGGGGGGAAGCTGTCGGAACTTCGTGTGCGTCGGGGTCCCCTTTGTTTTGATGTGATGGTATATCCTGTGTTTGGCAGGGGCCCTGGGCACCTGGTGAAGCTCGGGTTCGAAGACTTCCAGGAATTCTTTAAGAAGGGAACCATACTGGTGGGGCGCGACGGAACAGACGGCGGGCTCCCTGGGGCCCGGCGACAAGGGCAGGGACTGGCAGGACTCGGTTTTCAGCGGGCGTTTGCGGCCGACATCGACTGCCAGTCAGAAGTGGGCGAGGAAGTCCGCCCCAAGAGCGGGGTCCTAAGATCCGCGATGATGAATTTCCATTTGTATCTCCGGCCAAGGTTTCAGATTGACAGGAGTTTGGTGCCGTAGGAGAGGATGGGAGACCTGTTGGCGGCTGTCAGGGAGGCAGTCGGGTCTGGTGGACGTCTGCGGTCCTCTCTTGAAGGTGGGAACAGTGACTGCATGGCTCCAGTGTCGATCAACATCATCCTGCCGGAAACGGTGTCGCGGACGTAAAAGCCCACTGGTGCGGGGCCCCTGGGTGTTTCAGTTACTGTTACCATGGCGGCCTGTGTGGGTGGCCGCCGCCTCCCATGTTTTTTTGAAGGGAAGAAAAGGCAGGGGACTTCGCATCTCCGGGCAGCTTTACTGAACCTCTGGTGGTAATAGCAAAGCCCCGGCCCCTCCTTCTTCTGCTGGTGGGATGGCTTTTCCTGGGCGACGATGTTGACGGCCTCCGTGGTGGGGTCCTCTGGCTGGAGGCAGTTGATAGGGTGTGCGGGCGTGGGCGCCTGGTTTGCCGCCTTCATGGAGTCCGTCAGCTGCTGCGCCACCCTGATCAGGTCCTCGACCAGCAGAGTGTATGCCTCTGTGATCTGCCCACAGACTTCCTGCAGTAGCTGCCGCAGGAAGATCTCCCTCGACAGACTGATTTCTTTGTGCCTGCCGCTGCTGTCAGTCTCGGGAGGAGGAGGAGGAGGTCCTGGAGGGCATGCCACGTTTCCAAGAGGTTTCCCTCCTGCCGGGGGTTGACAGTGAGGTCGAGGGCGCGGCAGCTCTCTCAAAGACCAGCAGGGAGCAGGTCTTGACGAGAATGGCTTTTAACACCTGGAAGGTGGCAGGGCTTGAGGTTGTCATTAACCACTGGGCGATCTTCCTGTATATCTCCTCCAGGAGGGCGTTGATGGCGTTGTCCGCCTTCAACACCTCATCGGTTAGGCCTGCTACCCTGAATTGCCCCTTGACCCTGTAGACCCAGGACGCTGCGTTTTGATTGGTGAATGGCGGCAGCCTTATGCTGAGGGTCGCCTTTGGTTGGTCCGTCGTGGGGGGTCATCGCGCAGGGTGCAGGTACCAGCATGGAGGAGTGTGCGGGAGAAGGGTTGCGCGAGGGAGGCGTCTGCCCCCGAGAAGTTCACGGTAATTTGTATGTGGTTGGGAGTGTCTGCATCCATGCTCATTCCAGGCTCTCACTTGGAGTGTGAGGGAACACTCGCGTCAATACACGCTTGGGAGCGTGCTGTGTGGATCCGCTAATGACGCCAATGACCTGTCGACGAGGGTTGGTAACGCCCGAACGCTTTGTTAGAGCGCCATAGTTAGTCCTTAGGGGCGTGGGCTGGTTCATCAGGCCAAGACTTAGCCACCGTTTGGGTCCGTTAATGGCTTCTGGGAACCACTCCGCGGGTCACCTCTGTGAGAGAGGTGCGAAATAATGAGCACGAAGACAAGTACTGCTAGTTTATTGATGAAGTGATCCGCTTATAAAGCGGTGTGCGGACGTCTGCGTACTTTGCAGAGACCTTGGGTACAAATATTTACAGGTGACCTGAGGGCAAATTATTTCTCTACAAAAACAGGACAGGTACATACAGAAAACATAATGGTTAATAATGTCTGATGTGTCACAAAAATACTCCATTACATATGCATAATGCATGGTCACTTGAACAGACAATAAAATATACAATTCACAATAAAGGTAATAATATGTGTTCAGTCGACCCCAGATCGAATGAGAAGGCACCGCAGAAAATGGGATGTTCATTACAGAGAATGCGTTGAGCGGAGACTTTACAACTTCATAGGTTCCAGGCTCCCAGTGCTTGGTCTCTGTCCTAAATTCTATTGTAATTCTCAAAAGGCAAGAGCACGTGCCAGCTGGCTGGCATAAGCTAACCGCAACAGTCTCTTTCTGTTGTCATGTCACAATTACTGTATATATTATTTGGTATTTTGAAAGTCCAACTGTTTATTGGCATGTCAGTCATGTCCTGCAACTACATTTACTCATGTTATTTTGAATATATATATATATATTAAAGAAATGTAGTTGCAGTGCTGTTTCACATGACTTTTTCATGCACACACACACACTATATATATATATATATATATATATATATATATATATATATATATATATATATTATATATATTAATCATGAAGCTATAAATGTCCCTTAATATCAAATTCACGCTACCTCGGGAGTATCCCGATAGGGAATTATCATCGAAGGGGAATTTATAAGAGATAAATGGATTGGTACTGCCAGGTCGCGATCCCACGACACAGAACTTATCCAGCAACTCCAGTCGACGTTCTACCACTGAGCTATCAAGTGGTAGCGTGAATTTGATATTAAGCAACATTTGTAGCTTCATGAGTGTATATATAAATCACGGTGTGATAAAAAATATTATATATATATATATATATATATATATATATATATATATATATATATATATATATATATATATATATATATATATATATATATATATATATATATATATGTGTGTGTGTGTGTGTGTGTGTGTGTGTGTGTGTGTCACGTGAAACAGCACAAGCAGCAGATTCGAGGCTTCTCAGCTTTGAAGTGTAATTATTCAGATACATGTTAGTTTCCAAATGTTTAGCGACGATCAAAGCAGTTGAACTCGGGAAGCTAATATGGACGACTTGACCAGGCTAAGGATTTGATGTCTCCAAAATTTAATGTTCAGGTGATAATGTGACACGAAACATCTTACGGTTAATACCGTAATATTGATACGGCCGAGTTAGCAATCATTGTACATTTCTTTAATAATAAATATAGATCCACACTTGGACACAATACCTTCGTCAATGTGCCCGGGAAATTCTCGTTATGCCACCATTTGGGTATTTGCAAGTTTTCATTACAGCGGAATTAATATGTTTAATCGTATTTAGTTAATGGTGTAATACCAAGTCAAAGCAGTTATAGTGCGACATGAATTGGAAAGTATGTCAATATTGACCAGCGTAGAAGCAAGGCCGTTTTGATTTTAGATGGAGACTTGGTCGTGGGACCGTTTCGACTGAAAATCTGGTCACGCAGGCTCTTGGTCTTGAGCGCCAAAACCAAGATGATCATACAGTATACCCAAGAGTATTCTGTAAATGTCTTGTGCCAACATGGACCATTTCTCACATAACAACCAATAATTAGAAATAAGGGCCTAGGGATCGCAACTGCATCGCTAAAATCAGTTGGCCTAACTCGACCTTGTCTCGCCAAGAGATTTTCTCTCTGTATGAGAGTATATTCCCTCTTATTATCTTTTATTTTTACAGTTTACTCCTAAGATATCATAACTGCTGTATAAAGGCTATTCGGGAGTATAAATGAGATAGGTTAAGAATGTGTCCTATATAAATAACATTTTTTAACGTGAGATACACAGTTTAAGTTGATATTCAAAGTCTGCGTCGAATATTATAATGTAGTAGCCTATTACTGCTCTTTAAAATGAATAATGGTATCAATCATCACGTAAGATAAGTCCAGGGTAAACAAATTTAATTCTCAATCATGATGTTAAAATGTTGGTGGAAATTGAGGCAGAAGTTTGATTATCTGCAAGTAGAATTATTGATTTAATTCAACGAAAGCAGTCTTTTCAAACCCTCGTTTGGAGAGTATTTTTTCCGTGTACAGTGGTTGAGGATTAAACAATTTTTCGGCTGCCATAAATACATTTTTCGAGGTGTAAAGTAACATGATTACTTAAATACATTTTTCGAGGTGTAAAGTAACATGATTACTTAAATATAATGGGTAGCTAATGTTAAAGATTAAATGAACTTCTACTTCCGTACGAGGTTGAAAACAACATGGACATTATGTCTGAAATATGGCTATTTAAAAGTTTGCACGATAATTCACGGAAAAATTACTTTTGATATGGCAGTATTTCACTATTCAAGAGCTTTTGCCATCTTATATATAGAAGTCATAACGGTAGTCCATTCAAAATATGTAAACCATATATGAATCAAGTTGGAAAATATATACTGTACTAAACAGACTAGCGTCTCATTTACCTCGTCACTTGGACTTAATTAATCCTTGATTTGCGAGACGTTATCCGTTCCCCGTACAACACATCAATCGACAGTGAAGATTTCAGATTTAAAATAAAATTGTTAACACTGCACAGCAACAAATATCCTCGAATTTACACCAGTATATAAGCTTTGCGTCACAACTCGGTGGACAGGTCCAAATCCAGAGGTCCGCACACTGACTTTTAAATCCTTAAGCACCTTATCTCGCTTAGGAAAAAATACCTGTGCCGTTAACAGGTGTTGGAACGAACAGTATAACACAGTAAACTCTAAATATAACATTAATATATTGTAGTAGACACGGTATCCAGACAAAACAGCGCCGCTTTCTACGTACCGCAACGGTCCCGGCCTAACAAAACGGTCTCATTTTTTTTCTCACCCTGATCGTCATTTTCGTATTTTTACTTTTTTTTTTTACAATAGAAAATCGTAACTGCTCTCGGTAAGCGTAAGACATGAACAAATATTTGTCACCTTGTGAATGGGATCACTGTTACGAAGTTCTGGAACGTAGTGACGAGAATCTTGAGCACCTGGAGTCGTTTCGACAGGAAAGTAACATTAATTTCATGAGGGTTTTCCAAATATGTTATACAAGAGAATAATAAGTTGTGGAGTAGAATTGATATTAGATGTTGGTTATTTTTACATTTCAGTATAGCGCTAGCAGTTATGTAAATTGCTTTGAATATTGCATACTTGTTTACTTTTCGTACATATTTCTTAAACGTATAAATGTCGTTCGTTTTAGGGGGTACATTTGGAATCACTTATATAGCCCACATTCGTGTGAAGACACTTTGGAGAGTGAAGCATTAACTTAATGCAACTCCCTAATAATAAGTCAATATGTCATATAGTGCTGATATTGTGGAATAACTTTATCCATGAAATTTGAATGGGTATTGACTGCAACACCTTTCCTTCTACTGTATATGAAAATAGCGTTAAACCGAATATAAGTGAATCTAGGTTTTCGACAATTAATAATGTTTACCACCTTTACTGACTTTCCTTCCGTGGTATGGAATTTTTTGTTCATATTTTAATTGTGTTTTCATACTCAATGTTTTAAAAGCTAGTGCCTTACAAAACAAGGAAATGCTGCATTACTAAGGTTCTTTGCAGCATCCCTTTGGCCCCTAGCTGCGACCCCTTTCATTCCTCTTATTATACCTCCGTTCATATTCTCTTTCTTCCACCTTACATTCCGCCCTCTCTTTACAATTGTTTCAACATTGCTTTCAGCGCTGAATGACCTCATAGGTCCCAATGCTTGGCCTGTGGCCTAAATTTTATACCCAGTTCAATTCTAATAATAACAATGTTAATTATTAGAAGCCTTGTGGTTATATCTATCATTCGTTCTTATTAGATCAAACCAGCCCTGCGCTGGCACGGGCTCTTGCCCTCGGCAGCTCACTATATCTACTATATAATGAATACAGATTCGACATTACCAAAAAATCGAAGTATTTGGTATCTAAGATGATGCTTATACGTATAATCAATATTCGTAAAGTAAATCTTTCAATTTTTCATTAGTGATAGGCTTATATAATTTCATTTAAATAGACCATGACTTCTCTCTCTTTTTCGGGATTATGTCAGAAACAACATAATACATGCGGTACGCATCAGTTTCTTAGCTATTGTTAATCTATAGATTTATCTTAGTTTCGTTAAGTAATTATTATGTTTGATATAACCACGTTATAGTGTGAGCTGGTCATTTAAGAGTCAAAATGATATTTCTTATTAATTAGAGACTTGTCCCAGACAATGCTTCTTATGCCCCACGAACTAGGTAAAGGGAAGGTTAGGTTAGGATGTATCCATTATTTCCGATGTATAGTGTTACTTGGGGGGGGGTGTCCAGATGGGGCGAAGCCCCCACCCCCGCCAGGTCAGGGCACGAAGCCCCAAGTGAGATTAGGGAGGTAAGGTCTGGTTTGGTCAGGACATGGCAAATTCTAGTTAAGGTTAGGTTTGTTTTCGTCCGCGGAACTTGTTCCCTCGTTCTACACTGGCCCCTTATTTTTTTTCTTCACTTCCAGACGAAAAATGCTATACAGTATTATTAAAGTTTTTCAGAATTTTCTAAACCACTCGAAGAAAATACATTCAAGATGTAGTGCGACTGCACTTTTCTTGTTTTTTTAAGTCCCCCATAAAATTGAGTAGGCTTTATTTTCTATAACCTAAAAGTCCGTTTTCTTATTTAAGCATCCCTGAAGTCCAATCGGTAATTATTTAACAAATAATAATATACGAAGTTAGCGAGTCTTATGTGCTCAGTTGCAACGTATTGAACTTAAATTATAACCTTTTCCAAGCATGTGAGCATCAGTGCATGACGTGGACCCCGAAATTAAAAAAAAAAAAAATTATCTGTAAAAAAAAACATTTATTTTTCTCTAACAAAGCGGTTAAATCACGAGCTTAGAAGTTAAACCAATATTAGGATTTAAAAATTTTTTCTTATTATATTCTCATTGTAGTCAAGCACTGCCGAGGTTTGTAGGTTATTTGTAATTGTTGCATGCTTGTTTTGTTTTCTGAAATCTCTTGAAAGTATATTAATGGGGTCATTTTCAGGGCGTTCACTCGTAATCATATATATAGCCTACATTCGTGTAAATACACTTTGGAGGGTTGAAAGACTCCTACGCAATTCTTAATTACAGCATTAACAATAGTCTTTTATTCCCGACCTGGTTCGAGTTAGATACCATTTGTGAGGTCTAAAATGTATCACTGGCCTTTCCTCTCTGGACGCCGTACAAGGTATTTGGTATTCAGCTTCGTTGAAGCAGATAGAGCAGGCTTTCGACATTTCTTCTACCGGATTTTGTTGCCATTCTCGATGTTTCGAATCAAAGACAAGTGAAACTTGTTGGGTAAACCAACACCATGATATTATTTTCGACAGACAGTAAAGAACAAGAGTGTTAAAGTACATGCTGATGCCATTTGCAGATAAAGTTTTCCGTAAGTCTTGTTGCACAGCACAAGTCAAAAGCACAGTAGATACCTTAATTATTCGTAGTGTTCTTGCAAGGGTAAATGAAGGACGAGGTTTTCTGTTTTTAGAATTATTAACAAAAGATAATCTCAGTTATCACCTCAAATATTTCTGGTATAATTTATGATAGCTGGAATGGAGATTGATAACTTTTATTAATTATATCTCAGTGTTATGCTTGGCTTGTTCTGTCTTGATTTGGTTGACATTTACTGGATATTCATAATCTTTATATTTTTTAATGTTTAAATGGTTTTGTAAAGATTTTGCAGTTCTTTATTTTAAACTTCTTTATTTTCATTGTTTTCAGATCATTTTAACCTGTATTTCACAATTTATAATGCAGAATCAAATACCCTTTTGAAAAGTCCGTTCTGTCGTAATAATCTGCATATGAAAAATTCCTTCTGAACTTTTTTGTGGTTCCTATCTCCTTAGTATCCAATATTTTCTATTATTTGCTGGTGTTGTTGGCCTGACCTTTTTTGAAATTGTTCCTTGGTCAGTTTTACGCAGGAAAACGTACTAAAACTTGACGTGAATTCATGCTACAATCTCTATTTATGGCTCCATTGAGCATAATGACCATGGTATGAATACAACTGTAGCACATCTGTCTATCGTGTCTCCACCCTCTTTTACCAACATCACAGCCATCTTTGACCCTCTCTCTCTCTCTCTCTCTCTCTCTCTCTCTCTCTCTCTCTCTCTCTCTCTCTCTCTCTCTCTGGCCTTTAGTCGTGGACGCTTTCTCCCAATTCTGTTATTTTGCTTTCATATAAGTCACATTTAATGACAGGAGCATTTGATTCCAAAATCACCTGTAAGAATAGTTTTTTTTTTTTCACTTGGTTTAAAACTGTTGTTGAATAGGTAAGTCTAGAATATCTCCAAAGTACCACAACTTTTTAGTTCCTTGGGCAGCTTACTGAGTAGTTGTAGGTGTCATGTGGATAAGTCATTTTTCCTATATTGTTGCTTCTTGGGTCAGTCAGTGTATTATTCATACATGTTAGTTACATTGTAAGTAGTATATGGCTGTAGGGGTTTCTCGAATATTATAGTTTCATATTCTGTGTCCCGATATATATCAGAATGCAAATGCTATATATTATTAAATTTTTGTTAATAGGTAGTCAACGAAACACATCTAAGATGGGAGAGAAATTGTCATAGATTTTATTTCATATCAGTCTGATTGCCTAGTCTGAATAAGTATTGCATCATTTTCAGTTATTTGTTTTATCGTTTTAGGTACAGTTCCAGTAGTCTAGTCTTATCATCACAGTTACGTACAAGCATTTTTAACTTGTCCTTGTTTAATTATTTATCCATGAAAAACGCGTTTTTTATTGTTATTGTTTTCACTACATTTAATATCTGATATTCCAAAGCTAGGAGTTCATAAACACATACTCGTAGATTTGTTGCTGGATCTTTGTTGCGCTCTTGGCAAACGCTGTTGATACAAGTTATCTGGCTTACTAAAGGAGTAACGTTATTCGTCTTTATTCTTTTACTAGTAATTAGTAGACCAAGTTACCAAGGTAAGTGATCATAAATACTAGGACACAAGAGTGGTTACATGCTTGACTGATTGCTCTTATGCAAATAACCCATATAGTTTGTAAAGGGGTTATAATTGCAAGTTTGTTTCATATTTTGAGTTAGATACTGATAGTAATCATGTTTCTTTGCCTAAGATTTGTTTGTTTCATAGCTATCCCCACAGTGACTATGTGATAACTATATTAGGCCACGGATATCATAAACGAATCCAGCACTGTCAGTTTATACCTCATATGGGGGTATGATATGCATTTTTGTCTGACATACAAATGATATATCGGCTTCTTGAAGACGAATTTATAATGTATTTCCTTGCATGTTTTTGACGTTTAAGATGGGAGAATTTAACATTAAGAAGCGTTGGTATTACCTCAAAATTTCAAGCGAAGATTCAATGCATTGCCACCTTAGAACAATTCTCCTTTTATTTTAATAATTTATTTACATTTGTATTTATTTATTTATTAATTTGTTAATTTATTTTTTCTTTTCTAGTAACTGACGTCTTCTTTCTGTATTTCCTATTACCTTCCGTTCTTGCAAATGAACACCATATTCTCTGGAAGCTTGAATTTCCAGTCAATGGCCCTAGTGCGCTTGTTTCATGTGAATAAGGCTAATTTTCTGAATAATAGTAATAATAATAATAATAATAATAATAATAATAATAATAATGATAATAATAATAATAATAATAATAATATATAATAATAATAATAACTCTGGGTTAGTATCCAGTTGTGTTTGTGTGGGCGTTTTTTCAAAGAGGTGCTAGATCTACAGATTGGCAAAAGGCATTTAATCAATTGGTCTTGAAATTATATACCTGTCCGATGACAGGTATGTAATTTCAAGGTGATCACCCGATGGTCGCGGAAGCTTATCTGAGGCCTATCACTCCGCAGAAAGCTATACTGGATGAAGTGAGGTATTAAAGGAGTCTAATATGGGTGCTACTTTGGCTTGTTGTATGCGAGTCACTTCCGAGGTGCTAGTACTAAACATGGCGGAAGCTCAATGGGACGCCGTGTTTAGGACTAGCCCTTCGCCGGTCAAAGTATTATACACACCCATTTCTATATTATTTATATTAATAAACGATATCTTTGATTCCCGAGGGGCTAGAACTAAACACGGCGCCCAATTGAGCTTCCGCCATGTTTAGTACTAGCACATTGGAGGTGACGCGTAGATAACAAGCCAAAGTAGCACCGTCTAATGAATTACTTTCTTCGTGTTGTCTTTGAAGATGTTTACCACACTTTAGAACGTACTGCCCCGTATTCTCGTAGCAATTGCTACGTGTCTGAGATTGTACTGTAATATCACCTTTATTCTCAAAGAATTTCTATTTCGTATAAATGATCTTTTAAGACTCACAAGTCGATGCTAAATTTTTAAATATTTTACAAGTTCGTATAGTGAGTCATCCATTTACCGCTTGAGCAGACTTGTACCAACAGAAATCTTCAAATTCCTGATTTGTGAGAATTACCTGGAAACTGTACACTTGACAGGATTATATTTTATGGTATATCTATCAACAGGCATAAGCTACATGGTTGAGAAACGTAGTTAAATCATTATCTGAATTTTCATACAGACTATTTATTTATTTATTTATTTATTTATTTATTGTAATTCTCTGATATTCAAGTCTGCATCCCGTTATTTTGACAAACAGTGACCCTGGGTGGGCTAAATATGGTTGCGCAAACTTAACTAACTGAAAATGTCAGATTATGGCACAGGCTATCTTGCTAAGCCTACCCCTCTCCCCCACTACGTCCCCTTTTTATTTATCAGTAATGATTCAGTTTACGAATTAACAAGTGAGTTGCATATGGCAGGAAAGTGTGTTTATTGTTGATATAAATTATAGCCACCAATAATTTTTTCGCCTCTTACAATAATGTAATATATCTTTTTTTTTTTTTTATCTGGTCTTTATGTTTTATCTAGTAAAAATTCAGTATTGCAGAAGCTCTATAGACAGGTTCTTGTTTTATTGTGTGTTTCCCATCGGAATCTATCCACGTATCAGTAATAGTCACAGCCATATTGTTTGTAAATAATAACTCGCATACATTCGCTTGCTCACCCGAATATATAACTTACCTTGATATTTATGCCGGAAATAAGTACCCTAAAAATTCTCTAGGGTAAACGATGTCGTCTCCAATAATTTTTTTTTTTTCAGATATATCCATTTACAAACATGAATCACAACCTTACGGGCGAAAAACATCTTTTAATATCCATATGCATCTCGCTCTTGACAACCTCATATCAACAAAATCCAGGTCGAAAATTGAGTAAATTTGGAGAGAAAGTTCAAAGGCTCGTCTCAAGATGAAAGGGGGAACTATTGGTCTTTCAACAGCCGTCGCAGTCCGCTTTTCCCGCCAGATTACGTTTTCTATGATCTCGGGTCTTTATTACGTTTCCAAGTCGCCGTTTGATGCCCGATTTTACGCTGAGTTTTTCATATCTTTATTTCATAACATTGGTCTTCAAGTGGGGAAGCCTCATATCGTGTTTATTATTTTACTCTTCATTTTATACATTTCATGCTTCTCTGAATTAAAATTCTCCTTTGTTCCGTTTCATACGTCTCTAAATAAATAAAGAAAATTAAAAATCTGGGATAATTTCTCGATTATTCTCAATTTCATTTCAGCTTCCATAAGGTATTTTGAGGCTATGCTCCTAGTTATGTCGGTTTATTGTTAGGTAAACCTCTTTCCTTGTTATGTGAGAGTTTTCCCTTCAAGTACACTTTAGTCTCGAGATTGAAGCTTTACAGTAAAAGCAACCGAATTTCCAGAAGTTGAGTTACAAAGTTCAAATGTTTAGGCACGGCAGTTCATTTCGATAATAGATTTCGTGAAACGTAATGATAAACAATTAAGTTTTCTCCCTCTGTAAATGCTGTGTGAGGAATGTACTGGTAAAGTTGCCATTGAAATTGTAAAACGATTGTCTCCAACATACAAAACCATCTCCCCCCTGCCTCCCCCTTCCCCCGCCCCCCCTCGCCAGCGACAGCCCTGGTGAAAGTTTGGTTTATGTTTTTTCCCGGGAAACGCTGTAAATTATTGCCTTCACTTAAAATCATAAAACATTCATTTGAGGCTTAATGGGAAATGAATCATCAGAGTCGACATTTTTGGGGAAGATTCATAAATAGCTCGACCTATATTTCATTCACGAGCCAGTCTTTTTTGAAAGTGAAAGGTTTCGTAATTGCTGAATCTGATTATGGAAATAACTTTCACATTTATGTTATGTGCACGGAGATATTCATATATGTTTGCATGAGCGTGTTGGTTTTGTTCATTTTTGCTACAGTAATATAAATGGCATAGCGCTATATACCTCATCCAGAAAGACTTACAAAGAACTGATATGTATGTATATATATATATATATATATATATATATATATATATATATATATATATATATATATGTATATATATATATATATATGTGTGTGTGTGCGTGTGTGTTCATTCATTTATCTTTCCTATGAGAGCTGGCTCTAGAAGGTGTAACCTTTCCGATTCTTGGTTAATATTTGAGGATGACACAGCCTATCTCCACCTTGTCTACGGCCCATAAGAATCAACCAGCTTCCAGGTACATAAATCACTACATAGGCCGACAAAGGCTCAGTAGGTTTTTAACTGAACCCGTCACCTATCTTCTCTGTGTGAGGAGATCCATATAACCTCTCTCTCTCTCTCTCTCTCTCTCTCTCTCTCTCTCTCTCTCTCTCTCTCTCTCTCTCTCTCTCTCTCTCTCTCTTGCGAATCGGTGTTGGTTTGGTTGACTGGTTTGCATTGGCTTAGCTTTTTGTCAACACAGGTCCTTGCCCCAGTAGGAAGGTTAGTGCTTTCAGTGCACCTCACGTGGTGCACTGTAGACATTACCAAAGGTGTTTGCGGCGCGCCTTTGGCTCCCAGCAGCACCCACTTTTTAACTTTTTACTTCACCTCCATACTCATTGCCTTTCTTCTGTCTTGCTGTCCAACGTCTCTGTTACTTGTCAGTGCAACTGATTGGGGTGGTGGGGGGTTTCCCATGTCCACTTTTAGATCCTTGTACTTCATCTCCGTTATTTTCTGAACCTTTTTGTCTGGCTGCCCAACCACTCGAACTCCCTCTTTTCCCTGTCTTGATTGCCGAATGGTCGAAAGTGCCCCTGTGCTTGGCTTGACATCCAAAATTTCATAAAAATCGGGCCTCGTAGTGCCGTCAGTGCACCCCATGCGAAGCAATGTAGGCATTACTTAGGGTTCTCTGCAGCGTCCCTTCAGCCCCTAGCTGCAACCCCTTTCATTCATTTTACTGCGCCTCCGTTAATATTCTCATTCTTCCATCTTGCTATCCACTCTCTCCTAAAAACTGTTTCATAACGCAAAAGCGAGGTTTTCTTCTTGTTACACCCTTTAAACCTTCTTACTCTCAATTTCCCTTTCAGCTCTGAATGACCTTGTAGGTCCCAGCGCTTGTCCTTTGGCCTAAATTTTATAGTCAATTCCATAGGGTATGCAAGTGTCTTCACCTTTATGTAGAAGACCGGGATTTTTTTTTCTTTCAATTTTAATAAAGCTGTAGCCAGTAAGCCTTATTTTCCTTTTGATTCTTCTACGTAAATGCCAATGACACGGACAGACCAATTTCCGTTACAGGCTCAGTCCTGAATGAAAATACAGGAAAAGGGAAAGAAAATGGGACCTTACTTCGCAGTAAGCGAAAAACGCTCCACTTCATTCAAGGGAAACTATAGTAAACACGAAATCGGATTATCAACAGAACAGAAGCATTTGTAAATAGGAAAACACTAAAGGATATCCGGAAAGATTAACATTCGTAAACAGCTGAAAATACCAGCGAACGCCTAAGTGGAATGATACATCAACTTTATAGATTATATAATCTGTTATGTAAAACAGGTTATATTAGAATCGAATAAAAAAATACTTCACGTAAGTTAAATTTACTCGAAATAAAATGCCGCTCCCGCATGGTACAAATTGCCATCAGTTTAATGTATAAATGCCGTTTGAAACACCCACGGATAATAACTCCTGCAGGCCGTTATTATTAAATGGATGACCCTCTCTCTCTCTCTCTCTCTCTCTCTCTCTCTCTCTCTCTCTCTCTCTCTCTCTCTCTCTCTCTCTCACACACACACACACACACACACACACACACACACACACACACACACACACACACACACACACACACACAGTAATAGATTGCCGAGGATGAGTAACGATTACATCTCTTCGTCACTCCTTGTAAGATTCGTTTGCATTGATAAAGCAGATTGAAAGCGGTGCATTACGAACAGATATAGTAGCTGTATATACAAAACTTCTTTCAAACCGAACATCCAAGAATGGAAGGAGAGAGAGAGAGAGAGAGAGAGAGAGAGAGAGAGAGGTGCTTCTGGGAGCCACGACAGCATCATCAATCCATCACTTCAAGACGTGCAGGATATACTTGATCTATAGGTCTATCGCCCTCTGGAGAGACGCCTAGTTTAAATGTCTTGTAGATATATAACTTAGCCTTGGCTGTTCTTTTCTCACAGAATGAATATGCTTAACATTTTCCTCTAGCTGTTCTTAGGCTCTTTCCTTTAGGTAGTGGTGGGTTGGGGGGTGAGGCGGGCGGGGGACCGGTTAAGTTTTGTGACTAAACTCTTTGCTTCCCATCGTGTTGTATGCCAGCGAATTCTTCACTGTTCCGTGGCATTGCTGAATCTGCAGTTTCTCGTAACTTCCCTTATTGTTTCTTGGAAAAATCTTGGCATGATATTGCAATATAACAATGGCCCCAGGCAGGGTTACTGCCAAACCATTGTGGTTCCTAAACAACAGCAAGTATTTGCAGGTCTTCAAATTCAAATTTAGAAGAGTGAGGTTTTTTTAAAGATCACAAATAAAAAAAGTAAGTATAGCTTAGTTTTACCAGACCACTGAGCTGATTAATCAGGGCTGGCCCGAAATTACAATTGGTTACTTAGCAACGGGACCTACAACTTATTGTGGAATCCGAACCACATTATAGCGAGAAATGAATTTCTATCACCAGAAATAAATTCCTCTAACTCTTCATCAGAAGGGAATTTTAAAGATCACAAAAATGAAACAAGTTTGCACCAGATAGCGTGAATATTTGTTATATTTTCCAAATAAAAGAATCTTTTTGGATTGGGATTTCGCTCGATAGAGCTTGCACCATTGCCAGAAGGTAACATAAACGTCAATACCCCTCTTATTTCAACTTATATGTTGGCCAATTTGATTCATCCGCATTTTTATAATGAATTTTATGGGACGTTTTGAAGCCCATTACAGCTGAAAAAATCTTTAGTATTCACGATTGTAAATTAGTCTAAATGGTTCTAAAATTACGTTTTCCAAAACCTATATTCATAAAAATGTTTCAGCTGGCTATATATATATATATATATATATATATATATATATATATATATATATATATATATATATATATATATATATATATGAAATCTAGCTGTAGAAATGCCTGGTCATTCCATCCTTATCTTTGACTCTGACCGACTTCGAAAACTACGACAGACCATGCATAAATTAAGAAACATTATACACACTGACATTCTAGGACGGCGTTCATATTTACGATACTCACTCCTAGCCCATTTGATATAAGAGAACATGACATATCTCATATACTTAATTTTCCCATTATTCAATCCGTCGCTTAACCATGCGAAGTTATTTGGCCGTTGGAAATAAGTTCCCTCATACTTACGCGCTTTACTTAAGTTTCATTCTTATCTATTGTCGCATTTACATTTTAAAATAACTGTAAGCGCTAATGATACTCATATTTATCTTCCAATTAGAGAACGTTTAGTTTAGGAAAAAGGAGTTCATTCGTTCCACATTGCTTTCTTACCACAGGTTTGTTTGCTATAAACTCAAGTGCAGTTTTTATTCGTCATTCAGCCATCATTATCACGCCAGCTTATTCTCACACTTATTTCTACACACCCAAGGCATGCATATTTACACAAGACATAAATGGTTTAAAGAACTCTAATTACGCAAACCATAATGGTGAACACCGGTTCTGGTAGCAGATGTGTACAGTACATCAGTAGGCATTCATGTGAGCTGGATTTGGTTGTCATAGTGCAAGCGCATCCGGCACTAATTCCTCTTAAACTATTAATTAATAGTGTACAATTAATTCATAACAAATCTACTACGTATCCTTGGTAATAAGTCAGCGTTTCTGTTAGAACTTCATGAGACATCCTAAACTCCATGTGCTCGGCGCGTTTGAGCTATCCCCTGGTTTCCTTTGAATAGTTGACTCAAAACATCTCTAAGACTTCAAAATTTTTGGGATAAAACGTGAAATTTATCCCGTTTGATGAAGGGAAAAAATGGAATAATCTTGTAAATGATGTGTATTATCGATGTAGTTAAAACAAAATTGGGAATGCACCATAGTCTTGGCAATAAACTAAGCCTATAATTCACCGCGATTTAACTTGCAAATCACGAAGGTGACAATATAAACTCCCCAAACCCTCCAGCATCACCCCCACCCACAAAAATAATTCGTAAATATTCAGGTTCCCATCAAATGAGCTCAACGTCAGAGCAGGATTTGAAATATACAGCCGAAGTTATTGTTTGGTTTTTGAATAAGCTGAAGATTCTTGTTAGGCCGAAACGTGATTTTTAGAGTCATTAATCTTCATTGTTGAGCATAATTTAAGAGTATGTTGGCCTGTATTCATTGATACACGTGCAATGAGAAGAATGATTGAATTTGCTCACTTCCATGAGAAGCAGATTGCGCATATAGGCCTAAGAATTGCCTTCATGTTTACCTTTTTGACTGCCGATGTTGCTGGTGATCAGTTGCCAAAAGGGTAGCAGTGTTTGAAGGTTAATATTTTATTAGGAAAATTAAAATAAAGCAGACATTTAACCCGGCATGGGCCATAGTTCAGAATTCGATAACGGTCACTACCGTGTAATTCTACCGGTGCAGTAGCTCCATCTCTAGAAATAGCTTAATGTTTTCAATAAAATTAAATTCTTGGTGTCTCACTCATTTCAATGTTAAAGTGTCATGCAGTTAAAGCGGTGTTCAGAAGATGGGCCCAGATGCTGTCTTGGCATGTGTGGTGTGTGTGTGTGCGAGTGTGTGGTGGTGTGCGCCCCCAAATCGCTTAGCTCAGTCAGTAACAACTCAGACCCGTCAGTGCAAGGGTGTAAGTGCGCCACGCTCCTTCCCGATACTGGAGCGGAACTAGCAATAAAATTTCAGGTAAGTTTTCCATGCGTTTGGGTTTCATGAACTTCATTTTTAATGCGTTACAAAAAATAAAAATGTTTCATGGCATGGGTGTGATGGAGATCAATTATTAAAATTAAGTTTGAATGAAATTTTTTTTAGCAAAATCTTGCGTTCAAGTGTAATGACCCCTCGGGCGTATATGCATAACGTTGCTACTACTATTTGTCTTACGTTCGTCTTTTCAATTGATAAATTGCTGGAATGGATCAGATTTTGTTTAAAAAAGTAGACACAATCCAGTCTAAAACTTTTTGTTTTGCAAATGCGTTGTAGGTAGTAGCGGCTGAGTTGTATTTAAGTATAAAATGATTTGCAAATCGTTGGAGTTTCAGTAATTTTGAAAACAGAATTTTTTTATGATTAACTTTTTTCCTTAATTAGGATTATGCTTAACAGTGACATCTGATTTGATTTGTTCTAATATTTCCTGGAGCATGAGTGGGACTGGTAACTCGATGATATGCAGTTAACTAATTCGCACAAATTGCAATGTAACACAAAAACTGTTAGGCCTATGTCTTCGTTCACATTGTAACAGATGCAACATGGCTGCAATTGGTTATCAGTGGGAAGAGTACCAAATAAGTAATCTTAAGTGGATGCACTGTTATACAGAATTAGAAAAAAATACGGACGAGGTGGTAATTTTCAATACTGTACACACTGACATTTGGTGTTTGACTGTTGTTACTGTTAATGATAAACAAACATAATTGACAACCCTGAGAATCAAAAGGACCTCCTGTCACTTAACATCATGAAAAATATCTCAAGGTTAGAATAAAAAACCATTCATTTAAGTTTCCTTTAAGACTCTTGCTAAGAAATAGTTTGTATCAGGTAGCTGGAGAAGGATCTGTCAACCATGAATGCTTTGTGGTACCATCCTGCAACACTTCTTAGAACTCAACTTACGCAAAGATTAGTCGTGTCGTTGTGGAGTGTTCGTCACCAGAGCATCCCTAATCAGATACCGTCAAAAGGATTCTGGTTCCATGGAGTAATGGTGTTTTTTAGTTTTAACCCATTTCCTTGGAATGAGTTTTTATAGTTTTCCTTGTTTGAATGAGTGTATCATTGTTTCCATTTTTAGAGTATGTTTGTCATTTGTATTTGATATCATTTGTCTCTGAATTATTACTTTTTTCTAGAACACTCTCATGTTTATCTTTGATCATTATAGGGTTGTGTTTATAATTCCCTCCCTTGTACTTTTACATTTTTTTTACATTTTATCGAGTTTAGAATTGAATTCCTCTTGAGTTTTCTGTTGATTTTTTATGATATTTCGCAGTTGCAGCTTTTGAGTAGTATTTATGAAAGTTCATTAAAGATTTCCTTATTGCGTTTATATTTCCGGTGGAGTTTAGTTAATAGGTGTTGATATTACGTGTCGTTTCTTACGTGATTATAATTGATTTGTGAAGTGCGGTTGAAGTTATGTTTGTTTATGCTTTTTTGGGAATGATTATGAATTACATTTAATGAGGGTTAATCGTCGTATCTGTTTTCTTTATCATTTCTTCTTTTAATGATTTTAATTTCCTGAAAGTCGGTTATTATTCTGTGGGAGTGGGTGGGTTTTGTTATTTCTTGAAACACGTTGGTTACTCATTGTAATAATGTCTTTGCCAGCATGGAAGACACTGATCTTTCCTTTGTCTTGGGAATTTCACTGATTGATACTCCCACATTATATATATATATATATATATATATATATATATATATATATATATATATATATATATATATATATATATACATATACATGCATGGATGGAGTTGTTAGCATTCTGGTTCTCCACAAGTCTTTTGCGATGAGGTTGCTATCCCCGTGGCCCTTAATTGTGTCTGGCATCTCTACGTACGCAGTTCAAAGCTCAGGTCAGTATAGGCCTAGGGACCTCTCCTCGCTTCTCTTTTGTTAAGATATATATATATATATATATATATATACATATACTTTATATATATGAATACATCAGTATGTGTATGTGTGTATGTATATATATACATATACATATATATATATGTATATATATATGTGTGTGTGTGTGAAAGAGAGGGAGAGAAAGAAGAGGGGAAAGGAAACCGGAGTCGAAAGATAATTCCAACGAGGGAAAGAAAGGGTCACCGAACCCTCAGACTACCAGAGGTTGTATTAAACGTTACTTTTTCTTTACTTTATTGACTAAAAATATAGACTCTGCCTGATGCGGGGGCCGAGATTGTTGTCAGGGGACTGTTGAAGTCACGAATACAGAGGTGGTTTATTGTTTTGTGAAGTTCCGCTCGATATGTTTTGTCACGTGAAACCTTATACTTCTGTAACAACTTGGTGGTGGATTCCAGTTTGTTCTTTTATGTGAACACACACTGGACGAGTTAGTATTATATTATATTGTTCCGAGAGAGAGAGAGAGAGAGAGAGAGAGAGAGAGAGAGAGAGAGAGAGAGAGAGAGAGAGACACTGATTGTTCTTGCCAGAATTTTAGATGTAAAATGTATTGTCTAGTATTTTTTTTTACCTCGATATCGAAATGTTTGAGAGAGAGAGAGAGAGAGAGAGAGAGAGAGAGTGAAGGGGGTTACTGGATATTCTAGCTAGGATTTTAGAGGAGAGTGAATTATCTACTATTTGTTTACTATTTTTTTTTACCTCGAACTTTGATATCAAAAAAGTTTTGAGAGAGAGAGAACTCTTGTTAGAATTTTTGATGTAAAGTACATTGTCCAGTGTTTATACATTTATTTTTACCTCGATCTCGAAATGTTTTAAGGTCTGAGTCTCAGTTTGCGTGCAATTTTTATTACAATAAATTTGATCCATCATTTATATCGTAACTGGCAGAATTCTGTCATAAATATCCACCGTTGTAATGTAGGTCTTCAGTTAATTAGATAATGATTCTCGAGTTAACAAGTCTCGAAAATGTATATGGTGCATCTTGAGCGTGAATATGCCATATACTTTATGCTGGCTGAACTGATTTGTCACATTGTGTATAGAGTCGTTCGATATTTTTTTTAAAGTTAATCCGTTGTGCATGATATTTTTTTTTTAAAGCTGACCATTTATACACGTATTCCTGTGTGATAATGTAGTTTTAGCTGTTGGTATGTGCAGGTTTTATGGCCCTTTAAGTTAGTTTAACTTATCAACGTTGGTTCTGAAGAACTAGGGATGCATGGAAGTTAATATTCTTCCCTGCTAAAGTACTCTTCAGATAACAGTAAAGTAAAAATGAAGTCATGCAGCTAACAACATAAGCAACACTAAAGTTGAAAATACTAGTTGCATACAACTTTTCAGTCAGTAGTGTGTGCGTGTGTGTGTGTGTGTGCGTATATGTGCGTTGTATTTGTCGGTCTGTAGTGCAGTCTCAATGAATGTTTTATCATCTTAACTTACTTAAGTGTAACTATACGCGAACTTAAACAGGCTTTTAGTTTTCTGTAAAAGAAAACTTGTGCCGCCTTTGTCTGTCCGTCCTCAGGTCTTGTAAACTACAGAGGCTAGAGGGCTGCAAATTACTATGTTGATCATCCTCCCTCCAATCATCAAACATACAAAATTCCAACCCTCTATCCTCAGCAGTTTTTGTTTTATTTAAAGTAAAGTTAGCCATGATCGTGCATCTGGCAACGATATAGGACAGGCCACCACCGGGCCGTGGTTAAAGTTTCATGGGCCGCGGCTCATACAGCATTATACCGAGACCACCGAAAGATAGATCTATTTTCGGTGGCCTTGATTATACGCTGCACAGAAAAGTCGATTGCGCCGAAGAAACTTCGGCGCATTTTTTACTTGTTTGTGGTTTGTCAATAGTTAAAGAAGTGCACTGCGATCTGAACTTCATCTTTGATCAGTTCATGTAGGCACATTATACTTCATAAGAGGTATATAATAACTTTTTTTTTATTACTTTCGATCCCCTATAGAGGAATGTCATGCATTTTGTCTCGAGTGGCACACTGTAGACGTTACTGAAGGTTCTTTACAGTATTCATGTTAAGTCCCAAGGCGCTTTGATTTTTGCTTTTTACTTTTCATGCGTTCAGTTTGTTCTCTTCCCATTTAGCTGTCCAACTTCTTGAACTCACCTTCATCCAGTTTTCACCTTTTGTCTCAGAAACTCTTCACAAGAGGCCTGTGAGAGCCAAGGAATGTAACTAGGCCTAAGTATCTCGTTATAATAATTAAAAGATAATAAGAATGTGGTCTCGTTGTAATAATGAACAATAATAAGAACGTTATTTTTGTTATTCAGTGTTCGATTCAAAGGAAGGGACTATTTTCCTCCGATCGGCAGATATATAAAAGCTTACCTTGAAGCCTCACGACGCTCTGACAAATATTGTTGAATTTCGCCCAAGCGCCATTTATTGCATTTCCTCGATGCACAACCGAAAGGGGACAGTCAGTTCTGTCCGGTCTTTTTTTCTGCAATTGCAGTGGCAGAATTGGTACATTAATCTCTGACCGGCTCGAGCGAATGGTTTTTTTTTTTTTTTTTATGCCGAGTGGTTTTTTTTTTTTTTTTTGCTGGATGTTTTTTCTTTTCAAGCTCAAAACATGATTACTTTTTGATGGTGTAATGGGTTACGGTGAAGGTAGTGTTTGTAGAATCATCTTAGAAATAATGAAATGATGTATTGTTTGCTTGGGATTATTGTAATGGAAACATGTTTCTGTTTTACTTTTTGAGTTGATTGTCGTTTGTGAGTGACAAGTATTTTTTACCCAAAACTAATAGCTTTTTTAGCTGCAATTTTTACTGAACGTTTTTCTTATTTCTTTCCAGAAGATCTTTTACTGTCAGCTATATTTTAATTCTAATAGGAAAACTGTGTGTGGTTTCCTATTGTTTGCTGATGGGGCATTTTCTTATAATTCGTTTTCAGAGCATTATTCTGTAGTTCAGATTTGTCTATGGTTCACTCTGTAATATATTATAGGCATTTAAACTTATACTCTGTAGTTTATTTTCTGAATTCATAAATTTGGCTTGAACATTTGGTCTTAAGGTCGTTCAGTAGTCATATTTACGGCTTTCATTTAATTAACTCTGTTGGTTCTTTGGGTCCTAAGGAACTTTGCGAGATTCTATGCATTGATTTAGGAATAATAATGGGTTTTGGCATTCACTGGCGGCCTTGGACCCAATAGCTGATCAGGCGCAATCTTGACTAATTTCCCTGATCGAGAAACCAGCGGCATAGCGAATAATTAATGCCTTGGATTTGTTTGCATATAATTAACTATATTAATGATCTTTTTTATCGTCTTCGTACATATCTCGCTCACATGGAAATCCATGAGTAGAAGTTAACTTTTAATTGGTGTAATCAGATTCAATTCTGTATTCATTTACCCTCTTTACTTCTGATAGCGTGGGTAAACTGTGGTTAGAGATCAATTAAATGCCTGAATGGAAGGCGCCCTGACAGGCCGATACAGACACATCTCTCTCTCTCTCTCTCTCTCTCTCTCTCTCTCTCTCACTGTATCTTTCTCCTTTAGCTTGCTTCTTCGTCTGTTTGTCTGGGTCAAATTTTATAACCCAATTTTCGATCTGTCCCCTTCGTCCGGTGGACTTGAAACTTTGCGTGGTTACTCAGTCCCGAATACAATAAAGCCTTGCATGATTATTAGGTCAGCAGTGACCTCTGGTGACCCTACAGTGACCTCTCCCAGTATCTCAGGATTTGTATGGAACACTTCGGATTTTTCATACCTTCTTTGATTCTTTGTGCACAAGATTGGGAAGAGATCTTGAATGTACTGGAGTCAAGGCGGACTTGTACATTCAGCAGTTGCAGTATGAATTTGGCAGTGACAGCCGAGACCTTATATATATAGATCTTTTATATATATATATATATATAGCTTTTATATATATATATATATATATATATATATATACACACACAAATATGATTAGTATATATACATAAAAATGATTAGTATACTAGTAAAAACGCGTATTTGGGTGTACTTTGCAATGTTTAAAATTATACAAAGTCCTCTGTGCTAATTTAAAAGAAAATTTGTCTGTATGCTTGTCATTGTTTAGCAGGCTAATTGTGTCCCTGGAAGGTTTACGCGGTTTTAAATTATCGAACAGTCAAAAGACTGTTAGTGGAATAATTATGTCCTGTACGGGGAATTACATTAACAATACCTTCTGCACATAATCTGATTAACTAAAGCCTGCATTTTGCGCAGCATCATATTAACTATGCCCTGTGCGCACCAACAAAAATATTGTCGGTTACTGCCTTGCCAAGCTTCAGAATGCTGACGTTTCTTCTTTTGAATGTGGTCTGAATGAGAGGGAGAAGAATGCGTGTAATTTATGCATTGTGCTGTTCCCGGAAAGATCCAGGCCATGAGATGATTGAGGCGGAGACTGAGAGTTTTCAGTGCGTTTCTTGGCAAGAAATTCTCGACAAGAAGGGATACTTTGAATGAGAGTCAGTGGTCACAACTGTGCTGCAAAGGTCATCAGAATTTCGGTAGAAGAGAGGCATGGAGATCAGTTTCGTATACGCGGTTTGTTAATGTCACAGTTAAATCATATTTGAAACCTGGAACTGGAAGGGAATAAGAAATAAAGTAGCCTAGCTGCAAGTAAAGTAATATATATACAATTTATATATACATATATATATATATATATATATATATATATATATATATATTATATATATATACAGTATATATATACAGATATTATATATATATATATATATATATATATATATATATATATATATATATATATATATATATATAATATAGTTGTAGAAATATATATATATATATATATATATATATATATATATATATATATATATATATATATATATATATATATATATATATATATATATATGTGTATACATATATACAGTATATACTTATACTGTATATACTTTATATATATATATATATATATATATATATATATATATATATATATATATATATATATATATAAAACATAACAGTTCAAACATCCAACCCAAGAAGAGAAAAACCTCTGCTAACAAGTTTTAGAACCAACAGGCAATAATGGAAATACTGCTTAAGCCTGTCGTATTGCATTTCTTACGGAAGCATCCAGCATGATGTATACTGTACACTCAGTTAGTCGGTCAGGTCGATGATTACGCAGGAATTCGGAAGAATATTGAAAATATCTCACCTTAGAATTGCATCTAAAAAAAAACCATGCGACAATTACCATGCTTGATATCAGTAGAATGGTAATGGAGTGGCTATCTAAGTGATATGAAATTTATATATAGATTATTGACATGACGTCACCAATACGCCACTGCTTTTAAGAATACCAAAAAAAAAAGGTCATATGTAACCAATTTCATTTTAACCATAAAAACGCAGTGAAACTGGACGTCATAAGTTAATGTTTTAAGGTAGTCATCAACCCGGGTACTCTGTGAATATGGTTTGGTCTTTCAAAGTAGTGCATGTGGATAGATACCGCGTTGGAAGAAATAATTTACTAATTTCATAATTTTTTTTCTTACATCGAGAATAGTGATATAAGAACTGTGTAGTAATGTGCCAAGCGATAGATGAAGCAAATATGCACTTAATATCAATGGAAAGATCCTGAAAAAACTGCACATTGAAAGAAATTTTGATATTGAATAAGCAATTATTACGTCATATATTCCATGAAGTTGAAAGAATATAGAAAGACTGTGAAAACGTGATGTCATGTATATTTTTTTTCCGTCGTAGTAGTATTCATCAAAACTATGTTATTTCAACAATTTTATTTTAATTTTCGTGATATTGTTCCTCAGTTCAAACTAATCAGATTGAATTTAAGGAAATTTTAGTTGCCGTATTTTCCTTAAAAGGTCTGAAGGACGAAATGAAAGTGTCATTATACTATTAATAGAAAACTGTTGATGTCACCAAACAAAATATTCCCTTTTTAAAGAATAGCTACTGCGGCAAAAAAAAAAAAAAAAAAAACGTAAATGAAGTCACAGTTTCACCATTTCTCTATATTTTTTCAACTTTATGGAATCTATAAGGTAACGTTGTTTATTTAATATCCGAATTTCTTTCAATGTACAGTTTAAGTCCGTATCTTGCCATTGGTACCAAGTGCATATTTGCTTAATCTGTTGCTTGGTACATCACTACACAGGTTTTGTACTATTAAGTTCAGTATTTCCAACGCGGTATCTATATATACAGAATGCACTACTTTGAGAAATCAAACTTTATTCACTGAAATCCTCAAGTTTATTATTATTGCGAAGTATAGGAATATGTAAATCCAGGGGTCGTCGTTAAGGTACTGTTTATTATTGAAGGAAAAATATTAGAAACTAAGACACATGATTTATGTGCTGTAGTGGTTGCCTACACACACACACACACACACATACACACACACACACACACACACCCACACTAGCGAACGAGTACACATCTTGAAAGAAGACCTCGGGTAAGGCCGTCAGGTGCACTGTAGGCATTACTTATGGTTCTTTGCAGCGTTCCTTCTGCCCCTAGCTGCAACCCCTTTCGTTCGTTTTACTGTACCTCCTTTCATATTCTCTTTCTTCCATCTTACTCTCCACCCTCTCCTAACAATTGATTCTTAGGGCAACTGCGAGGCCTTCCTCCTGTTACACCTTTCAAACCTTTTACTGTCAGTTTTCGTTTCAGCCCTGAACGACCTCAAATGTCCCAGTGCTTGGCCTTTGGCCTAAATTGTACATTCAATTCAGTTCAATTCTTGTGAGAAGAGAACTTCATCAAGTCACGCTGTCGACACGCTTCGTTGCCTCACCAAAGTGACGGACGTTGTCGAGAGTGACGTGAATCTATGGGCTCCCTCCTGCTTGGGAATCTTGGAGAGGGTTATTTATGCAATATCTCGTGACCCACAGGAATACTTTCGTCTTTGGAGAGAGGTTTAAAGGTGAAAGGCTACCTTTAATAATGTCATGTCTCTTTCATCGCGAGGATGGAGTAGGTGTATTCCTTTCTCTCGCGCAAGGATAGGGTCTCTTTCAAGCAAGGATGGTGTCTCAGCCTCACGCAGAGATAAAGTGTATCTATCTCTCACACTAAAGTGGACCTCTTTCTCTCTCTCACGAAAGGATAGGGTCTCTTTCAAGCAAGGATGGGTCTCAGCCTCACGCAGAGATAAAGTGTATCTATCTCTCACACTAGAGTGGACTCTCTCTCTCTCTCTCTCTCTCTCTCTCTCTCTCTCTCTCTCTCTCTCTCTCTCTCTCTCACGGAAGGATAGAGTCTCTTTCAAGCAAGGATGAAATCTCAGTCTCACGCCAAGATAGAGTGCCTCTGCCCCTCACGGGAAGGTCTCTCTCTCTCTCTCTCTCTCTCTCTCTCAATCAAGATGAAAACTCAATCTCAAACAAGTCTAAACTTCTCTCTCTCTCTCTCGCTCGTAATGCTAACATTTCCCTCACCCAAGGTTCAAACTCTCTCTCTCTCTCTCTCTCTCTCTC